>NC_054706.1:24844235-25444235 GCF_016097555.1 Gigantopelta aegis
CCGGAAAGATGTTGTCCGACAATGGAACAAATTTTGTAGGAGCTGTAAAAGAACTTCGTGAGCTGGCTGATAAGTTTGATAAGGACAAATTGCTCCAATCTGCAGCAAATCAAGGTATGCAGTGGAATTTCAATCCTGCAAGTGCACCCCATTTTGGTGGAGTCTTTGAGTGTATGATTAAGTCTGCAAAACGGGCGATATATGCAATTTTAAGTAGTGCTGATGTAACTGATGAAGATTTAGTGACAGCGTTTGCAGGAGCAGAAGCATTGATGAATTCGAGGCCGTTGACATATCAAAGTGCTCATCCAGATCACACCTAATCACTTTTTACATGGTTGTATTGGTGGACAGTTTGCTCCAGAATCCGTTGATAAGAGTGATTTTCATCCTAGGAAAAGATGGAGAAGAGTTCAGGAACTTGTTAAACATTTCTGGAAAAGGTGGTTAAACGAATGGCTACCTAGTTTGAATTCGCGAAAGAAGTGGTTCAAGTCTGAAAGGGACATTCGTGTAGGTGATGTTGTGATAGTAGTGGCTACAGACACTCCTCGTGGTCAGTGGCCTTTAGGGCGAGTCATAGAAGTTTTTCCTGGGCCAGATAGTCATGTGCATGTGGCAAAAGTGCAAACCGCAGAAAAAGTATTGTTGAGACCTATTACCAAACTTTGTCCATTAGAATGTGATGTCGAAGAAGACTGACATTTCTAAATAGTGATGTTTACTGACAGTTCCAGTTTGTGTATAGTGTGTGGACATAGTGCTGATAGTTTAAGTAATGAAGGACTGACTTATATTTTAGTAAAATAGTTATAGTTGACATAAATGGACCGAAATAGCATTAGAGATATTGAATGTTGATATGAAAAAGGGTATTTCATATCAAGGGGGGGAATATGGATTGAAGACTTTAGTTAAATTATTATTTCGTTTCCGGTTTCCGTTTCCGAATCAAGAAAACAGAAAATTAAATAAAGAACACGGGTTTCCGGTTTGAGTGAAAAGGAGCATGGTCAGTTGTTGTTTTTTGGGTGGTTAATCGTGGACAAAATAATTGAAAATAGATGATGGATATGTTGGAAGTCGTCGAAACAATATATATATATATATATATATATATATATATATATATATATGTTGTAGATACCAGATTAAGACATGCCTGTAGTATTTTAACTGCTGGCCTATATCGTTGTGACCTTATGTGACGGGACATGCTCTTAATTTTGTTTTCGCCTGTGGCAATATTAATTGTTTTAGAGGGTCGTGTGCAGTTCCAATATGCACTTAAGCCCAGTGGGCAACTTGTTACGTAATACCTCCGCGCGACGGTCGTCGAGCTTTTTCTAATACACACCCAGTCTAGGTGTGGAGGCCATGTGGCCAGTAGTTACGCAATACCTCCGCTAGTTCGGTACGATCGGGGTATATTTGGCGAACTAAGCGACAGTAAGTCTAGGCTTGTAAGAAAAAAATACCGCTTGATTACTGTGGAAATATATACATCATAAGATTCGGTTCCGCGTGCTGTCTCCGGACCAGTCTGGGTTTTTATAATAAATAGCTAGGGTTTTAGAGATATCAGGCAGAAACATAGGAAGGCTTCCAGGGGGAACGTTAGTCCGTCCGGACTGGTAAATATTATTTCTGCTCTGTGTATAACCTTGATGTGATTGATGTGACTTTAAATATTTTAATACTGTATTATACCAATATTATTTAGACGGTGTTGCCGGTCATCTGACGCAGTAAACTGTAGGCTCACTGTCTAAATAATTATTAAAGCTTAGCCGGTCATCCTAGCGGACCTAGGTAAACTGTAGGTCATTGTCTTTATTGTGATACGTACCAGTATTAATTCTGTGTTACAAGGTTACTGAATGAGTAGTTAAGGGTTAATTTAAAAATTAACCAGTTAGGAATAGAGTTGTAATTCCTTTATTAATTAAGTTCCCCTGGCAGCGTTTCTCAATTATCACACGTTACTGAATGAGTAGTTAAGGGTTAATTAAAAATTAACCAGTTAGGAATAGAGTTGTAATTCCTTTATTAATTAAGTTCCCCTGGAAGCGTTTCTCAATTATCACACGTGTGGGTGTTGTGTCACGGTGAAGTGATTACAATATTGTGTAAACTAGACACCTAGAGATTAACTAATTAAGTGATCAGTTCTGGGTTGTTATTATTTGTTGTTGTGTATATTTGTCTGCGTAGTAGTAATACAGATTCCAAAGTGTATAGTGTTTTTGGTGTGTTTTCTAGTGAACTAAACGTGCTATATTACATATACTTTATATAAGATCGCATCTCTGATCATACCTAGACGAGCCACACGCGGGTATAACTGTCCGTTACAGAGAGATCTAATAAATATACAGTTAGGAGAGATATTTGGATAATCGTGTTTCATTCAGTTACGGGTATTATAGGATCCCCGTGACACCTTACTATGGATACCTCATTTAATTGTGGACATTCCTTTGAAAACACTCGTCATTATTTCTTTGAATGTCAATTGCATAACCAGCAAAGACAGATTCTTTTAACATCTCTAAACTGTTTTGAACCAATTAATCTATAATTAATATTAAACGCTCGAGATACCAATGAACGAGTATTTGAGCATATTCACAAATACATTACAAAGACACAACGAATTGATAAAGAAAAGTTTATTTCGTGGTGCGGAATCATTCATTTATTTATTTGTTGTTACTTTTACTATTATATTGTTATTACTTAACAGGTGGGCTGTCTCCGAAAATAAAATATCAATAACGAATACTGTTAAATCATCGATTACTTCTACTTATTTTTCGTTTCTGTCATTTTAGTTTACTTTGATTGATTAATTCATTTATTTATTCAAAATTGCAGTCGCCATTATTGTACTTTTTAATGTGTGTAATTATGAGGTCTCGTAAGTGTGTGTGTGTGTGTGTGTGTGTGTGTGTGTGTGTGTGTGTGTGTGTGTGTGTGTGTGTGTGTGTGTGTGTGTGTGTGTGTGTGCGTGCGTGCGTATGTGTGTGCATGCAATAAGATATGTTTCAATCAATTAACAAGTATACGCTGTTCGTACCTTGACTTACAACTTGATCGACTGGTGTTCCGAGATAGTCCGCCATGTAGCCGATGACCGCGAACACGACGAAGCCGGAAAACACGCTGGTGAAACAGTCGAGTGCGGTCACCAAGATGGCGTCTCTGAAGTTAATATACATAGACCCAGAAATCATTTAATATCAGTAGTGTGTGCGTCTTAATTATCGATTACAAATGAATATTAATAGAAAATACAGAAACTGCAACTGTAGTGATTTATCACTAATATATCTGTACAAATTGTGAAATAGTGTACTGGCAATTTCAATAATTCGTCTGTGAAGAGCTTTTATTAAGTTTTCGTTCATTGTTAACATGTTTTAACTAATGGCGCTTTCAACGAATAAAAACGCATATTAAACTTCTTATGTTGTATAGACTATCAGTGTTTGTTTATTCAATGTGTTTTTCATCGTCATAATGTTAGGAAAAACACAAACTTCATTTTATTTACTAGTAATATACTAGAATGGTTTGTGTACGTACGAAATTATTGGAAAGAGAAATCCGTTGATATAGCTATAACAAAAATTACAACGACCAGAAACACATTGAAATGATTGACTATACAGATACAGATTCTGTAAATGAGAAAGGTTTAAATGTAATTTTAGTCGCTAAAAAGAGTCTGTAATATAATGTGAGAAAAGTGTTACACTGACAACAAAGCCATGATAGCCTCTTTAAATTTAAAGAAATTATAATAAAACAATTTTAAAAAAGAAGAAATTGAAAATATAAATAAGCAACACGTTAAAGAAACAAATTCGCCAAACCACTATCCAACTAATAACATAAAATATAATAATTTGACATTGATTAATTACATTTTTAAAAACATTTCGCGGGCATACACCATTGGTACCACCATTTTCCAGGTAATCCTAAACTTACCTATAGCAGTTGTTATGGAAACGGTTGTATCTAGATAGTGTGATAATGTTGGCGGATCCAATGCCGCATGACCACATCACCTGGGTAGCGCTGTCAATCCAAACCTGAAGTAAACGTTGATATCAAAAGATGCTGCACCAGGATAAACAAGGAAAGGGAAGTGACGTGGGATAGCAAACTAGTGTGAAAGATAGGTGGCGCTATCGGAGTAGGAAGAGACTAATATCCTTTATAGTGGAGCTTAGTAGGAGTGGAACTAGGAACGGGGCATAGCCCTGCTCCTGATAAATACAAACTAAAGGATCTCATCATTAAAATTGCGAATGTATTATGAAACTTTGACAACAGACTAAAATCAGATATGTAACATGGAGTTGTTGATATAATGATTATATCCAATTGGGGCGGGACGTAACCCAGTGGTTAAGCGGTCGATGCGGGATCGATCTGTGGGCCCATTGGGCTATTTCTCGCTCCAGCCAGTGCACCACGACTGGTACATCAAAGGCTGTGGTATGTGCTATCCTATTTATGGGATGGTCCACATACATGTAAAGGATCCCTTGCTGCTAATCGAAAAGAGTAGCCCATAAAATGGCGACAGTGGGTTTTCCTCTCAATATCTGCGTGGTCCTTAACCATATGTCCGACGCCATATAACCGTAAGTAAAATGTGTTGAGTGCGTCGTTAAATAAAACATTTCCTTCCTTATAACCAATTTACCAAGAACCGCCACTAACTAGGGATAGGGGTACTCCAGGGAATACGAAAACGTGACGTATTTTAGTTTTAAATGCTCCTTCTTTTTTCCTTTTTTGTCTAATTAGAAAAATTCCTATATTACTGTGCCCTTGTTATTTACGCTAGGTATACGCTGCTACCACCCCCACCCCAATGGAATCGTTGACTCTGCCCCTGCCTGTAAAGTAAGAAGTTTCTCCCAGCGAGGAATGATGAACGCCTTAATTCCCTCCACGGCTCCCGGCAGCATCAACCCTCTTATGAGCAGCGCCAACAGCAATACGTACGGGACAGTAGCGCTGACGTAGACGACCTAAAAGTATAAACGAAAACGAAACTAATGAGGGATTTGTAACATCAAAACATCGGTTCTTATCGCAACTTCAGGTAAGAAACGCTGAGCTCTGTTTATAGAGAATGACTGATTACTGTCTGAGATTGACAGACCCTAGTTTCTAAACACTACTTACATTTTATTATTTATAATATTAATTTTCGTACAACTGAAGTGGTTCTGGCCATCCAACTTTTTGTAATACCCCAAATATTATAATTTTAAAAACGCAAGTTCGTCTGAGAAATAATGGTTATCACGACAAGCTCTAATCTATCTTGGACGGTATTTCCCCGTTTAAACATCACAAACTTTGTAGATTAACTAAACTTAGTGTTCATTTTTGCGGGTTAAAACTAGGGTCTGAGCCTTTAAGATATCGGTTTTATCCTGTCACGGCTAGAGTGGCGAGTGTCACGAGGCTCTGTCGAGCGGCATTAAGCTTTCGACCTGAGCAGGATAAAGCCGATATCTTAATAAAATAACCAGTTATTTTATTTATTTTGCAATCTGCATAAAATGAAACGTTAATGAAATTAACCGTTTTAATTTACAACTTTACCGTCTTCCACTTCATTTTTCATTTTAACTTATTTTCGTGCTTATATCCAATTATATCCAAGCAATCGGGCTGTCTGTCCGGGACATTGGGTTAGTTATTAATTGTTAGTGGTTAGTGAGAGAGATCATGATGTAGTGGTCTTACAAGTACCCACTGAGTCGTTAAAACTCGCTCTAGGTGGGAGCCGGTACCGGGATGTGAACCCAGTACCTAGCAGCATTATGTCCGATGGCTTAACCACGACACAACCGAGGTCGGTTCCGGAAACCAGAGTAGTATGTCCACAAGTGTTGAATACCTTGTCGCCTACTGTATCCATACACACAAAAAAATAGCACCAAATTATTTCTTATTTTTAAATAAAAAATTGTCTTCAAAACAGTTTGTTTTTGTTTTTGTCATTTAAATCAAAATAAATTAATAAAATGAAACGTAACTATGAACAATATAAAATTCGTTTTGTGACCATAGGTGGTATAAAAGTAGTTCTGTCCTAAAAAGCTATATTTGTGGCCGAAAATCATATCTTGACAATTTACATATAGTGATTGCTGGATACAAAATTAATATCATTAGTCTACAGAAGAAAGAGCGCAGTATACCAAATATTATCTCAATGGGTCAAAGTTCAAATTGCCACTCATTTTGTTTTCATATGGTCAGTAAATTGAGGTAATTTAATGAAAGTCAGTTTATCAGCTACTATAGAGCTACAGCACTATGCACTGTGTCCTACAAAAAATAGGATGCCAATTTTTGTGCAAATCTAGGGTAGTCAAAAATACTTCCCGTGATGTCTGAGACGAACAGTTTAACTCCCATATTTGTGCAAATCTAGGGTAGTCAAAAATACTTCCCGTGATGTCTGAGACGAACAGTTTAACTCCCATATTTGTGCAAATCTAGGGTAGTCAAAAATACTTCCCGTGATGTCTGAGACGAACAGTTTAACTCCCATATTTGTGCAAATCTAGGGTAGTCAAAAATACTTCCCGTGATGTCTGAGACGAACAGTTTAACTCCCATATTTGTGCAAATCTAGGGTAGTCAAAAATACTTCCCGTGATGTCTGAGACGAACAGTTTAACTCCCATATTTGTGCAAATCTAGGGTAGTCAAAAATACTTCCCGTGATGTCTGAGACGAACAGTTTAATTCCCATATTTGTGCAAATCTAGGGTAGTCAAAAATACTTCCCGTGATGTCTGAGACGAACAGTTTAACTCCCATATTTGTGCAAATCTAGGGTAGTCAAAAATACTTCCCGTGATGTCTGAGACGAACAGTTTAACTCCCATATTTGTGCAAATCTAGGGTAGTCAAAAATACTTCCCGTGATGTCTGAGACGAACAGTTTAACTCCCATATTTGTGCAAATCTAGGGTAGTCAAAAATACTTCCCGTGATGTCTGAGACGAACAGTTTAACTCCCATATTTGTGCAAATCTAGGGTAGTCAAAAATACTTCCCGTGATGTCTGAGACGAACAGTTTAACTCCCATATTTGTGCAAATCTAGGGTAGTCAAAAATACTTCCCGTGATGTCTGAGACGAACAGTTTAACTCCCATATTTGTGCAAATCTAGGGTAGTCAAAAATACTTCCCGTGATGTCTGAGACGAACAGTTTAACTCCCATATTTGTGCAAATCTAGGGTAGTCAAAAATACTTCCCGTGATGTCTGAGACGAACAGTTTAACTCCCATATTTGTGCAAATCTAGGGTAGTCAAAAATACTTCCCGTGATGTCTGAGACGAACAGTTTAACTCCCATATTTGTGCAAATCTAGGGTAGTCAAAAATACTTCCCGTGATGTCTGAGACGAACAGTTTAACTCCCATATTTGTGAGTGGTGATATAATTGATATCCATTGTACTTATGTTCATTTAAACCCTATGTGTAGCAGTTTTAGCCACACATGTTACTATTGTCGTCTCTGTGATTTGATTTGGTGGAATGCACCCTATAGCCTTACTTTTCCTACAGACCGGATTCCTTTGACGAGACACAGGAACACGATGAACCAGGCTACAATCTGTGACACGAGAAGATGCAATTGTATATCACCCGGATGTTCAATCCCGCCACTGATATTCAGCACGTGGTACCTTTTGAAGGGAAAAGAGAACAGCATTAAATATCATGGTAAACTGTATGCTGATGAAAAGAAACAAGACAATGTATAAATGCTTTTGAAAATTGTTGAAAGTTCATTATCGTGAGTTAAACTCGGTTTGTATCAACCAATCACGTTTTGATTGTACAATCAAATGAATGTATATAGCAAATTCTATTATAAGGACTTTGTGTATATTGTCATGATTACCAATATAGATTCTACATATTTCACAAAATTAACTTCAATACATATTTACTATATGTTTCAGTATTACGCATGAAAAAAATCTAAACTGTTATTCATTGTATCTATGTAGCCATTAAATATATAGATTTACAGAAACCGTATAGGGAATATTCGTTGAAAAAGCATAACCCCACCCTGACCCCCACCCCAGAAAACAACACAACATCGACGATAAACAAAAAACACAATTTAAAAAGAAACTGATATTTCAAAAGAATTTGACCTACGACCAGAATTCTTCAGTAGCTGTGTTAGTCTTCACCAATGGTGATGACTCGTTCATTGTGACCCAACTCGAACTGACGTTCACTACACTGATATTCGTGGACATGTTACTAAGTGGGTTACTGGGCAGTGATCCGTTACCCGTGGATGTGGTGTTTCTGCCAAGAGTCCTGGCTACACAGGAAGGTGTATTCCAGGAGTTGGAGCACGTGGTCCAGGGCAGGACGGCGCTGAAGGATGAGTAGAGGTAGTAGAGGGTCCAACAGACGAGGATGTTGTAGTACGTGGTGCCGCCCAGAGCAAGTAGGAACCACGCGTAGCCCATTCCTGGAGGATACGGACGAAAGAAAACAATGTTTTATTTGATGACACACTCTACACATTTTAATTACTGTTACATAGCGTCGAACATGGAAAGGAACCCCACTGCTGTCACGCGTACGCCATGGAGGAAATGGACTAAAAGAAAGAATGGTTTATTTAACGACACACTCATCACATTTTAATTACTAGCATATGTCGGTTGACATATGGTTAAGGACTGCACAGATAATGAGAGAGGAAACCTGCTGCTGCCACGCGTACGTCATGGAGGAAATGGACTAAAAGAAAGAATGCTTTATTTAACGACACACTCAACACATTTTCATTATGGTTATATGGCATCGGACATATGGTTAAGGACCACACAAATAATGAGAGAGGAAATCCGCAGATGACGCCATACAATGGGCTACTCTTTCCTATCAGCAGCAATGGATCTTTTATATGCACCATCCCACAGGCAGAATAGCACATACCGTGGCCAATGGGTCCACGAACGGGTATCGATTCAAGACCGACCGTGCATCAGGCGAGCGCTTTACCACTGCCTATGTTCCGCTCTGAGGAAAAAAGAACAAGGAAAAAGGTTAGTTTCGTATAACGGCACCACTAGATAACATTGGTTACTTAATCATTTAATAATTCTGAAATATAGTCTTTAGAGTAACCTAGCTAAACAAAATGTATTAGCAGCTGGATATTATTATAGTGTTTTCCCTAGCTTGTTTTAGCATGGTGTGGCACCATACTTCAATAGTATAGCGTCATCGTGCCTTAATCGGCACCGTGCTGCTTTGGAACCAAACAAGCCTTTTTCAATAATGAATTCTAAAATTGTCTATAAAACACTAAAAATAATATATTGTTAATTAATAAACTATCCCTATTATTTATTTTGTCATTCATTTATTAAAGCAAACACATTCATTACATTTATTTTTATTTCTATTAATTGTTTCTCGTTAATGAAAACAAAAGTGCCCTAAACATGGTGAAAATGTCCCAAAAATGTTTAGTCTACCATGTCTTTCCTAATTTGTAGGGAAAACACTATTTTATATGCAGATTCCCACAGGCAGGACGCACACATCATGTCATTTGATATACATGGATACATATTAATGGATCCACCGATCCAAAAGCAACTAAAGTCTTTCGGAACCATTCTGTTTTCTTTATTGGAATGAAATAAAAATATACCAAGAAGAACAACAAAATACTCATATTTTTCATCGTATCTCGGTCTTTGTTTAGTTGTCTGCCTGTATGTGTGTCTCTCTCTGTCATATCAGGACAAATGTGTACACATACATAGTTGCTTCCCCTTACGTCGCTCGTAAATGAGTTTTAATGGCTGAGAAAGCCATAAATATTACGTTTTAAAGACTGTGAAAACGAAATCTTTCGTTTACAGACTACTACAACTGAGAAACTATGTGCAAAGCACTTAATAAATATATGGTATTCCAAAAACGTTTATCGTAAATATTTTCGAACCGTAATATTGCCCGACATGAAGACCACTCTGCGAAAACAATACATGATCATTATATGGAGGTTTTAAGCATCGCCACTAAATAATGGGCTTTTAACCCATAAGGTTCACCAATCTAATATTACAACAACTATTTTGCAATATGCATTCTATTGAGTCGAACAAAGGCAATTTTGTAGACTAATGTTACAACACATTATCGTAATTTGCCATAAACAGATGATATACTCAGACGATGCATAATTTTAAAAAAAACGTTCCTAGTGTAATTAGTTCCGTTAAATTAAATGGAATTTGAAATCCCTTGAGGTTCATACATATTTGAAAAGTGCTTGAATTTGGATGATTGTAATGAAAAGCACTTGCATTTGTTTAGTATGTCTCATGGTGAACAAGAAGTTACGTTTGGTTTTGGTAAAGGGAAACAACTCGTCGTATTAACTATATATTTGTCCTGATATGTGTCTTTCTCTTTCATTGAAATTTGTATGTACCGCTATTGGGTCCTGAAGGATGTAAACGTAACCCATAAACAGGTCAAAAGAAACAAGCCAGTCACGACAACACTACATTGTAACAGCCTTCACAAGAACAGGTGTTGTTTCTTCTTTGTTTTTGTTTTTTGTTGTTTGGTTTTTTTAGGGGTTTCTTTTTGTTCTTTGTGTGTGTGTGTGTGTGTGTGTGTGTGTGTGTGTGTGTTGTGTGTTGTGTGTTGTTTTGTTTTGTTGTTGTTTTTGGGTTGTTGTTTTTTGTTGTTGGTTTTTTTTGTGGGGTTTTTTTGCGTAATTGTTTTTTTTTGGGGGGTCGTGTTTGTTTTTGTACGTTTTTTTTTGGGGGGGGGTTGGGGGGGTTGGGTTTTTTTGGGGGGTGTTCTTTTTTAAATAAAGTTTGCATATATAGTTCCTACTATATCAAATGTCTTGTATTTCAATCACCTTTAAACAAAGGACACAGATTCCACACTTTGGCGGGACCAAGATTGGTGAATTGTGGGTAGGATACTTCCAAGAAAACCAGAGGTGTTGCGAGAAATACCATCCAAATCAAGTAAGGAAGCAGGAATGCACCTTTAAAATATAACATAATATACAACCAAAACAATATGGAAAGAAAGAAGACTTAAAACAATGCTTGACGTGCCTAAAACAAAAGAAGTTTGTTTTGTTTAACTACACCACTAGAGAACATTGATTTATTAATCATCGGCTATTGAATGTCAAACATTTGGTCGTTTTGGCATATAGCCTTAGAGAGGAAACCCGCTACATTTATTTCATTAGTAGCAAGGGATCTTGTATATGCACCATCCCACAGACAGAATAGCACATACCACGGTCTTTGATATACCAGTTGTGGTGCACTGGTTGAAACGAGATATAGCCCAATGGGCCCGCCGACGGGGATCGATCCCAGACCGACAGCGCGTCAAGCGAGCGCTTTATCACAGGGCTATGTCCCGCCCATTGACGTGCCTAAAGACAGCACGGGAAAATAAATTCTATACCAATCTTCACGACGCCACAAAGGGTTAAATTAAATGTCTCAGCTTATATAAATTTATTTATTTATTTATGCAATCATTCGTTCGTTCATTTATTTATTTACTTAGTTATCCTAGTTTCAAAACAATATAAAAAAGACTGTATATCCAAATACGAGCATCTGGCATCACACAAAAATAATTCGCAATCTTCATTATAACGGCTAATTTAATACCGCTCTGAAGGTTTTATGCAAACAATGTAGAAAAGTTATGGTAAAACTAGAAATTATTTCTTAATTGCAGAAACATTACTATCACTGTTTGATACGTATGTGGCAGTATTTTAAATTATGTCTGTGACGTTTGTTTATTGGGGTTTTAACAAAGCAAATAGCCACGAGATCCTACATTTGCAATTCCGTAAACATATTTTAGGCGTGAAAATTAGCACTTCTATTATGATGGTATATTTTGAATTAGGCAGATCATCTTTTTTGCACTGTTATTGGATACATTTGTTGAATACAGATAACTGTATTTTTAAAAGGTCATGCCACCCTGTATGTCGAGTGCATAAGAAAACCACTTGCTATTAACTGGGTTAGTCAAATACTAGACCTCCTTACTAATGGTATTGGTCAAATATGGTATAATTAAAATGTAAAAGAAAAAATGCAGTACATTTATATCACTATTCAAAGAGATTGATAGATCAATTTATGTTTGCTGTATTCAACAATTTTCCAAAGTGTCTGTTATACAAATTCATTTTAATAATTGTTGCATACAACCTTACCTTCATAAACCTATTGGCCTGAAATATAAACATATTTGAGTAAATATAGACTATTTTCCCATATTCTTTGTTTAGACTTGGGCAGTTACAACAATATTGTCAGGAATAATAGAATTCATTTCATTTCAACTTATTGTCATGCTTATATCCAATTATGGTTCAAGCGCGCTCTCCTGGGCACACACTTCAGCTATCTGGGCTGTCTGCCCAGGACAGTGGGATAATAGAATATGTAGTCTGTGCAATATGAATGTAGTAGAAGACGAATATCACTTTGTTCTAGTGTGTCCTGTGTACAGTAACATAAGATATAATAAATATATTAAACCTAATTATTGTAACAAACCATCAACATTTAAATGTAATGAACATGACACAATAGGATTTTTCACGATATTTCGTATGCCAGTCGTGGAGCAGTGGTCAGAACAGGAAAGCCACAAATAGGCTTGTCCATCGAGCACTAATACTACAAAAGCATTCGCCCTATCACTGAGCCATATACCTCGCTCCAAAAATACAGAAGCAGCAGCAACAACAACAGCATCATTAATGAACAATAAGAGTAAGCAAAAAAAATGTTTGTGCCATTAAAGACTGGTTCCCATAAAATGTATCAGGTGGTATGTCGCCGCAGAACACAGTTGCAGACGGTCTACGACGGATCGTTAAAGTTGAAATGCATAGGGACATGATATACGTGTGTCTGCGACGATTTATGGCCAGTTACAGATTTTATGGTAAGCAGGTAACTATTACACAGTATTTAAATTGTGTTTTCCCGCGTTACTCACCGCCACCACTCTTGTAACATATGTAGGGGAATCTCCAAACATTGCCATATCCAACCATCAGCCCGAGAAGCGAGAAGAAATACTCTGTCCATCGGTTCCAGATCATTGTCGGTGATTCTGCTGTAATCTTTTAAACAAAATTGTCACTTAGTATCAAGTCCAGTGTTCCGCCCATCAATATATCATATTTGATAAACTGAGCAATGCAATTGTTGTCCTTCATATCGCATTCAGCGCTATTCATTATATCCGTTACATTCAGTCATCCATCCATCCATCCATCCATCCATCCATCCATACGTCCATGCATTTATCTACCCATTCATCATCTATTATCCTTTCACCTCTCCGTCAATTCACCCATTCTTTAATACATCCATCCGTCTAATATATCCATCCATCAATCCATTTACCAGCTCATGCGTCCATTCGTGTATGTGTGTATGCATCCATCCGTCCGTCCGTCTGTTCGTCCCTCATTCCGTCCGTCCTTCCTTCCCTCCCTCTATCCCTGCATCCAACCCGTCATGCCATTATCCCTTTCTACCGAAGGGTGGCACCTTACACTTATTTACTTTCAAGAAAACTTTTGTTTTCTTACAAGATAGCAACTTGAATTTCATTAAATCCTCCCTTGCTTCTTCCTACAGTGTACATTAATGGGGTCAAAATCCCTCTGTTATATCCCTCAGCAATATTTTAAAATGTATTCTTTTAAGACAGCATATCTCGACCACCTTAGAAACGCTTGCGCAGTCTAGACCCCTTCCTCACGAATATATTCCTGCACACGCACCTGTTAAAGGGACATTCCTGAGTTTGCTGCATCGTAAGATGTTTCCGATTAATAAAATATTTCTATGATTAAACTTGCATATTAAATATATTTTCTTGTTTAGAATAAATTAATAAAATGAAACGTAACTATGAACATATAAAATTCGTTTGGTGACCATAAGTGGTATGAAAGTAGTTCCGTTCTAAAAAGCTATATTGCTTCTTGTTTAGAATATCATTGTCTATATATATGCAATGTGTTTCTGGTTATCTTAATATTTTTAAGAAGCCTAAATTGGATTTTGTACGTGCGAAACAACATATTTTAGGAAATAAAATGAAATTTAACCTAATACAAATATTAGTACGATCAGAAACACGTTTAATATACAGCCACTAATATTTTATGCAGAACAATATATTTAATATGTAATTACAATCGTTTAAAAGTCACTATTAGTCGATAACATCTTAAAAATTGAGCAAACTTAGGAATGTCTCTTTAATACCATATTTCAGTCGGTCTGTATGTTTTCCTGTCCGCGTCAAGAGAAACATTTGCGTTGACAATACGTTGGTCAGGTGGTCACGTGTTCTCTAATAACCTATTTCGGCCAACACGCTTCAGAGTAAAAGTCATTTGACCTTGCTGGTGACCTTGTGGAAACGAATGTTTGACCAGTCGTCCAGTTGTGACAGTCGTCCGGTGTTTAAACAGTAATATTATTTATTAGTATAAAGCAATAAAATTACTGTTTCAAGACAAGCCATGCTTAGGTTCAATAAACACAATATTATTTAGCGTAGTTAAAATAAATACAAATATTATCGGAGTTTTAAAGAATAAATTGACATTAAAGCTACTTTTACACAAACCAACATATTAATTAAAATAATGTATAAGAAGGAAACACATTTTATTTACAGTTTAAAGGCGTCGGACATATGGTTAAGGACCATACATATATTGAAGGAGGAAACCCGCTGGAGGTTTTTAGGAAATAAAATGAAATTTAAACTATTACAAATATTAGAACGATCAGAAACACGTTTAATATACAGCCACTACTATTTTATGCAGAAAAATATATCGTTAAAAAGTCTCTGTTAGTCGATAATATCTTACAAATTGCAGCAAACTCAGGAATGTCCCTTTAAGTATGGACACGAAATAGCATTGATGCAAATGAACACCGTGACGCCGGAGCTGCGAGTGCATTAACGTTTTGTTTTGGTGCGACGGAACCTAAACTAACAGAGAAATTGTAACTATCAAAAATTACAAAACGTACCAAATGCAGAATGAAGTTCCTGACTAACAGTGAACCATACAGGTCCTTGGGTCCAATGCACCACTCCTTTATTACTTGTCACATTTGCGAGTGACAAAACGTTTTGTTTTGGTACGACTTCACCTAAACTAACAGAGAAATCATAAATATGAAAAATTAAAAAACATACCAATTGTTGAATGAAGTTTCTGACTTACAATGAAACACACAAGTCCTCGGGTCCAGTCCAACACTCTTATGTTGCCTCTATATCACATGTCCTGGTATATTAAAAATCTAAGATACCAAAACGTGACCTGGAATCATTTTGTTCACGTTTTTTTTAATAACCGGCAAGACACAACGTGTGTCCGTCCATATTCGACCGTATATTACCTCCGTGACAATTCTGGGTGCCTGCTATACACAACACAAAAGGTAAGGCTACGCGACACTGCTTGTTGTCAGCAGTCGTGACCTTGTTGAAACAACCCTTTGACTTTGCTTTGTGTAGAGATACGAAGTTTGATTATTGTAAACGGTTTTGCCGTTCAGATTTGTACCAGAGGATGTCACACGAACACGGACGGGATGTAGGTCAGTAGGTAGAGCGCTCGCCTGAAATGCTTGGGTCGCAGGATCGAACCCGCTCAAAGCAAATGAAAAGAGTTTAAATGGTTGAAATTTGTGACGTGTGTGGACAAACCATAATTGTATAAATCGTCTCATAATTTCTGGAAAATTATTTGATGTTTTCTTCAAAAGTTAAAAACGTTTATTTTCTTTAACGACACCACTAGAGCACATTGATTTATTAACTATCGACTATTGGATGTCAAACCTTTTGGTAATTTTAACGTATAGTCTCAGATAGGAAACCCGCGCCATTTTTCCAATAGTAGCTAGGGTCTTTTATATCCATCATCCTACAGACAGGATAGCACATATCACGGCCTCTGATATACCAGTCGCGGTGCATTGTCTGGAAAGAGCAATAGCCCAATGAGCCACCGACTTGGATCGATCCAAAATCTTTTCCTTTAATGCCGTTAAACATATACCTTGTGCAATACATGCAATACTCTTTTTTTCCGACTGTATTTATTATTCACAGCTGCGTCAGTACAATTTTGTTGAAGAAAGGAAATGTTTTATTTAACGACGAGCTCAACACATTTTATCTACGGTTATATGGCGTCGGACATATGGTTAAGGACCACACAGATATTGAGAGAGTAAACCCTCTGTCGCCAATTCATGGGCTACTCTTTTCGATTAGCAGCAAGGGATCTTTTATATGCACCATAACACAAACAGGATATATACCACGGCCTTTGTTGCACCAGTTGTGAGGCACTGGCTGGAACGAGAAATAGCCCAATGGATCCACCGACGGTGATCGATCCTAGACTGACACTATTTTGTTGAAGGCTGATATTAACAAAACAAAGCACATGGCACGAGTTGAAGTTTATTAGTTGAAACCCTAAAGTCCTGGACCTCGTTTTATGAGGCGATCTTAGAGCTAAGATCACATTAGGTGCGTAGCGTCCTTATGTGCTAAGGTGATCTTAGCTCCAAGATCGCTTCAAAAACGGGGCTCTGGACATAGTTACTGGCGAGTCCAAATCTAGAGGTAATCCCTAACCTTAAATGCCCTTCACTGAACTCTCGATCCCCGTCGGTGGGCCCATTGGGCTATTTCTCGTTTCAGCTAGTGCAACACGACTGGTATATCAAAGGCCGTGGTATGTGCTATCCTGTCTGTGGGATGGTACATATCGAAGATGGAGCGTGTTTCCTCTCTAAGACTACAAGTCAAAATTACCAAAATGTTTGACTTTCAATAGCTGATGTTTGATACATCGATGTGCTCAAGTGGTGTCATTAAACAAAACACACTTTAACTTTTTTAAGTACAGAACTTGCTGTTAAAGGGGAGCTGTCACTCTTGCACCCTATCACTCCCCTGAGACTAGTTTCAGGAGATGAATTTTAACTCCTCTTAGCATGCGAATTTATATGGTGTCATGATGGTAATATTTTAAATGGCTCCCCATACTCTACATAATGGAGCAATTAACCACTTCCCTCGTTTCTTTACGTCGAGGTCTGTAGTACAAACATGGAACATTATAGGCCCGAATTACACATAACCGGTTTATGTCTTATACGCGTGTAACTACATACATTTACAATGCTTAAACACCTTAGCACTAAGATCACCTTAGTGCATAAGGTAGCGGTGCACTTAGGGTGATCTTAGGGCTAAGATCGCTTTGTGGAACGGGGCCCTGTTTATGACTTACACGCGTGTAACTACATACATTTGCAATGCTTAAACACCTGCGTTTAAGAAAAACAGACTTCGTAAATTCGGCTCATAATCTTTGACTGAAACGTGTGCTAGACTGTGCACCACTTCTAATAAGATTGATTCTTTGGGATTTTGAAACGAGCTTTAGTGCACGTCAACAGGTGACTACATAATACAATCCATTGTTCTACATCAGGTGATTCAGTATTTAGTCCGTTTGTGAGAAAAGGAAACCGATGAACTGGCATGTATACTCTGTCGAAAAAGAAACGCATAGGCGAAATATTCATGGAATTATCTCTTTAACAGAAAGTGGCATAATTTCGTTATTTATGATAACCAGTCAATTCGTACCATAGTCATTTCGTACCATAGTCATTTCGTACCCAGTTTTACCATTTTGTACCCAAGTCATTTCGTACCCTGGTCATTTCGTACCATAGTTATTTGGTCATTTCGTACCCAAGTCATTTCGTACCATGGTTATTTCGTACCATGTCTGTTTGGTCATTTCGTACCTTGGTCATTCATTTCGTACCTCAATCATTTATTGTGCAGCTTAGTTGAATGATAGATAGTAAAAGGTCGAATTACTACCCCTGCAGAACAGTCTTGTGTCAGAGGGAAAACACAAGAAACTACAGAGGAAGGGTGCCAGAGTCACACAAAAAGGTGCTCTTCGAAATGTAGGCACTTTATAGTGACGGGAAAATCAGCGTCGACCGCCTGTTGAAAATCTGTTCCAGATAGGTGCGTGTCGCTGATGACTGAAACCGCAACGCTGGTGATTTCAAAAGTGTCTTAATTGTAGCTTGAGTATAGTGCTGTGTTTTGTTATGAAATTATGAAATAAAGTTATAATTATTTCAAGATCGTATGTATTTTGTTATAGTTAATCATAGACTAGACCACACAATGATATTCTACATCGATACTGATGTGACTGTTGATTATAACGAGTGTTTATCCAACAGCAATAAGGCAGGTATAGGCAAAGAATCTGTCGACAGTGGTTTAAGGACGTAGGCCTATATAAGATGCGGCGTCTCGTATCATATGAAATGATCACCAGTGCCATGGGTTACTTGTCAGTTCGTGTGGCAATATACATATGTTCAGAAAAGTGAATTCAATAGGGTTAATGGCCACTGAAACACATTTCATCGTTAATTTACTTCTCTTATTCATTTAAACCTTTGCTCACTTTACAAGGTATGTTTACATGTCAACGTTTATTCGTCAAGAATAAATATAGCAAGTGGCATACCATGACAAAAATAAGATACCGAGTACGAAATGACTATGGTACGAAATGACCAAACATTATGGTACGAGATGGTAAAAAGTAGGTACGAAATGGCTATGGTACGAAATGACTGTGGTACGAAATGACTAAAGCACTATGGTACGAAACGACTATGGTACAAAATGACCATAAACTATGGTACGAAATGGATGGTACGAAATGCCTTGGTACGAAATGACTAGTAACCGTCGTATCACAGTCAAATTTGACATGAGTATGTGACAATGTTCTTACTATGGACTGACAGTGACGGCAGTGGAGGCGTTTTCGTCACCAAACATCGTCGCACGAGGGCGCTGAAATCGGTACCTTGTGTGGCCGCCAGCAGCAGCAATCACTGCTCGACATCTCCTTGGCATAGACTGAATGAGTCTCTGAATCCGGGCACGTGGAATCCTAGCCCATTCTTCCTGCATTGCATGTGACAGTTGCGGAAGCGTTTCAAGCTCCAGTTCACGCTGGCGTTCACGTCTGTTCAGTTTGTCCCACAGATGTCCACTGGGGTTGGAATCTGGCGATCTTGATGGCCATGGCAGCACATTAATGTTCTCATTCTGTAGGAAATCCATTGTTACAGGTGCCGTATGCGGCCTGGCATTGTCCTGCTGAAAGAGTTCTCTCTGTCGATCAAAAATAGGAAGCATTGTACAGAGAAGAATTTCACCCCGTAGCGTACAGCTGTCAGGTTGCCCTGTACGAACACAAGTTCACTTCTGCCGGTGTATGAGATGGCTCCCCACATCGTGACACTCCCTCCACCAAATCTGTCAACTTGGATGACGCAGTTGTTGACAAAATGTTCATTGCGGCGTCTGTACACACGTTGTCGTCCATCACGTCGCTGTAGAAGGAAACGTGACTCGTCGCTGAACTATGTTCGCCGCCAGTTTCCCAAGTTCCACCCCTGTACGTTCGTGCACCAGCGAACACGTAAATGTCGATGTTGACGTCGCAGGATGGGGCCAACATACAGTCAGTCTCCTAGCTCGTAAACCAGCTTCTCGAACTCGGTTCCGAATGGTTTGTGCAGACACCCTTCTCAAACCAGGTATGCGTCCAGCAGTATTCATTGCTGTGGCAGTTCGATGACGGCAATGCAGAACCCGGATGTAGCGATGTTGTCCTGCAGTTGTTATGCGAGGTCTTCCACTTCTGGGCCGGTCTTCAGCTGATTGAAACTGCTGGTACCTGTCCCAGAGACGTGAAATGGTGCTCTGATGGACGTTCATGTGGCGTGCGACTTCTGACTGCGATTCACCCAACTGGAGGCGGCCTATTGCAATGTTTCGATTCGGCAGGCTTAGTCTTGGCATCTTGGTTATTGTAAGGAGAAATATTTCAGACATACTGCGCATCATACGGGCGCTTTACCACTGGAATATGATCCGTCTCTACCTATATCAAAGCCGTTAGAGTTGCCACCTACAATTGTTTTCTCTACTCAAGAGAATGAAAAGCTACTTCTAATATGTTGCAGAGCTCCACAGAGTATTCAACATTTTAAAAAAACAACAACAAAGGAACAGATTTTTCTTCGTCTTTCCCCGAGCTTATAGCAATTCAAAGTTAAAGCACACATCTCAAGTATTTATGCTGTCTGTCTTTCTGTCCAGTACAGGCGTTAAGGACTGGTTTCCAGTGGTTTAAACATGAAAGAGAAATCAGTACAGTGATCTCCCTCCTCCCAGCTGAGACCATAGAACTCATCCTGAGTTGAGGCCGGTACTGGGGTGCGATCCTATCACCTACTAGGGACAAAGGCTCATAGGTTGGTGGTGGGGGGGGGGGGGGGGTTTATAGGTATATGCATGTATATAATAAAATGAGGTGATAGCCTTCCGTATCGAGTAGCTTTCTATCATGTTCACCCTGAAAACTGAATAGTGTGCGAACAAAATTCCGAAGCAGATTTTGAGAGTAGGGGAAACTTAATTTGGAATAACTTTCCTTAGAATCACCCAATCATAACAATTCACCAGTCAAAATGTGTGTTTTGAATTACACATCAAATTCTGGTCTGGCCCATTGCTGCTAATGGAAAAATATAGTCAAAATTGCCGACATCCAATAGCTGATTATTAATAAGTCAATGTGCTCTAGTGATGTCGTTAAATAAAACACATTTTTAAACATTAACTTACAAATTGTGTTACTTAGTAATAACAATCATAAAATATAATTAATTTATATGTTATTTAATTATAGCAATGATTATCCCCCATTCACCCCGATGAACGCACACACTTGTAACCAAATATATATACTCTTCAAAAGAAGAAACGCAAAACCACATTGTCGTAACATTTGGAGAATTGATTTAATTATTGAATGGTGAGTCCGATAATTACCAAATGTTGCAGGATTATTCACAATTCACTCTAGTCCATTGTGAGTAAGTGATAGGACACACCACCAAGGTCAAGGTCATCTGGAGTCAATACCGGGTGTGGCCTCCGCGTGTGTTGACAACTGCCTGGCACCGCCTGCCCATTGAAGCAACCAGAGTACGGATGACGTCCCGGGGGATGGTGACCCACACGGCCTGCAAGGCTGCTGCCAGCTCGGGCAGGGTCTGGGGCTGTGGTTGTCGCTGTCGGAGGCGTCGGTCCAACTCGTCCCATAGATGCTCAATTGGGTTCAAATCCGGTGATATCGATGGCCAAGGAAGGACATTAATGTTGTTGTTCTGTAGGAAAGCCGTTGTGAGACGTGCTGTGTGAGGCCTGGCGTTGTCATGTTGGAACACTGCGTTGGCGTTGGCCATAACTGGAACGATGTGTGGCCGGAGGATCTGGTCAATGTAGCCCTGTGCATTCAGGTTGCCCTGCACGTGGACCAGGTCAGTTCTGCCAGTGTGTGAGATGGCTGCCCACACCATGACACTACCCCCGCCGAATCTGTCCACTTCCTGCACGCAGTTTGCCGCATAACGTTCACCACGACGCCTATACACGCGACATCTTCCATCATGACGTCGGAGCAGAAATCGGGACTCGTCACTGAACCACACCTGTCTCCATCGCAGTTGAGGCCATTGTCGATGAATCTGGCACCACTGCAGTCGGAGTCGACGGTGTTGTGGTGTTAAGATGACACCTCGAACTGGACGTCTGGCACGAATTCCTACCTCACGTAGGCGGTTCCGTACGGTCTGGTCGGATATCCTGCGCAAACCTGGTATTGCTGCAGCTGTGGAGGTGGCAGTAGTCAATCGTTCCCGAAGGTGGCGTACCCGGATGTAGCGGTCCTGCCCGGGGGTAGTGACCCGTGGTCGACCGGATCTAGGGAGGTCACGTGTTGATCCATGTTGCTGGTAACGGTCCCACAGTCTGGAGATGGTGCTTGGGGACACATGGAATGCCCTGGCAACGGCCGTTCTGGATTCGCCTGCGTCTAGTCGGCCGATGGCATTGTTTCTCTGCGGTTCACTGAGACGTGGCATGTCCTGGATTGTCAACTGTCGGCCAGATACAGAGGCCAGGCAAGCGAACACCCTGCACTTTTATACTGTCGGTGTTCATGTTGCACGCGCAGACAACGCACGTGCAGTGGTGACATGGTTTGCACGTGGCTGCGTTTTTGCGAATATTCACATTTTGGAACTTTATTGTACAGTAGCTGCGTTTTACCGTATATGACCGTATATTCCATGCAATGACCGTATATTCACAAAGCATGAACCGGTAGGAAACATAAAATCGGAGTTATAACCCATTTGTACCCTTTTGCGTTTCTTTTTTTGAAGAGTATATATAAGCGAAATCGACCCAGAACTCTTATTTAGAAACAATAATACTTTTGAAAAACCCACATACAAAAGCTGATATAGCTGTTTCAAAAGTACAGTGTACCCCTCGTGCAGATAATCCCTAATAAAATGTTTGCTTTTTAATATTTAAAAAGAAGGAAGGAAGGAAATGTTTTATTTAACGACGCACTCAACACATTTTATTTACGGTTATATGGCGTCAGACATATGTTTAAGGACCACGCAGATATTGAGAGAGGAAACCCGCTGTCGCCACTTCATGGACTACTCTTTTCGATTAGCAGCAAGGGATATTTTATATGCATCATCCCACAGACAGGATAGTACATACCACGGCCTTTGTTACACCAGCTTTGGAGCACTGGCTGGAACGAGAAATAGCCAAATGGGTCCACCGACGGGGATCGATCCTAGACCGACCGCGCATCAAGCAAACGCTTTACCACTGGGCTATGTCCCGCCCATATTTAAAAAAAAAAAAAAAGACTTACTGTTTGTTGTGTACATGGGTTATAGGACATTCATAGCTAGGACTAAGAGCAGTTTGCACGAGTATATGTTGATGTGGCATTTATGGATGGCTCTCACTGGCCTCGGTGGCGTCGTGGCAGGCCATCGGTCTACAGGCTGGTAGGTACTGGGTTCGGATCCCAGTCGAGGCATGGGATTTTTAATCCAGATATCAACTCCAAACCCTGAGTGAGTGCTCCGCAAGGCTCAATGGGTAGGTGTAAACCACTTGCACCGACCAGTGATCCATAACTGGTTCAACAAAGACCAAAATGACAAAACTGACGGCTGAAGATTTCTTTTATTAAACAATTTCACATGAATTGCGCTATAGGCCAATACACATAACCTATAAACACCATTTTTAACACGATTACCCACCACCACCACCACTACCCATCCTCCGACGAATCTGCGTAGCACGTCTCTCAAAAAATGACAAAATAAACTACTTAAAAAAAAAAAAAAAAAAAAAAAAAAATATATATATATATATATATATATATATATATATATATATATATATATATATATATAATAATAATAATAATAAATCCGAACAAAAACAATACGTTCCACGCTTAGGCGAGGGAACCTAAACATTTTTTAAAAACTGGGTTAATTTAATGTTACAATTAAAGGTCAACCTACCTATATGCATCACATTTCCCAAAGACTCAATCTTTTTAGACTATTTGCAAATACTATAATCTAAGACGTGATCCAATAAGCAAAATTAATAATAAATATTACGATATATCCTATCTGTAGCGAATACCATCGGTTTTTGTGTTTTTTTCTGTGTCAGCTGGAAATACCTGTCTCTTCGACTGGTTCTTCTAAATATGTTCATAATGTCAACCCGTGAAACCGGATATCAAGTTTGGCTATCTATAAAGTATTTGGATAAAGTTACAAACAAGAGAGACACAAGCGGCACAGTTTTCACAGAAAAACATCCATAATAACAAGATCACAGATGTGCCAAAATGTGAACAAGAACTAATATTTCTGCATAGTAGAAATTCGTCTTGTAAACAGTCAAGGCTCAGTCATTCATTTTGGTGAACCGCCAGAGATGTCCGTTCATCATTTAGCCGTAACCCATTCTTGTACACCCGTTTTTCATTTAGCCGTAACCCATTCTTGTACACGGGTCTATCATTTAGCTGTAACACATCATCGTGCACCTGTTCATCATTTAGCCGTAACCCATTCTTGTACACCCGTTTATCATTTAGTCGTAATACATTTTTGTACACCCGTTTATCATTTAGCCGTAACACATCATAATGCACCCGTTCATCATTTAGCAGTAACCCATTCTTGTACACCCGTTTTTCATTTAGCCGTAACCCATTCTTGTACACCCGTCTATCATTTAGCTGTAACACATCATCGTGCACCCGTTCATCATTTAGCAGTAACCCATTCTTGTACACCCGTTTATCATTTAGCCGTAACACATTCTTGTACACCCGTTTATCATTTAGCCGCAACACATCACCGTGCACCCGTTCATCATTTAGCAGTAACCCATTCTTGTACACCCGTTCATCATTTAGCCGTAACCAATTCTTGTACACCCGTTTATCATTTAGCCGTAACACATCATCGTGCACCCGTTCATCATTTAGCAGTAACCCATTCTTGTACACCCGTTCATCATTTAGCCGTAACCCATTCTTGTACACCTGTTTATCATTTAGCCGTAACACATCATCGTGCACCCGTTCATCATTTAATCGTAACCCATTCTCGTACACCCGTTCATCATTTAGCCGTAACACATCATCGTACACCCGTTCATCATTTAGCCGTAACACATCGTCGTACACCCGTTCATCATTTAGCCGTAACACATCGTCGTGCACCCGTTCATCATTTAGCCGTAACACATCGTCGTGCACCCGTTCATCATTTAATCGTAACCCATTCTGTACACCCGTTCATCATTTAGCCGTAACACATCGTCGTGCACCCGTTCATCATTTAATCGTAACCCATTCTTGTACACCCGTTCATCATTTAGCCGTAACACATCGTCGTACACCCGTTCATCATTTAGCAGTAACCCATTCTCGTGCACCCGTTCTCGTAAAGCTTTCTTCGCCTCTTCATCTTCTTTATAAATAGCAGGAACCCATAGAGAACTCGGGGTGATGGCGGCACGGTATCTCTGGAATATGTATCACATTAACATTACATATAAACAGGAGAAAAAAACAACAACATATACAGTAGAATCTCATTGGCTCGAACGCCCAACGGTCGAACCTACCGGTATTCTCGAACCAAGAACAATGTCCCGATTTTTTCTCTCTATTAAACCCTTTTATTTTGGTGCTGTTTGGTCGAATACCCCTAGGGTCGAACAGAAGCTTTCTCTCGAACCAGTTTATTAGTCCGAACTGTAAAATTAAACATATATAGCTCGAACGACTAAGTCTATCCGAAGAAATACAAAAAATAATTTATATTTATTTACGAATTTTTCATTGACCCTTTCACGTCAGTCACAAAGTAAGTTAATATAAATTCGGAAGTGGAACGAATTAATCCTAGATCATATGCCGGCTTCTCATGTTGTTTATTTAGCACCTATCGGTAATTATCTTTCTAGTACAACTTCAACTTCTTTATTCACATAAAGACCACCAACGGTGGTACATGTGCCAAGGTGGATGGTGGCAATATACATGTATAACATACTGTACATACATATAATATATACTGCTACAAATAATAAACTTAATTACTGTTGATCTCTAAATTTTGTCATTATAAGACTAACAAATTTACTAAGTTTTCGTAATCTTGACAGCCGTTTCTCTTGCAACAACATAGAAAACTTATAGAAGTTTGGTCGTGTTATAAATTCTTTTTTTAAAAATAATTTTCTTTCTGTCAAAAATGCAGGACATTCAAACAAAGTATGATATTCATCTCCTACACACTCATTCTGGCATAATGTACAATATCTTTCCAAGTAAGGGATGTTACTCCAACGACCTCGTTCTACAGGTAATAAGTGGTTACCAGTTCGAAATTTAAGCAACGGAAGTGATACAGTTTTTGGCAGAAATATGTAAAATTCTTGATTAAATTCCGGTTTAATACAATTATAAATTTTACCTTTTGAGGTATTTAACTTATTACTATTCCATTCTTGGCGAAATTGATCTTTAAGTCTTGTTTCTATTAAAGATATCAACCATCCCTTACTTGAGAAACCTTGTTGTTGCCACACAAAACTCAGCCCACAATTATCTAAAATACGTTTAACATTATCTAACCAAGGAGACATATATCCATTACAATATTTATATAATAAATTCTTATATAAAATAGAGATTAATTTATTATCCTTATCCAAAATAATTTTACACCAATATGATATTATCCTTTTATATATTTGTAAACGAATTGGCATTTTACCTGTTTCTCCATACAACATATAATTAGGAGTGTTTTTCTTTAATTTTAAACAAATTTTAATAAAATTACTTTGTAAGCGTTCAAGAATATCAATATTACTATATCCCCAAATTTCAGAACCATATGTCATAATTGGTATAATCATATGATCATAAGCTTTAAAAATGCAATCTAATGGCAAACTGATATTTCTAGATTTTCTTAATAAGGAAAAAGTTGCTTTAGAAGCCTGTTCACTTAAATGTTTTATAGCTTGGGTATACTTTCTATTTTTATTGAACTTAATTCCAAGGTACATATAACTATCAACTATGTCAATAACAATATTATTAATATTAAATTGAAATTTCTTTTGTTTTGTATATCCTGAACCAAAAATTAATACTTTAGTCTTTTTGTAATTAACCTCTAAATGCCAGTCTTCACAATATTTTTGAAAACAATTCAATATATATTGTAAATCAATATCATTATCAGAAAAAAGAACTGTATCATCTGCATACAATAACAACAATAACTTTAAACCATTTTGGAGCACTACATCAGATCGCACATCCATTACCGTAATTTCTTGACAATTATTATATTGTAACCAGGTCTCTAAGTCATTCAAAAACAAAGAAAATAATAATGGTGACAAATTTTCACCTTGTCTAACACCTTTTTCACATGGGAAAAATCAAGATATTGTATTATTATGAGCAATACATGATTTAATATTACTATATATCTTTATAATTAATGTCATTATTTTACCAGTTATTCCATAAGTGATCAATTTTTGCCAGAGTCCAATTCGCCAAACATTATCAAATGCTTTTCTAAAATCAATAAAACAACAAAACAATTTTTTCTTTGACGATTTTAAAATATCAATTATGCTATGTAACACAAACATATTGTCTACTGTTGAATAACCTTTTCGAAATCCCGCTTGCACCTTATTAAGAATTTATTTTCTTCAATATATTTTGTAAGCCTAAGGTTTATAACCGAGGTAAGTAATTTCCCAAAACAGCTCAATAAAGTCAGAGGTCGGTAATTTTCTGGATTAGTATCGTCTCCTTGTTTTTTAAATAAAGGTTTTATAATACCAATTAGCCAATTTTCCGGTAAAATACCCGTTTCTAAAATCAAATTAAACAATTCGAAATAGAAATTAAGTAATAAAGCACGTGTTTCAATTAAATATTCATTTTCTATTTTATCTATTACTACAGCTTTTCTGCATTTTAAATTGTTAATAGCATTCATAATCTCATCCTTAGTTATTTCTTTATCAAGTTCGTTTGTATCCAAATTTTCTGGAATTCCAAAATCAAACGCTTCATCATTCGAATTACTATTCAGATTCTTAAAAAAGTCATACAAACTTTCTATATTAATTTTATTCTCTGTTCGTTTTGTTTTGGTGTTCAAAAACTTCCAAAATTGCGAAGGGTCTTCCTTTAACATACGCGTAAACTCGGTTTGTAATTTCTGTTTATGCTTCTTTAGATGTTTATTAACAACATATTTATATTGTCTATTAATAATTTTAACTTGTTCTTTTTCTCGTTCAGACTTTGTTACCATATATTTGTGTTTAGCCTTTTTAAACTTCTTTTTCATTTCTTTACATTCCGTCCCATACCAAGCATATTTTGGTTTTCTCTTACTTGAGTTTATTTTAAGCACACCAAATACTTTCCGAGCGGTGTTAATAAAATGATTTGACAAATCAGTCACAATAGTATTCACAGTTCGTTCTGGGTCACTCTGACCTGCACGTGCAGACCGTGCCTGCTTCACCAAGCTGTCAATGAAAACCATGTCAATTTCTGTTACAAATGTGTTCGCTTCAGAGTCGACAAATCTACGAGGCCATCCTATTTTGTTGTTAGTAGCTACCTGCTTTACTCGATTGTCATTAAACCTATCAATGCTAGATAAACGTATTTCAACAGGTTTATGTACATCACTATAAAAATATGAAAATTTTAATATTTTAAAATTATTAATTAATATAGCTGATTCAAAGGATGCTATACAATAATCTAGCACACTGCAATCTTTACAAGTAGTTTCTCCAATATATTTATCACCACCCATCCTCCCATTGAAAATAAACATTGTAGTAGCTTTGCATACATCTAATAATAAATGTCCATATTTATTTGGATTACTCATATCTTGCGATACTCTGTTTCTAAGAATACCATACATTTCAAAAATTTCTAATTTATTGATGTCGTTTAAATCTTCATTTTGTAGTCCAACAAACCGTGCTACATTATTATTAAGTTCACATACAGATAATAGTACTACGATAATCGTGAGCTGAATGAACCTTGCATGAAACACCAATCAATTGATGAGCCTAGTTCGGCCTCGCCGGTTTACTTTAATCATTTTAATCGCTACTCTACGCATCAGCTTTTAACTTGAAATACAGGAGAGATCAATGTAATGTAGTGATTGCAACAATAAAAGGTAAAGGGCCTCCGCCTGTGCTTCATGCACTTTCATTCTTTTCTCAACGTTGTCAATACGTCGCAAAAGATTCTACAACAGCAAAATAAAGAACGATTTTTTAAATTAATAAATATTTATAAATACAGACTACCAGTGTGTTTGTTATTTGTTTATTCAACGGTGATAAATAATAGTTACAAATATGTATCTCATCCGACATTTGAAGGCGACTTCGTTACTCATGAGTCAATCGGATCATCTCGCCCAAGCCAGTTTTACGGAAATATGCGAGGTATTCCGATTGGTTTTTGTGTTACAGAAGCACCCGACAACGGCCGAATGCATGGTTCGAACTACCCGATGGGTCGAACAGACTTTGATGCACCGACAGTGTTCGAGCCAATGAGATTTTACTGTATTTGCCAAATTTATTAAACTGTCTGTGTAAGTAGTATGGGGGCCTGCCGGGCGTCATGACCTACTTTTCCGTGATCACGTGACATTGATAGGAGACAATGGATTTGGTGCAGGTGTGTGACCTTGGTAGGAGACAATGGCCTTGGTGTAGACAATGGCCTTGGTGTAGGTGTGCGACTTTGGTAGGAGACAATGGGCTTGGTGCAGACAATGGCCTTGGAAAGGTATGCGATCATGGTAAGAGACAATGGCCTTGGTGCAGGTGTGCGACCTTGGCAGGAGACGATGGGCTTGATGCAGGTGTGCGACCTTGGTAGGAGCGACTGGTGCAGGTGTGCGACCTTGTTACGAAACAATGGCCATGGAAAGGCCTTGGTCTACTTGGACTGGTCCCGACGTCCTTGGACTGAGCTTGGGGTGCCTCCCTCGGGTATAAAAAGGGTGCTTTTGGCTTCATTGGCATTCGCTTGCCGAAAAGTTCATAGACAAGATCTACATCTAGTTTGTTTTAGAGGTTGATGATATTCACATTTTTGTGGTTTGTTGCTTTTTTATTTTGAAAGAAGAAGATGGCATCGGGACATTCATCAAGTACTACTCAGTGCGCTGGTCAGGGTGAAAAATCGCGATGCCAACTAGAAATTGGGCAAAATGTATACGTTATGGCCCAACCATGGAAGCAAGAACGTTTGATACATATCCGGAAATTCGACAGTGATAACTGGGAAACATTCCCCACCAAACGAGGCATCGCTCTAAATCTGAAACGATTTCATCCTTGAAACAAGGGAAGGATAAAACATTGGTCAGACACCTTGGAGTCAATGTTCATGCTAGTATGGACAAGAACTTTGCTGAAGTGGACCTGTGTCAGTGGTGGTGGTGTGATGAAACGAAATCTGTGAAGCCTTCGAAGAAGGGAATATTCCTTTCTCTACAACAGTGGGAGAAACTGAAAGACTGTTTCACAGTCATGTGTGACTTTGTACCAGAGCTGAACTCGATTGTGCCCTTCGCCATGCAAGACGACCATCAAATGGGATTTCTTCAGTGTAACTTCTGCAACCCGAACGAGTGTCACCAGTGGTGAACGAGTGTGACAAACATTTTGTTTTGGATGAACTCGAAGGTATAAAAGAATGGATTTATAGTTTATACTTCATTTGCTTTATGACTGTGCTAGAGAACAGACGTGCTTTATGATTCTGACATTCTTGTGTCTTGTTGCACTCTTATCTGGAATGAAGAAAATGGCATCGTGATATTCGAGCAGTGTTAGTGGCAGCAGCAGTAAAGACGAGGACGACGTCTTGGTCTGCAAATGTTCAGAAAGACATACAATCAAATGTAAAAGAGTGACTACCAAACAAGATGAGAAGAGTACTCAGTATACGGATCAAACGGATACTACACGTGAAACTGGGGATAGAATTGAAGATGGCGAACTCGTGGATGAACCTGCAGATCAGACGGATGCTGCCTGTGAAACAGATGTTGCCTATGAGAATGACTGCTATTCAAGACGTTACTTGTTCTGCCATCGTCCCGAAATAAAACATTTCTATGCCCGGATGCTAACGTATGCTCGGTGGCCCATACAATTACGTCAAAAACCAAAATAACTTGCCAAGGCCGGTTTCTACTATACGGGAGACCACGATGCCATCACCTGTTACTGTTGTGGACTTTGCGTCTACCGGTGGAAGAAGACAGACGACCCAGTGATGGAACATTACAGACTCTCTCCGAGATATCCCTATGTGAACAACATGTTCAGACATTAAATGTTTCTGACACTTAAGTCCTATGTTTTCATGTTGTAAATAAAACTGTGAAAAACAGGTTTTGTTTTCTTATTTATGCCCTGCGTCCATGAGTGGATCCCTGGACGTGTCCCAATCATTTTGAGTCGTGACACTGGTAGAGGGCAATATTTCGGTCACAGTGTTTCTTGGGAGCTTGCACGATGGCAAGTTGATAGTTGTGCTTGGGAGGAGGAGGGACACTGGTCATACGTGTCACACACATTCAAACACTCCTGTACCATATCGTTATGCGCATACATCAGAAGGTATATAAGTAAAAGGGTAATGATGTTCGTCATTTGAGGTAGAACCTTCAGAGAAGTAACATGTCAGATCAGTACAAATTGTACGTTCCCGACGTGGATAAGTGGACCCATTTCTACAAGCTGCAAGCACAGGGCAAACTCAGCTCAGCTCGGATCGATGTCTAGAACTCTACGATCCCACGTGGAAAAAAGAAAAAGAAGAACAGAACAAGCCCCCGGCACCCAATGTGGTCATGGTCTCCCCCACGGTCTCTACAGGTGGTAGAGCAAGCCAAGGCCGATCTGAAACGGAAACAACAAGAACAACAAATTGGTACGGGTTGGAAAGCTCCGAAACGGCAGAAGCATTTCTAAATATACTATAAAATGGGACAGACAACGTCACGTCATTTAGAGTCGTCATGCAGAGCACATGTTCAGAATGTGGTTTCACATTCTCGAGAATGTTAAGACATTTTCAACAAAAACATGCTAAAGCTCTACCGCCACCACCACCACCACCACCACCACAGTAGCAGCCACCACCACCACCACCATAGCAGCAGCCACCACCACCACCACCACAGCAGCAGCAGCCACCACCACCACCGCAGCAGCAGCAGCAGCCACCACCACCACCACCACCACAGCAGCAGCAACCATCTAAGCTGTTGCATCCCTTCACCATGATCGTGTCGGGACCCACTTCGTGTGGAAAGACATTTTTGGTATACAAACTGCTAAGGGGTGGTAAAATCTTCCCACCGCCTAAACGCATCATCTGGTTCTACAAACGATGGCAACCCCTCTACATCATTGGGGCAACCGTTAGAGTGAAATTTGTTCAAGGCATACCCATTATCTAGCGTTGTTCAACAACCCCATCGACAAGCAGCAAGTTCTGACGTTGGCATGGCAGATTTATCGGGAAAATACTCATCATTTGATGCAAAAGTATGAGGAAGCTACCCACAGACCCTACGGACATCTCATGGTGGACTTGAAACCGACCAGGCCCGGACACTGGCATCTTTGGCCTAATGGTTTAGAGACGGGGCCATCCGAATGGTATAAAAGCACGAGCGTAACGGCGAATGTCTCAGAAGACGTGCAACCACCGTCGGAGAAAGAGCTCTACGTTCAAATCATGCAAAGGGACGCATTCAAGAGAAAACTACCAGGCATACCCGTCTACGAAAGTGACGATGAAGAAGATGATGAGGTAGAACACTATCTTGCGATACGTGTGGTCTGGTCTTTAAAGACGGAAGCGACTTGCAGCGACATCTGCGATTTAAAACGTGCGAGAAGGGAAGTAAAGAGTCGTCGCCCGATCTGGAAAACGAAGGCGTTTGTCTTATGGTGGAACGTGAATTCGATATCAATCGTGACTATTTCGAAAGCAAGAGGAAACGCTACGAAGAAAAAAACATGTCCCAAGATGCCATCGAAAGAAACACGAAGACATTGCAATGGAAGTTATTTAAAGACACGTACTCTCGCTTTCTGACATATATGTATTACTTTGACAAAGGCCCAACACGAGAAAAATTCTACAATTTGTGAATCCTAACAGAACTCTATTATTGAACGAATGAATGAATTGCTCAACGGCGAGCACAAAGAAAACGTCGACTATGTGTCAAAGAAATACAAATGAATGAAAACCACCACACACGCATTCTGTCTGGCGTCATTAAAGTCTCACTTTAAACCAAACCATACCAGAGTATGCAGATAATTTGCATATGATCACCAGGCGCGGCACAGTATAAAACATAGTGGTACAGTTCGAGGTTGCAAACATTTGTAGCGTTTTCTGCTACTTATTATTTTTATTTTTTTTACGAGAAATGGCTTTTATTGTTATTGATTATTCTTGGTGTTGAAGTCAACTTGAATAAAAAGCAAAAGAGACTGAAAAAAACACGCGTGTGTGTCCACTGTGAACATACAAAACCAACAACACAATAGACGTTATACAGTGAAGGCAAAAAGCTTACACCAAGGTCACACACCTGCACACCAATGATACCAAGGTCACTACCTCCCAACACCAAGGCCATTGTCTGCACCAAGGCCATTGTCTCCTACCAAGTACAGACATCTGCACCAAGGCCATTGTCTTCTATCAAGGTCGCACACTTACACCATGGCCATTGTCTACACCAAGGCCATTGTCTCCTACCAAAGTCGCACACCTGCAACAAGGCCATTGTCTACACCAAGCCCACTGTCTTCTACCAAGGTCGCACACCTGCACCAAGGCCATTGTCTCTTACCATGATAGCATAACTTTCCAAGACCATTGTGACGGTACATGCTCTTAAATTTGTTTCGCCTGTGGCGATTTTAATTGTGTTAGAGGGCCGTGTGCAGTTTCATTGCCCGTAGCCCGGGTGGGCAACTTGTTACGTAATACTTCGCGCGATCGGGCATTCCAATATGCACTTAGTCCAGCTGTGGAGGCCATGTGGCGAGTAGTTACGTAATACCTCTGCGAGTGCGGTTTCGACGACCGTGATTTGGCGACGATGGCGTCAGTAAGTCTGACGATCAGAGAGAAATATACCGACTCTAGTAGAGGTGAAATATCAGATGATAGGGGGAGGTACCGCCTTGTACCCCCAGGCGAATTCTGATTTCTATAATAAATAGCTAGTTTTTAGAGATATCGAGGAGAACGAACTAGGAAGGCTCCAGGGGATCACGGACGTCGTCCACTGAACGAACTATATTAGTTCAGACGGGACTTTGGTAATTATATATTTTCTGCTCTGTGTATAACCTTGATGTGATTGATGTGACTTTAAATATTTTTAATACTGTATTATACCAATATTCTTTAGACAGTGTCTTCGGTCATCTGACGAAGTAAATCGTAGACTTTTTGTTCTAACATTATATGAGTATTTGGTAATATAAAGCTTAGCCAGTCATCCTAGACGACCTAGGTAAACTGTAGGTTATTGTCTTTATTGTGATAGGTACCAGTATTAATTCTGTGTTACAAGGTTACTGAATGAGTAGTTAGGGTTAATTAAAAATTAACCCGTTAGGAATAGAGCTGTAATTCCTTTATTAATTAAGTTCCCCTGGAAGCGTTCCTAAATTATTACACGTTACTGAACGAGTAGTAAGGGTTAATTAAAAATTAACCAGTTAGGAATGGTGTTGTAATTCCTTTATTAAGGCCATTGTCTACACCAAGGCCATTGTCTCTTACAAAGGTCACACACCTGCACCAAACCCACTGTCTCCTACCAAAGTCACGTGATCATGGAAAAGTAGGTCATGACGCCTGGCAGACCCCATACTACTTGTGTATGCTTTCGCAGGAAAGGGAAGGAATGTTCGGCTACGGGAACGTGTCGGAAATATGTTTAGGTAGGGCACGTATGCTTTTAAAAAAATGTTTTACTACTTCACACGATAGGTCCAAATAATTTCGTGGTATAATTTCGTGGTATAATTTCGTGGTATACATCCTGTAACCTAGAGAGATAGCCAATGTAGCCGAAGTGTATGTCAGTGTGTGTGTTTGTGTGTGTATGTGTTTAGGTGTGTATGTGTGTGTGTGTGTGTGTGTGTGTGTGTGTGTGTGTGTGTGTGTATGTATATGCGTGTGCGCGTGTGTGTGTTTTGTTCAAAATAAACAAGCTAGTCACGACAACAGTATATTGTAACAGCCTTCACAAGAACAGGTGTTGTTTCTTCTTTGTTGGTATTTGGTGTGTGTGTGTGTGCTTGTGTGTGTGTTTGTGTATGTGTGTGTGTTTAGTTGTGTGTGTGTGTGCGCGTGTGTGTGTGTGTGTGTTTAGGTGTCTGTAGGTGTGTGTGTGTGTGTGTGTTTAGGTGTGTGTGTGTGTGTGTGAGTTTTGCGTGCAAAATTTATGCAGATATCTGCCCTTGTGGGGAAGGTGTGTGTGTGTGTGTGTGTGTGTGTGTGTGTGTGTGTGTTTACGTGTGTATATGGTCGTGTGTGTGTGTGTGTGTGTGTATATGTGTGTTTGTGTGTATGTGCGAGAGTGTGTGTGCGTGTGTTCGCGTGTGTATGTATGTATACGTGTGTGAGTATGTATGTATGCGTGTGCATGTATGTGTATGTGTGTGTATATGAATGCGTGTGACCAAGGCAACATACTTAAACCTTTATCGAACATAATAACGAAAATAGGTAATAGACGGAGGTACCTTCCTTTCTGAGAGAGCAGCTTTAATACAGCGCCACCTGGGATGGGAATCAGCACGATCACCATGAGCAACCAGCCAATGGATTCAGCCCAGGCTGGATAGTACTGTCCTGCATACTGGACAGCCTCATACTTGATGTAGCTTAAAAGCCACAGTGACTGCAATGATATTCCATTCGTATTAATATAAACATGTTTACCCATATAAAATTAAGATTCAAACACGCTGTTCTGGGCAAACACCTCAGTTATTTGTCCTGTCTATCCAGGAAATTCAATAACAGTTGGTTAATGATTGGTTGTTAGAGAGAGAGAGAGAGAGAGAGAGAGAGAGAGAGAGAGAGAGAGAGAGAGAGAGAGAGAGAGAGAGAGAGAGAGAGAGAGAGAGAGAGAGAGAGAGAGAGAGAGAGAGAGAGAGAGAGAGAGAGAGAGAAGAACAAGAACAAGACAAATGTAGACAGGAGCAGAAACAAGGATCTTTGTGAAACCCACTCTTTACGTCCAGTAGCAGCATACTTCAATTTTGAAATTCTTCAGTTAATTTTAACAGAATTATGTATATTTATTTATCACTAATAAATGTAAAAGCAGCAAGCATTGACACCTACCGCTATGCTAATGGACTTTTAATGATAATATTTGATTTCATTTGACCTTGCAACTATGCTTCAGGCGTTTCCCCAGGGCTGTAACGCATAGCGGGCCGACACGCCTTGGTCCGTAAAGTAAGCGCTTTGACGGCGTGTCAGCGTCTTAATTCAATTGCTGCTACGCGCAATAATTACAACAAGTACGACCGTGGCAGTTGGTTACCTGTTGCAAACAACTTGTGTGACAGTAAAGAATTGACACTTTGCAGTTTTGGTTCATTCCATCTATATATGATACAATTAACACGTCGCTACTATTCGATTAGGAAATGTTTTATTTAACGACGCACTCAACACATTTTATTTACGGTTATATGGCGTCTGATATCCGATTAGACGATTCATTATAGCGATAGTGGCCCTACCACTGTGATGTATTACCAATATAATCGTCGGGGCGATAAATTTCCACGATATTTTGATGACGATCGATGGAGTAAATCCCAGCATCATGCGGATATCAGACATCAAACGATCGAACCTGAAAAAACAACGTCACTGTCATTGTTCAGTGTGGTCGTTAAGGGGACTAACATAAGATTGCAACTAACTTAACATATTAAAATAATAATTAAAAAAAATTTTTTGAATAAAAGTTTATAGTTTAGAAGAAGGAAGAAGGAAATGTTTTATTTAACGACGCACTCAACACATTTTTTATGTTACGGTTATATGCCGTCAGACATATTTTTAAGGACCACAGAGATATTGAGAGAGGAAACCCGCTGTCGCCACTTCATGGGCTACTCTTTTCGATTATCAGCAAGGGATCTTTTATATGCACCATCCCCAGACACGGTATTACATACCACGGCATTTGATATATTAGTCGTGGAGCACTGGCTGGAACGAGAAAAAGCTCAATGGGCCCACCGACGGGAATCGATCCCAGACCGACCGCGCATCAAGCGAACTCTTTACCACTGGGCTACGTTCCGCCCCGTATATCCAAGGTGTTTTTTGTTGTCCTAATGTTTGCAGTAGCTCAAATTTCCTTTTACGTTTTACTTCCTAATATATTTGTTGTTCGTACGTACGAAATTATGTCCAGGTAAATTACAGTTTGGGCTACTACAGCATTAGAATAACGAGAAACCTATTGTATAGACACTGGCATTTTAAACAGGAAAATTAATTTTATGTGTAATTTTAACTGTTAAAAATGCTCAGTTAGTCGAAAACATGTTACGACGGCAGTACACTCAGAGCAGTCACTTTAGACAAAACAAACTTTAATTTCATTATACCCATATGCGCACCTGTGTACAGCACACACAGGCAGTCTTCAGACAAAACTAGCTACAATTTTGCATTAGCAGCAAGGGGCCTACTATTTGCATTTCCCCATAGACAGGGCAGTACATACCGCGGTATTTTATATGCTTGTCGTGGGGCACTGGTTGGGACAGAGTGAAATCAAATGGGTCTGCCGAGTTGGTCTTCCTCCTCCCCCCCCCCCCCCCCCCCCCCCGAACACTCCACTCCGTACAACACAACATTCAAAGTAGATTTACACAATCATATTAAATGTCTTGAGTGTGCACAGTAATAACAAATACGACCATACCAAATCTGTATATATTATTATAACGAGATTTATGTAAATATGAAAAGTCAAAATATTACCATAAATCCAACTGATGATGGCAACCTCCATAAAGGCGATGGCTGGAAGCATATAGGCCGCAAAATACCAGTCTACCAAGGTCAACACGTACGCTCCGCCCTGAAAACCGAGAAATTGGATGGTTAAAGACGCCTTCTAGCTCCCCTGTCCTATACATGTATATTAGTAAGATATAATAAAATAAAAACAAAAACACAGACGCAGCTAACTTTTTAATTATTTTGTGTTTCGACTATATAGCCTTGGTGCATCATACACGTCTCTTCCCTCCTACCGACACTAATAAACTGTACAACTGAACGGGCCAGACGTGCCTTGTCTTGTTGCTATTGGCTACCAGGCAATTTCATCAGAACATGATGGAGAAATCCTCACAGGTTCCTGATCTAGATTACTAAATTAACAAGGAGACTGAGATCGAAGGATGGCGCGTCGTGCAAATAAAATAAAACTGATTGGCCTATTTCAAATAGTTTAAATATTAAAACTATGACCGATATTGCGGTTTTAACACGTGATTACACTGAATACCAATTGAGCCTGAATTTTATGTTTTTGTTATAGTCAAATCAGTCTTCATAACATTAGAATACACTTATTAGAGATATTCAAATCAATCATTTACTTCATAAGAATGATTTACATAAAGATATATATGTTAAACGTATTAGAACATAAAAGACTATTGGTATGCCAGGGCCGTATGTAGTGGGGTGGGGGGTAAGGGTCAATTATCCTTGGGGGGGGGGGGGGGTCAAAAGACCGTATATACCGTGTCCTAAGACAGAGGCGCACGGGCTCTCATTTTTAGTGGGGCAGACTGGCTTTTGTTTTGTCGAGTTAAACGAAAATGCCCGAATCGAGAAAACAATATTTATTTATATTAGCATTACTGCCAAATGGCTATAGATAGGGTTGCAAACGAATCACTACGCATTTGTACTAATTTTACGGGTAGAATTATGGAAATACGTGGTAAAAAGGTTTCGTGCTAGCATATTTTGCCCGAATATCTCTATCATTGCTGCCCGAATTTGAATATTTGCTCCTTGACCGAATATCTCTATAATTTTCCCCGAATTTGAGTCTTTGCTCCAGCTCTAGGGGGCAATTGCCCCCTGTCTCGTACGCTTATGTCCTGAGACCCTTTTTTATTGCACACACACACACACACACACACACACACACACACACACACACAGCTATGTTTGGCTAGATACAGCGCTGTACGTTGTGATCAAAAAGAAAACAAACAAAACAGAAAGAAAGATAGAAGAAAAACAAAAGAAGAAGATAAATAATACAGGTATATTCTGTTTATTTTGGTGGATATTATCTGTATTGAACAAACCTGTGCTATGATATCGTCTGTATTGCATATACCTGCGTTATGATACCGCCTGTATTGCGCACTCCTGTGTCATGATATTGTGTGCATTGCACATACCTGTGTTATGATATCGTTTGTATTGCACATACCTGTGTTATGATATCGTCTGTATTGCACATATCTGTTATGATATTGTCCGTATTGCACATACCTGTGTTATGATATCGTCTGTATTGCACATACCTGTGTTATGATATCGTCTGTATTGCAAATACCTGTTATGATATTGTCCGTATTGCACATACCTGTGTTATGATATCGTCTGTATTGAACATACCTGTGTTATGATATCGACTGTATTACAAATACCTGTTATGATATTGTCTGTATTGCACATACCTGTGTTATGATATACCTGTGTTATGTTATCGTTTGTATTGCTCATATCTGTGTTATGATATCATGTGTATTGCACATATCTGTGTTGTGATATCGTCTGTATTGCACATACATGTGTTATGATATCGTCTGTATTGCACATACCTGTGTCATAATATCGTGTGTATTGCACATACCTGTGTTATGATATCGTCTGTATTGCACATACCTGTGTCATGATATCGTGTGTATTGCACATACCTGTGTTATGATATCGTCTGTATTGCACAAACCTGTGTTCTGATATCTGTATTGCACATAACTGTGTTAAGATATCGTATGTATTGCCAATGCCTGTGTTATGATATCTGTACTGCACATACATGTGTTATGATATCATCTGTATTGCAAATACCTGCGTTATGATACTGTCTGTATTGCACATGCCTGTGTCATGGTATCGTCTGTATTGCACATACCTGCGTTATGATACTGTCTGTATTGCACATGCCTGTGTCATGGTATCGTCTGTATTACACATATCTGTGTTATGATATCGGCTGTATTGCACATGCCTGTGTTATGATATCAGCTGTATTGCACATACCTGTGTTATGATATCGTCTGTATTGCACATACCTGTGTTATGATATCGTCTGTATTGCAAATACCTGTTATGATATTGTCCGTATTGCACATACCTGTGTTATGATATCGTCTGTATTGAACATACCTGTGTTATGATATCGACTGTATTGCAAATACCTGTTATGATATTGTCTGTATTGCACATACCTGTGTTATGATATACCTGTGTTATGTTATCGTTTGTATTGCTCATATCTGTGTTATGATATCATGTGTATTGCACATATCTGTGTTGTGATATCGTCTGTATTGCACATACATGTGTTATGATATCGTCTGTATTGCACATACCTGTGTTATGATATCGTCTGTATTGCACAAACCTGTGTTCTGATATCTGTATTGCACATAACTGTGTTAAGATATCGTATGTATTGCCAATGCCTGTGTTATGATATCTGTACTGCACATACATGTGTTATGATATCATCTGTATTGCAAATACCTGCGTTATGATACTGTCTGTATTGCACATGCCTGTGTCATGGTATCGTCTGTATTGCACATACCTGCGTTATGATACTGTCTGTATTGCACATGCCTGTGTCATGGTATCGTCTGTATTGCACATATCTGTGTTATGATATCGGCTGTATTGCACATGCCTGTGTTATGATATCAGCTGTATTGCACATACCTGTGTCATGATATCGTGTGTATTGCACATACCTGTATTATAATATCGTGTGTATTGCAAATACCTGTTTTATGATATCGTCTGTATTGCACATACCTGTTTTATGATATCATCTGTATTGCACATACATGTGTTATCATATCGTCTGTATTGCACATACCTGTGTTATGATATCGTCTGTATTGCACATACCTGTGTTATGATATCGTCTGTATTGCACATACCTGTGTTATGATATCGTCTGTATTGCACATACCTGTGCTATGATATCGTCTGTATTGCACATACCTTTGTTATGATATCGTGTGTATTGCACATACCTGTGTTATGATATCGGCAGCATTGCCCATACCTGTGTTATGAACGGCAGACCGAGCACACAAAGAAATAAACAGGAGCATGACGTCACTACCCATCTTCTCTTGCTGATGTTCTTGGGTAGCGTGTCGCACAGGAAGTTAATAACAACCTCTACCTGGACAAACTGTAACATGACGTAATATATTGGTTACGTCATTGGAAAGCGCAATAGATATATAGAGGCTTTTTCGTGTTTTTCTCGAATACGATTTTTATGTCCAAAAGTGATGTTTGATAACCATATTTTCACGAATTGCGAAGCAATGAGTAAAAATATGGTTTTCACACATCAGGAGTTGACATAAAAATCATATTCGAAAAAACATGAAATGGTATATTTATTATATACATCTTTCCTAATTTTGACAGTATGTTTAGCTTTTGTATTAATATGTTTGCTTATCCTAGCAAAAACACGTAACGCCATGATATATTTCTTCCTTTGGGACTTTTTCATACAATTTATTTATAAATGGACTTAAATATGAAATATGAATACAAATTATCTTTATTGAATAATTATTAAAATAATTATTTTGAATACTACTGCTGTACAAACATACCTTATAAAGCGATCCTACCCCCAAAAACCCCCACACAAAAACAAGACATGAATAGAAATGCAAGTTAAACTTCAACTTATACTAGACGACAGGGTAATGTGTTATCCTTATTTAGCTTCGTACTCAATAAGTTATATATATTTTATACTTTTTTTCAAATTCAGTCCAATACATTGGTAATCATTAAATTTAATAAACGATGAAGCTACACTGACGTCAACAATTAAAATGTAATAATTTACAAGGGAAATAATTAAAAGGACATTCCTGAGTTTACTGCATTGTAAGATTTTTCCGACTAATAAAATATTTCTACGATTAAACTTACATATTAAATATATTTTGTTGTTTAGAATATTAGAGTCTGTGTATTCAATGTGTTTCTGGTCGCCTTAATATTTGTAAGAAGACCATTTAAATCACGAATTTGTTCCAAAGAAAATTATTCCAATATTTTCTCTATAACTAAAATACAGTGAAAATATGACTTTTTCGTGAATGTAACTTTGATGGTTTCTGTACGTCTATATATTTCATAACTATGAGTATAATAAATAAACAATAACTTACGAGTTACGAGGAATTACGGATTATCTGTCCCGAGTGAAATTAATGTTGTCAGTCACGAGCTTTAGCAAACATGTAAACTAACATGACACAAACTATATAATATACAAGACATGAAAGTCTGACGAAACTGATGACGTCACGAAAGAACAGCAATGACGTCAAAAGCTATCTTTAGGTACATAAATCAAATGTAAGCAAGTGAGGTCACATTCGTAATGAATTGATGTTTCTAGTTGGAAGTGAATGAACTACAAAGAAATTAGTTTAGAGCATGTTTAATTGTTAACAACAACAAATTGCTTAAACGATTTCAACAAAAACTGAACACTGGTGGAGCTAAATGTTTTTTGAAAGATGATAATTGATTGTTTCAAGTCAACATTTACGAACACGAAAAGTGTGACCGGGCGTGCTTGACCTATATCACGTACCGAGCCGTTTACAAAACAAGTGTATTCACAACGGCTGTTTTTTTAAAGTACCATAACTGTAACAGTGTTGTAATGGAGTCCAAACAGAGACATCAGAATATTAAAGTGTAAAATCAGCACTACAAATATATTTTTGTTTTAAAAACAAGGTACCATTCGAAATAAATAAATATTGGTGTATGCCACTGATTCGTTTTATTTTAAATTTATCTATCTAAAAATTCACTGTTGCTTGTAAAAGCTCATCAACGAGAGACTTGACAGTCGAGGAAATCGATGAAGTCACTAAACTAACGTCATGACGTCAGAGAAAGATAGAAAATATATTCAGCCGCATATCACTGCCCATATATGTAATAAGACGTAATACTTTATTGACGTTAGTGGAAGCGTGGTAAGCCATGTCCACCAATCAAAACCTTACTTGCAGAATAATGCCAGTGCTTTAAAAATAATTTGAAAACATTCCGAATTATCCTGAAGGTATACGACATGTTTCGTGTGAATTACGAATGCCTTATTTAGACCAGTAGAACTAATTTTAATCAGATTGCTAACAACACTGCGTGGTCGCCAATGTCCAGGTAACATTTCGTCTGTAAATAATAATTTAAATACTGATCAATCACACTTCGCCTTTTATAACGTTATTTAGAAGCATACAAATTCTAAAAATATCGGGGGAGTCTATTTTAGTGGCCGAAGAACAGCGAACCATACTAATACGTACGGGATGGGTTATCAGTCTTCAATTTTACATTAAAAATTATTTATTTAATTATATATAAAATAAAAAAATACCTAAATCAGTCTTCAGTTTTACATTACAAATTATTTATTTTATAAAATAAAACATGTTTTAAGGCATTCGTAATTCACACGAAACATGTCGTTTACCTTCAGGATAATTCGGAATGTTTTCAAATTATTTTTAAATCACTGGCATGATTCTGCAAGTAAGGTTTTGATTGGTGGACATGAGCTCCAACTGGCTGCTGTTAGATCAACATGTAATAGTGGAGCTAATTTTAATTATATTGATCTCGAAGTATTGGTATCTCGAAGTTAAGATAACGTTCATTTCTGACCTGGCTGTCGAGGCCCGCCAGGAAGAGCATGATGAAGAATATGGCTGCCCAGATCTGTCCAAACGCCATTGTGCTGAGCGCTTCCGGGTACACGATGAAAGCGATGCCCGGCCCTGGAACCGAAACCGTAGTGTGGTTGACCTCCTAAATGGCCTTACACAATATAGGTCGAAATTTCATTTAACAGAAACTGCTTTGTTCAACTTGTTAAATGTACACAGATGTCATTTCTGTTATAAACAATAACGCTCAGTATAACCGTCACCAAGTGACAATGTCAGGGTTGCAGTGGTTATTTTTGTTTCTTTGGGGTTTTTAGACGGCGTCTGGGGGTTTGACCTTTTTGGGGGTGTTTTTGTTGTGTTTTTTTTGTTTTTTTTGTTTTTTATTTTGTTCTTGTTTTATTTTATTTTATGTGTTTACTATATGTAACCCTGCTACATAAAGGAACGTTTAGGTTGTATGTGGTGACCACCGAGCCAGTGCACCACGACTTGTATATCAAAGGCTGTGGTATGTGCTATCCTGTCCAAGGGATGGTGGATATAAAATATCCCTTGCTATAATGGCAAAATGTAGCGGGTTTCCTCTCTCTGGCTGTGTCAAAATGACCATATATTTGACATCCAATAACCGATGATTAATTTTAAAAAAAAGCAATGTGCTCTAGTGGTGTCGTTCAACAAAACATGTTTGTTTATGACCACCGTGTAGTTAGGCAGCCTTCATTAGGCAAGGCTATTTACACGGCTTACGTATTGATACCCACGTCGGTTTTAAGTAACAAGGATGGCGACCTCCATTACGGTTGTATTTATTGAATTGATTCTTGATTGGATCTGAGTTCAAAAAGATCCTTGCGAAATACGGCATCGGGTAAGTACAAAGAAGACAGTCGGCAGTACAAATCAAAAGACGAGGAGTAGTTAGAACGATTCGAAACTGTTAAAAAGGCCTTAAAAAGATTTTTATTCGAACATTTTTAGTTTTATTTGAGATGCTGTATATAAAACATATGCGGCAAACTAAGTCAACTAAAATGAAACAGCATTCAGTTTAAGCAGATGAATTATGACTTATGGGGGGAGGGGACGGGTGAATTTATATCTATATCATGTTCTAGCCGCCATAATGATTCAACAATGATAAAGTATGCCAATGACGGCGAACACGACGAAACCGGCAAACATGCTGGTGAAACAGTCGAGAGCGGTCACCAAGATGGCGTCCCTGAAGTTAACATACATACACTCAGAAATCATTTAATATCAGTAATGTGCGCGTCTTAATTATTGATTACAAATTAATATTAATAAATATACAGAAAATTTAACTGTAGTTACTTATCACAAATATCTGTAAAAATAATGAAATAGTGTACTTGCAACTTCAATAATTCGTCTGTAAAGAGCTTTTCTTAAGTTTTCATTCATTGTTAACATTTTTAACTAATGGCGCTTTCAACGAATAAAAACGCATATTAAAGTTCTTATGTTGTATAGACTATCAGTGTTTGTTTATTCAATGTGTTTTCGTCGTCATAATGTTTTATAAAACCTGAAACTTCATTTTATTTCCTAACGTAATATACTAGAATGGTTTGTTCGAAATGATTGTGAAAAGAAATCCGTTGATATAGCTACTACAAAAGCACATTGAAATGATTGTGAAAAGAAATCCGTTGATATAGCTACTACAAAACCACATTGAAATGATTGTGAAAAGAAATCCGTTGATATAGCTACTACAAAACCACATTGAAATGATTGTGAAAAGAAATCCGTTGATATAGCTACTACAAAACCACATTGAAATGATTGTGAAAAGAAATCCGTTGATATAGCTACTACAAAAGCACATTGAAATGATTGTGAAATGAAATCCTTTGCTATAGCTACTACAAAACCGCATTGAAATGATTGACTGTACAGATACAGATTCGGTAAATGAGAAAGGTTTAAAGAGACATACCCTAGTTTTTAAACACTAACGTATAATTTTGACTATTCGAGCCGTTTTTGATAACTGAAATCATGTTTTACTTAGATTTTATGATTTAGATTATTAATTTCCGTACATTCGATGTGTCTTTGGTCATCCTGGTGTTTTTAATATTTCAAAATGCATTTCTCATATTTTGAAAAACGCACGTGCGTCTGAGAAGTAACAGTTATGGAGTCAAGTTTTAGTCTGTTTTCAGAGTGTATTTCACCATTTCAAAGTCACAAAGACATGTTTCACTCAATTGCAATTTAATCCAAATGTGTTTCAGGTTTGTAGATTAACTAAACTTAGTGTTAATTTTCACGGGTTGAAACTAGGGTCTGTCCCTTTAAATATGTAATTTTAGTCGCTAAAAAGAGTCTGTAATATATAGTGAGAAAAATGTTACACCGGCAACAAACCAATGATAGCCTCTTTAAATTTAAAGAAATTATAGTAAAATAATTTTAAAAAAGAAGAAATTGAAAATATAAATAAGCAAGACGTTAAAATAACAAATTCGCCAAACCACTATCCAACTAATAACATAAAATATAATAATTTGACATTGATTAATTACAATTTTAAAAACATTTCGCGGGCACACACCATTGGTACCACCATTATCCAGGTAATTCTAAACTTACCTATAGCAGTTGTTATGGAAACGGTTGTATCTAGATAGTGTGATAATGTTGGCGGATCCAATGCCGCATGACCACATCACCTGGGTAGCGCTGTCAATCCAAACCTGAAGTAAACAGTTGATATCAAAAGATGCTGCACTAGGATAAACAAGGACAGGGAAGTGAAGTGGGATAGCAAACTAGTGTGAAAGATAGGTGGCTCAATCGGAGCAGGAAGAGATTAATATTACTTATAGTGGAGCTTAGTAGGAGTGGAACTAGGAACGGGGCATAACCCACACACACACACATACCACACCCACCCACACCCAAAGCAATTAATAATAATAAAACCAACCAACAAATAATACAATTAATTAATTAATTAATTAAAACAAGAAACAAAACAATAATAAATAATAAATAATTAATTGCATAACTAACGGTCAGACTAGTATAGTAGGTAATACTAGGTTTTCACGAAAAGTAATAAATGGTGCCAAATTTGCCAAATACATGGGGTTTTTTTACTTTGTAATATTTGTCATTAAAAAATGTCCATAAATTTTATAAATAATATTCACCTTTGTTTTTACGTCAAATGTCATGACTGGTGTTATTTTATTTTTTCAAATTTCTTGGAAAAACTCCATCCCACCTCATCCCAATATAGACCGTATTCTAACTAGCTGTGGGTATGATGGGTGGTTGCCTAACCAGAGGCGACGCTTGGTCTGGATCGGGGGGTGGGGGAGGGTCGAATATGAACCTTGTGGACCCTTTTGTCTATATTTTCCCTGGACACGTATATAAATAGCCTAATATTGCACTGACCATGGGGAAGTGGGATCGTCAGAACCATGGAACAACACCCAGCCTCTGCTTCTGATAAATACAAACTAAAGGATCTCGTCATTAAAATGGCTAATGTATTATGAAACTTTGACAACAGACTAAAATCAAATATGTCACATGGAGTTGTTGATATAATGATTATAACTAATTGGGGCGGGGCGTAGCTCAGTCGTAAAGCGCTCGCTTGATGCGCGGTCGGTGTGGGATCGATCCTCGTCTGTGGGCCCTTTGGGCTATTTCTCGCTCCAGCCAGTGCACCACGACTGGTACATCAAAGGCCATGGTATGTGCTGTCCTGTTATGGGATGGTGCATATAAAATATCCCTTGCTGCTAATCAGAAAGAGTAGCCCATGAAGTGGCGACAGCGGGTATCCTCTCAATATCTGCGTGGTCCTCAACCATATGGTTCGACGCCATATAACCGTAAGTAAAATGTGTTGAGTTAAATAAACCATTTCCTGTCTTATAACCAATATACCAAGAACCGTCACTAACTAGGGATAGAGGTACACCAGGGAATACGAAAACATTTCCTGTCTTATAACCAATATACCATGAACCGTCACTAACTAGGGATAGAGGTACACCAGGGAATACGAAAACATTTCCTGTCTTATAACCAATATACCAAGAACCGTCACTAACTAGGGATAGAGGTACACCAGGGAATACGAAAACATTTCCTGTCTTATAACCAATATACCAAGAACCGTCACTAACTAGGGATAGAGGTACACCAGGGAATACGAAAACATTTCCTGTCTTATAACCAATATACCAATACCCGTCACTAACTAGGGATAGAGGTACACCAGGGAATACGAAAACATTTCCTATCTTATAACCAATATACCAAGAACCGTCACTAACTAGGGATAGAGGTACACCAGGGAATACGAAAACGTGACGTAGTTTACTTTTAAATTGCGCCTTTTTTTGTTGTTGTCTAATTAGAAAAATTCCTATATTACTGTGCCCTTGTTATTTACGCTAGGTACTACGCTGCTACCACCCCCACCCCCAAAGAAATCGTTGACTCTGCCCCTGCCTGTAAAGTAAGAAGTTTCTCCCAGCGAGGAATGATGAACGCCTTAATTCCCTCCACGGCTCCCGGCAGCATCAACCCTCTTATGAGCAGCGCCAACAGCAGTACGTAAGGGACAGTAGCGCTGACGTAGACGACCTAAAAGTAAAAAACCCCAAAACAAACACACAAGAGATTTATAAAGTAAAAACATCGGTTCTTATCACAACTTAACGTAAGAAACGCTGATCTCAGTCTATAGAGAATAACTGATTATTGTCTTAAAGTAACATACCCTAATTTTTAAACACTACGACGTTTTTTCACTATTAAAGTCATTTTTTATAATTTAAATTAAAAGTACTTACATTATTTAGAATATTCATTTTTGTATAACTGAAGTGGTTCTGGTCATCCTGGTTTTTGTAATATCCCAAAATACATTTATTATAATTTTAAAAACGCAAGTTCGTCTGAGAAATAATGGTTATAGAGACAAGCTCTAATACATTTTTGGACGGTATTTCCCCGTTTAAACATCACAAACTTTGTAGATTAACTAAACTTAGTGTTAATTTTTGCGGGTTAAAACTAGGGTCTGAGCCTTTAAGATATCGGTTTTATTCTGTCACGGTTAGAGTAGCGAGTGTCACGAGGGTCTGTCGAGCGGCATTAAGCTTTCGACCTGAGCAGGATAAAGTCGATATCTTAAGACAGTAACCAGTTAGTTTATTTATCCTGCAATCCGCATAAAACGAAAAGTTAATGAAATTAACCGTTTTAATTCACAACTTTACCGTCTTTCACTTCATTTTTCTTTTCAATTTATTTTCGTGCTTATATCCAATTATATCCAAGCTATCTGGGCTGTCTGTCCAGGACATTGGGGTTAGTTGTTAATTGTTAGTGGTTAGTTACAGGGAAGAGGATGTAATGGTCTTACACCTACCCATTGAGTCGTTAAAGCTCGCTCTATGTGGGAGCCGGTATCGGGCTGCGAACCCAGTACCTACCAGCATTATGTCCGATGGCTTAACCACGACACAACCGAGGTCGGTTCCGGAAACCAGAGTAGTATGTCCACAAGTGTTGAATACCTTGTCGCCTACAGTATCCATACACACACAAAAAATAGGTCTTAAATAGCACCAAATTATTTCTTATTTTTAAATTAAAAATTGTCTTCAAAACAGTTTGTTTTGGTTTTTGTTTTTTAAATCAAAATAAATTAATAAAATGAAACGTAACTATGAACAATATAAAATTCGTTTGGTGACCATAAGTGGTATAAAAGTAGTTCCGTCCTAAAAAGCTATATTTGTGGCCGGAAATATAAAAATATATCTAGTCATCATATCTTGACAATTTCCATATAGTGATTGCTGGATAAAAATGAATATTATTAGTCTATAGAAGAAAGAGTATTCTAACGAACGTACGATTCAACAACTGAATCCACATCTAGCAGTATACCAAATAGTATTTCAGCGGGTCAAAGTTCAAATTGCCACACTTTTTTTCATATGGCCAGTAAATTCAGATAATTTAATTAAAGTCAGTTTATCAGCTACTATAGACCTGTAGCACTATGTAATGTGTCCTACAAAAATAGGATGCCATTTTTTTTACAAATCTAGGGTAGTCAAAGATACTTCCCGTGATGTCTGAAACGAACAGTTTAACCCCCATTTTTATGAGTGGTGATATAACTTATATCCATTGTGCTTACGTGTGTCAGTTTTAGCCACATATGTTATTATTGTCGTGTATGTGATTTGATTTGGTGGAATGCACCTTATAGCCTTACTTTTCCTACAGACCGGATTCCTTTGACGAGACACAGGAACACGACGAGCCAGGCTACAATCTGTGACACGAGAAGATGTAATTGTATATCACCCGGATGTTCAATCCCGTCACTGATATTCAGCACGGTACCTTTTGAAGGGAAAAGAGAACAGCATTGTATAATATCATGGTATAGGTGTCAACTCTCCCGTTTTGACTGTCAGTCTCAAGGTTTGAGGACCTGCCTCAAGGCGGTGTCACACATTCGAGACCTAAACTCACGATCAGCTCCTTACCTTGACGATCTAAAAAAAATTAAAATCGCGGGGAGAACATACGAAATGTGGCGCCAAAAAAAAAAATGCCACGAGGTGAAGTCCAACTCACGTTTGTCAAGAGCTATACACGAGCATTAAGTCCACTTTAAGATGATGTAACGAGCGACTCCCGACCGTCACGACCATTTAAGAGCAGTTGACGACGGATTGGCGTCCGCTACCCGACGAAGGTAGATCGGCTGACTCTCACGATTGTTTTGAGCATGGTCAAAATGTTCGTGAGAGTTTGCCGACTTCTCACGTCCTTCAAGACACACTGAAGACCACTTAAGTCATATATCAGAGCCTGTCAAATGCTCCAAGACCTTTCACGAGGGACTCATGATTTTTTCACTTTTCGCATCGTCAGGTGATCGTGGAGCAAAATCGTGACTGTGTGACACCCGCATAACGGCCACCTCTGATCTCACGTTTGTCTCCCGTTTAACAGAAAATATTCAGGTAAAAAAACATATTAAGTAAAAAAAACAAGTGAAATAAAAGATTTAGAAAATAAATTATGATTTCCCGATTATTTCCCTATCCGAATGTCACAAAAATAACCCGGTTACTTCGAGGCCATGTAGCCATCGTAAGCATCTTGTTCGAATTGTTTATAGTTAGGCCTACTCCATTACGCTGTAACGTAAAAGCTGGGTAGATTTGTATGCGACAGCGGCGCTCAAGCTAATGCATTGTGGGATAGCGTCACGTTATAGCGTCTGATCTTGGCGCCGAACACAAGCTTGCAGAAAAGCATATTTGTCATCTGACATCATTATGCCAAGAAATGTAAATTCATCACCCGAAAGAGGCAAAAAGAAAGGCCCGCGTTATTGTATCAAGTTCCAGGTTAAATGGGTGACATAATTTGGCAGTGTTCAACGCAGCAAGAGGGACGAGCACTCGTTCTTCTGCACAACTTATGTAGGCAAGATGAACAGTGATACCTGCTGCTTTGATGCAAATCTAAATAGCCATGTCCTTCAGTGCTGCAAGAGTGCAACAAGAGTATACGACATGGAACACCCATCGTCAGCACCTACTTCCAAGAAATAAGCCTCAGCCAGAATATGTAACAACTCCTGACTGCCAGCAACAAGTTCACCTTGGGGGAAGGGACTAGTTTACCCGATCAAGCAGGATATACAGTAAATCAAGGGGTTTTAATGAAGTGACTCCAGTTATAAACAGTTCACGACATGTAGTCCACCAAGTGTTTGGTATGGCAAAGTTACATGATGCAATCTGATGAGAAAGTACAATGCCATTAAATAAGACCTTTTCTTGTTCATCTCATTATATTTATAGCAACATATAGAATAACCCTAACTGTCCCTTACAGAAAATGAATTTAATACTGTGAAGTAAGTTCCAAGGGGATGTATAATTTAGGCTGCCAGAAGGTTTCAGATGCTGTCAGATTGTACCATTTTAAACCTAAAAATCCATATTTACCCCCTCCCCCCCCCCCCCCCCCCCCCCCCCCCCCGCTAAAACCTACAGGTGAGATTTCTTCAGGGGTTGACACCTACATGTGTATTTTGACATGGTAAACTGTATGCTGATGAAAAGAAATAATGAATGAATGAATGAATGTTTAACGACACCCCAGCACGAAAAATACATCGGCTATTGGGTGTCAAACTATGGTAATGCAAACAAATAAAGTGATGATCAACATCAATATAACAATTCAAGATTTAAATAAAAACAGTGTAAAGAACTGTGCAAAAATACAAATATCACAGATAGATACTGAATTTTAGTCAAAATTTCAATTGTGCTGTATTTGCCATTCTCAAAGAGAATGTTACACCCCTGCACCACGGTGAGGTTACAGCACGCGCAGGGGATGAAAAGAAATAAGATGATGTATAAGTGGTTTTGAAAATTGTTCAAATTTCATCATCATCTTTTAAAATCAGTTTGTATCAACCAATCAACTTTTGATTGTACAATCGGTTAGAATGTATATGAACTTGAATTATTACAAATTATATTATAAGGACCGTATAGGGAATATTCGTTGCAACATCATAACCCCACCCTACACCCACCCCAGAAAGCAACAAAACATCGACGATAAACAAAAAACACAATTTTAAAACGAAACTGAAATTTCAAAAGAAGTTGACCTACGACCAGAATTCTTCAGTAGCTGTGTTAGTCTTCACCAATGGTGATGTCTCGTTCAGTGTGACCCAACTCGAACTAACGTTCACTACACCGATAGTCGTGGACATGTTACTAAGTGGGTTACTGGGCAGTGACCCGTTATACGCGGATGTGTTGTTTCTGCCAAGTGTCCTGGCTACACAGGACGGTGTATTCCAGGAGTTGGAGCAGGTCGTCCAGGGCAGGACGGCGCTGAAGGATGAGTAGAGGTAGTAGAGGGTCCAACAGATGAGGATGTTGTAGTACGCGGTGCCGCCCAGGGCAAGCAGGAACCACGCGTAGCCCATACCTGGAGGATACGGACGAAAGGAAATAATTTTAATTACTGTTACATAGCGTCGAACATGGAAAGGAAACCCGCTGCTGTCATGCGTACGCCATGGAGGAAATGGACTAAAAGAAAGAATGGTTTATTTAACGACACACTCAGTACATTTTCATCATGGTTATATGCCGGTGGACATATGGTCAAGGACCGCACAGATAATGAGAGTGGAATCCCGCAGATGACGCCATGCAATGGGCTACTCTTTCCTATCAGCAGCAATGGATCTTTTATCATTTTCACCATCCCACAGGCAGAATAGCACATACCGTGGCCAATGGGTCCACGAACGGGTATCGATTCAAGACCGACCGTGCATCAGGTGAGCGCTTTACCACTGGCCTATGTCCCGCTCAGGAAATAAGAACAAGGGAAAAGGTTAGTTTTGTATAACGACACCACTAGATAGCATTGGCTACTTAAACATTTAATAATTCTGAAATATAGTCTTTAGAGTAACCTAGCTAAACAAAATAATATTAGCAGCTGGATATCTTTCATTGTGTTTTCCCTAGCTTGTTTTAGCATGGTGTGGCACTGTACCTCGGTAGTCTAGCATCATCCTAGCTAAATCTGCCCTGAGACCAAACAAGCCTTTTTTCAATCATTAATTCTAAAACTGTCTATAAAACACTAAACAAATATACCGTTAATTAATCAACTATCCATGTTATATATCTTTTCATTCATTTATTAAAGCAGGCACATTAATTACATTTATTTTTATTTTTATGAATTGTTTGTCTTTAATGAAAACAAAAGTGTCCTAAACATGGTGAAAATGTCCCAAAAGTGTTTAGTCTACCATGTCTTTCCAAATTTCTAGGGAAAACATTATTTTATATGCAGATTCCCACAGACAGGACGCACACACCATGGCATTTGATATACATGGGTACATATCAATGGATCCACCGATGCGGTTCAATCCAACGATCGAAGCCAGTCTCCAAAAGCACCTATTGGAATGAAACAAAAATATACCAAGAACACCAACAAAATACTTATATCTTTCATCGTAACCAGGTCTTTGTTTAGTTGTATGCTTGCATGTGTGTGTGTGTGTGTGTGTGTGTGTGTGTGTGTGTGTGTGTGTGTGTGTGTGTGTGTGTGTGTGTGTGTCTCCTCTCTCTATCTCTCTATCTCTCTCTGTCATATCAGGACAAATGTGTACACAAACACAGTTGCTTCCCCTTATGTCGCTCTTAAATGAGTTTTAATGGCTGAGAAAGCCATAAATATTACGATTTAAAGACGTTCGAAAGCGAAATCTTTGGTTTACAAAATATTATATTCCTCCTCGAGACAGCGAAGAATGCGGTTATGTTCAGCGAACGTCGAGGTTTCTCTCCCCCCCCCAACCCCCACCCCCCACCCTTGGGGCTGTGTTGCGCGAGCTTGGTCCTTTGACCAAGTATCGCGTTGAACACAATGGGAGTTCAGCTATTGTCACCTTGTATTACGGTGACAATAGACCGAAGCGCCCGAGCAGTAGGAGGAGAAAGCGTCCCAAGGCGGCTCAGGGGGGGTGGGGGGGGGGGACCAAACTCGGCGGCTCAACCGCCAGGGGCGGTCCCTTCTGCTTCAAAGAAGAAGTCGAGACCGGCAGGGGCGGTTCAGGGGGGGCCAAAACCGGCAGCTCAACTGCCGGCGGTGGTCCCTCCTGCTTCGCCGCCCCCCACTACTCAGAAGCAGCAGACGCCAGGAGCGGCAAAGGTGAGGCCTAAGCTGTCAGCTCAACTGGCAGTGGCGGCCCCTCCCCCTGCAGCACCAGCGCCGATGGAGACAGGACCTGTTAAAGTGTCGTCAGCTCCAGCCAGCCCAACAAGCGTCTCCACGTGTTGTTGCGATGGCTGGTGCAGAGCGGGACACCAAGAAGAGGAACGTGTCGGTTCAGGACCCGTCTGACACCCAACCCACTACTTGGCAGATCGCCTGCGACAAGCTTCCTGGACGGTACCGCAAGTGTGTCAAGGGGGAGTTCACTGCTACCTCCCAACTGCCAGGCCCCTTCATCCCCAAGAGTTGGAGACCAACACCATCTGGTCAGGGGCGGTACCAGTTCCAGTACGTCGAGAAGAGTTGCACATTCTACTTGACGTCTGAGCGGAACGGGGTATATCGGCAAGGCCTGCTGAAATCAGACATGGATAATCCAATTGTCCATCGGATTATCAGGCTGATACTTCCAGAAGATTACCCAGCCTTACTTCGGGGAGAGTGCTACATTGACCTGCCTCACTTCTTCCCGAGGTTCCGAACCGATCACCCCAACATCTCGCCATGAGTTCCGCTAAACCTCTCCTAGGGCAGGAACCTCCTTTTTAGGCTTAGTTGGACTTTAAATCTTTTGGCCGTGGTTCAAAATTTTATGTTAATTTTTTTGTAAACAGTCCGACACACTTTACTTTGGCAGCCCGTCTAAATTGCTCAAATCACCCTAACAACTTTTTGGCCGAGCACTCCAATATTTTTTGTTTCGGATTTTAAAGTTTATCCAGACATGAGTCGAATGTAGCAGCTCCTTTTGGCTTTAGGTCCCTCGACATAACTACTAAATTCGTATTCCAAATTCCGTCCACCTTAAACTCCCCCCCCCCCCCCCCCCCCCACCGGCACGGACCATATAGATCGGACTTTAAACTTTTAGACCTTCGTTCAAAAATGTTTGTCGAAATTACTTCTTTTTTTTAATATTATTAAATAGTCCGACCCTCTCTTCTTTCTCTTATTTATTTTTGGACTGTCCTTCTAAAATGCCCCAAATTATATAAATATTCGGCCGAGCAGTCAATTCTTTTTATTTTTAGCTTGTAACTTTTTTTTTTCTTCTTTTTTTTAATTCTATTAATTTTTTGTTTACTAATTGCTACTTTCAAAATTCTGCCCATTTTCAAGTCTACCCCCCCCCCCCCCTCCCCCATCCCGAGTCAGGTCACCGATCTTATTGGAGGTCGGACTCTGGATGGGCGTGTTCGAAACCCTAGTGGTACATGGGCACGTTAAACTACTTATCTAACTATAAACTATTACAACTGAGAAACTATGTGCAAAGCACTTAATAAATATATGGTCTTCCGAAAAAAGGTTATCGGAAATATTTTCGAACCGTAATGTTACTCGACATGAAGACCACTCTGCGAAAACAATACATGGTCATTATATGGACGTTTTAAGCATCGACACTAAATAATGGACTTTTAACCCATGGTTCACCAATCTAATATTACAACAACTATTTTGAAATATGCATTCATTTGAGTCGAACAAAGGCAATTTTGTAAACTAATGTTGCAATAAATTACCGTAATATGCCATAAACAGATGATATACTCAGACGGTGCATTATTAAAAACGTCCCTAGTGTAATTAGTTCCGTTAAATTAAATGGAATTTGAAATCCCTTGAGGTTCATACATATTTGAAAAGTGCTTGAATTTGGATGATTCTAATGAAAAACACTTGCATTTGTTTATTATGTGTTATGGTGACATTGACAGTGTTAACAAGAAGTTACAGTTTGGTTTTGGTGAAGGGAAACAACTCGTCGAATACAATATATATTTGTCCTGATATGTGTCTTTCTCTTTCATTGAAATTTGTATGTATCGCTATTGGGTCCTGAAGGATGTAAACGTAACCCATAAACAAGTCAAAATAAACAAGCTAGTCACGACAACAGTACATTGTAACAGCCTTCACAAGAACAGGTGTTGTTTCTTCTTTGTTGGTATTTGGTGTGTGTGTGTGTGGGGGGGGGGGGGGGGGGGGGGGGTATTTTGTTTGTTTGTTTGTTTTTTGTTGTTTTTTTTTTTGGTTTTTTTTGGGGGGGGTGTTTTGGGGGGGTTATGCCCTTTTTGTTTGTTTCTTTTTAAATAAAGTTTGCGTATATAGTTCCTAATGTATCAAATATCTTGTATTTCAATCACCTTTAAACAAAGGACACAGATTCCACAGTTTGGCGGGACCAAGATTGGTGAATTGTGGGTAGGATACTTCCAAGAAAACCAAAGGTGTTGCGAAAAATACCATCCTAATCAAGTAAGGAAGCAGGAATGCACCTTTAAAATATAACATAATATACAACCAAAACAATATGGAGAGAAAGAAGATTTAAAACAATGTTTGACGTGCATAAAACAAAAGAAGTTTGTTTTGTTTAACGACACCACTAGAAAACATTCATTTATTAATCATCGGCAATTGGATGTCAAACATTTGGTCATTTTGACATATAGTCTTAGAGAGGAAACCCGCTACATTTTTTTTTCATTAGTAGCAAGGGATATTTTCTATGCATCATCCCACAGACAGAATAACACATACCACGGTCTTTGATATACCAGTTGTGGTGCACTGGTTGGAACGAGATATAGCCCAATGGGTCCGCCGACGGGGATCGATCCCAGACCGACAGCGCATCAAGCGAGCGCTTTATCACAGGGTTATGTCCCGCCCATTGACGTGCCTAAAGACAGCACGTGAAAATAAATTCTATACCAATCTTCACGACGTTTATTTATTTATTTATTTATTCGTTTATTTATTTAGTTAGTTAGTTATCCTAATTTTAAAAAGCTATAAAAAGGCTGAATTTCCAAATACGAACATCTGTCGTTACACAAAAGTAATTGGTGATCTTCATTATAATGGCAGATGTAGTACGGATCAGAAGGTAATATAAAACCAAAGTAGAAAACCTATGGCCGCTTTATTTGGTAAAACTAGAAATCATTAAATTTTCTTAAATGCTGAAACATTGCTATCGCTGTTTGATACGTATGTTAGCAGTATTTTAAATTATTGCTGTGAAGTTTGGGGTTTTATCAAAGCTAATAGCCACGAGATCCTACATTTGCAAGTCTGTAAACGTAATTTAGGAGTGAAAATTAGCACTTCTATTATGATGGTATATTTTGAATTAGGCAGATCAACCTTTTTGTACATAAGTAGGAACATTCGCACTGTTAAATATTGGATACATTTGTTGAATACAGATTACTGTATTTTGAAAGAGTGTTATACCACCCTATATGTCGAGTGCAAAGAAAACAACTTGCTGTTAACTGGGTTAGTCAAATACGATACCTCCTTACTAATGGTATTGGTCACATATGGTATAATTAAAATGTAGAAAATTGCAGTACATTTACATCACTATTCAAACAGTGAATTTATTCAATCTGTGTTTGCTGCATTCAACAATTATCCAAAATTTCTCGTATACCAATTCATTTTAATAATTGTTGCATACAACCGTACCTTCAGAAACCTATTGGCCTGAAATATAACATATTTTGAGTAAATATAGACTATTTTCCCATATTCTTTGTTTAGACTTGGGCAGATACAACAATATTGTCAGGAATAATAGAATTCATTTCATTTCAACTTATTGTCATGTTTATATCAAATTATGGTTCAAGCGCGCTCTCCTGGGCACACACTTCAACTATCTGGGCTGTCTGTCCAGGACAGTGGAATAATAGAATATGTAGTCTGTGCAATATGAATGTAGTAGAAGACGAATATCACTTTGTTCTAGTGTGTCCTGTGTACAGTAACATAAGATATAATAAATATATTAAACCTAATTATTATCACAAATCATCAATATTTAAATGTAATGTACATGACACAATATGACATTTCACGATATTTCGTATGCCAGTCGTGGAGCAGTGGTCAGAACAGGAAAGCCGCAAATAGGTTTGCCCATCGAGCCCTAATACTACAAAAGCAATCATCACTGAGCCATATGCCTCACTCCAAAAATATAGAAGCAGCAGCAACAACAACAACAGCAACATTAATAAACAACAAGCGTAAGCAAAAAAAAAACACCGTTTGCGAGATTAACGACTGGTTCCCATAAAATGTATCAGGTGGTATGTCGCCGCAGAACACAGTTGCAGACGGTCTACGACGGATCGTTAAAGTTGAAATGCATAGGGACGTGATATATGTGTGTCTGCGACGATTTATGGCCAGTTACCGATTTTATGGTGAGCAGGTAACTATTACACAGTATTTAAATTGTGTTTTCCCGCGTTACTCACCGCCACCACTCTTGTAACATATGAAGGGGAATCTCCAAACATTGCCATATCCAACCATCAGCCCGAGAAGCGAGAAGAAATACTCTGTCCATCGGTTCCAGTTCATTGTCGGTGATTCTGCTGTAATATTTTAAACACACTTGTCACTTATTATCACGTCCAGTGTTCCACCCATCAATATAAACTGACGATCAAAAGAAAGTATACCAATAATTTTTTCAAAGTATTAAAAACAACACAAAACACAAGTTGATGCAAATGTTATATTTTGAAAGTAGGCCTATAATAATTTGGCGATAAATAAACACGAGTATACTCAATAAAACCCATAAAATTATAATGTCACAGTTCACAACAGCACTAGGGGTGAAATGTGCGATTTCATAAAGGACCACGCATAACGAAGGTAAATACATTTCACCACAAAGAACATGTTTCAATAGCGTGTATGTCCACCATGTGCAAGTATGCAAGCATGGACCCGACGTCGGACAAATTTCCGTCAATGACAATAAGGTCTGTCCGCTGTTGTTCACAGATACCGCCCCAAACCATCACAAATCCACCACCAAACGGTTCAGTCTCCTGAACACAGCACGGCGCTGTTATCTTTCCTGCACGTCGGTATATCCGAGTCCTGCCATCAGCTCTGAATAACTGGAACCTACTCTCATCAGAAAAGAGTACACGTTGCCAGTTCTGATGTTGCCAACGTTGAAACTGACGTGCCCAACGTAAACGTCGAAGTCGATGTTGCCTTGTCAATGGCATCCCTCTGAATGGTCGATAGGCCCTGATACCATGCTGTCGTAGTCGACGACATACAGTGTGACGACTTATGACATGTCCAAGGCCAGTCGCTGCAGATGACGTCATAGTGAGGAATCTGTTACGTAAGTGTAAGATGCGGAGATGGCGGTCCTCGTTGGCTGTTTTGACGCGAGGTTTTCCCACTTCATGGTCTGTCTGCAGTCCTGCCAGTCACCCTGTAACGCTGTATCAACCTGGTGATCGTCAATTTTGTGCAATTCAGGATTCTTGTCACATGGGCCTAAATAGCACCCAACTGCCCCATACCAATAGCTCTCTCTCTCTCTCTCTCTGTCTCTCTCTCTCTCTCTCTCTCTCTCTCTCTCTCTCTCTCTCTCTCTCTCTCTCTCTCTCTCTCTCTCTCTCTCTCTCTCTCTCTCTTCAGTAGTTAGCCTTGCCATGTTCTCTGGTGTTTTACTGTTGACTCGGACATGTTCTAAGCAATGGCACCCTTTTTACACCCTTATGTGCACGAGTATTATGTTTCTCGTGCAGTATAAATTTGATGAATAAACTCATTTTGCACGTGCGGCATCGCCCAACGCAGCAATGTGCGACTATTCGTCATTGATTGCATTATAACGAACAATACTGGAACCTATCTAACCTTCCATGAACGTGTATTGTGTTTATTTATAATAAAAATAATTGGTATACTTTCTTTTGATCGTCAGTTTATCATATTTGTTAAAATGAGCAATGCAATTATTGCACTTCATATCACATTCAGCGCTATTGATTCTATTCGTTACATTCAGTCATCCATCCATCCATCCATACGTCCGTCCATTTATCTACCCATTCATCATCTATTATCCTTCCATCTCTCCGTCAATCCACCCATTCTTTAATCCATCCATCTGTCTAATATATCCATCAATCCATCCATTTACCAGCCCATGCGTCCATTCCTGTATGTATGTATGTATCCATCCATCCGTCCGTTCGTCCGTTCGTCCGTCCGTCTGTTCGTCCCTCATTCCGTCCTTCCTTCCCTCCCTCCATCCCTGCATCCAACCAGCCATGCCGTTATTCCTTTCCACCGAAGGCTGGCACCTTATATTTATTTACTTTCAAAAAACCTTTTGTTTTTTCACAAAATAGCAACCCGAATTTCATTAAATCCTCCCTTGCTTCTTCCTCCAGTGTACATCAATCAGGTGTGTGTGTGGGGGGGGGGGGATAATGGGGGGTTCGTGGATCGAAACCCCTCTGTTCGAGCAATATTTTAAAATGTATTCTTTTGAGGCAGCATATCTCGACCACCTTAGAAACGCTTGCGCCTGCCACAGTCTAGACCCCTCCCTATAGAATATATTCCTGCACACGCACCTGTTAAAGGGACTTTCCTGAGCTTGCTGCATCGTAAGATGTTTCCGGTTAATAAAATATTTCTACGATTAAACTTGCATATTAAATATATTTTCTTTTTTAGAATATCATTGTCTATATATGCAATGTGTTTCTGGTCATCTTAATATTTGTAAGAATCCCAAACTGGATTTTGTCTTCAAATAATCTCATACGTACTAAAAAAAATTTTTAGGAAATAAAATGAAATTTAACCTAGTACACATATTAGAACGATCAGAAACACGTTTAATATATAGCCACTAATATTTTATGCAGAAAAATATATTTGATATGTAATTACAATCGTTAAAAAGTCTCTGTTAGTCGATAACATCTTAAACATTGCAGCAAACTCAAGAATGTCCCTTTAAGTATGGACACGAAATAGCATTGATGCAAATGAACACAGTCACGCCGGAGTTGCGAGAGCCGTAACGTTTTGTTTTGGTGTAAACTTACCCTAAACTAACAGAAAAATTATAAATTTGAAAAATTACAAAACGTACCAAATGTAAAGTGACGTTCATAATTTACAGTGAAACAAACAGGTCCCTGGGTCCAATGCACCACTTCTATATTACTTGTCACATTTGCGAGTGACTCAACGTTTTGTTTTGGTGCGACTTGACCTAAACAGAGAAATTATAAATATGAAAAATTAAAAAACGTACCAAATTTTGAATGAAGTTTCTGACTTACAATGAAACACACAAGTCCTCGGGTCTAATCCACCACTCTTATGTTGCCTCTATATCACATGTCCTGGTACATTAAAAATCTAAGATACCAAAAAGTGATAATAACCAGCGAGACACAACGTGTGTCCGTCCATATTCGACCGTCTATTACCTCCGTGACAATTCTGGGTACCTGCTATGGGCAACACAAACGGTAAAGCCCCGGTCACACTGTTAAGGATCGTCTGGCCGAATCAACGACGGATGTAAACCTCACAGATGACCCCGGATAGTGGACTGTCCGCTGTCCCCTGCGAATGCACCATGGTTTAACTACGGTTTTCGACGGATAAACCAAGGATTGTTAAGGATAGGGGTTAGTTGACAATGGGGAGCGCTACGGGGAGCGCTACGGGTCGCTACGGATCTCTAAGGCTCGGTACAGTTTAGTACGGACCACAACGGATTGTCACTAGTGATGCCGGATCGTATCCGTGGCTAACCCGGCGTCCTGATCCTTAACAGTGTGACCGGGGCTCGAGGCCGGGGACTAATACGATTAAGTACGGATAAATACGGTTTAAGTACGGTTTATTACGAATTAGAACGGATTATTACGTTCTTGTACGGATCATTAAGAGTGTACTACGGTTGTTCGATCCGTGATGAATTTTTGGACATGTTCAAAATGTTCACGGACATACAAGTACTACTAGGATTGATCAGGGATTTAATACAGCTACTGACAGCTACGGACCTCTACGGACCATCACGGATTGTCAGGAATGATGTCGGATCGTATCCGTGGCTAACCCGGCGTGCTGATCCTTGACAGTGTGACCGGGTCGTGACTGAAAATATCAAGAGTATCGTATTTATGTTATTTTGGGGCGGGATGTAGCCCAGTGGTAGAGCGCTCGGTCGATGCGCGGTCGCTGGGCTCAATGGGCTATTTCTCGTTCCAGCCAGTGCACCACGACTGGCATATCAAATGCCGTGGTATGTACTACCCTGTCTGTGGGATGGTGCATATAAAAGATCCTTTGCTGCTAATCGAAAAGAGTAGCCCATGAAGTGGCGACAGCGGGTTTCCTCTCTCAATATCTGTGTGGTCCTTAACCATATGTCTGACACCATATAACCATAAATAAAATGTGTTGAGTGCGTCGTTAAATAAAACATTTCCTTCCTTCTATTATTTACTCTTTGAATCACAATTCTAGTATACAGTATAGTTATACTAATAACGTGCATTAGTATAGACCGGGACATTACGTAGCCCGGTGGTAAAACGCTCGTCTGATGCGCGGTCGATCTAGGATCGACGACCGTCAGTGGGCCCATTGGCCTATTTCTCTCTCCAACCAATGCAGCTCGACTGGTATATCAAAGGCTGTGGTATGTGCTATCTTGTCTTTGAGATGGTGCATATAAAATACCCCTTGCTATTAATGGAAAAATGTTGCTGGTTTCCTCTCTAAGACTAATAGTCTGTGTCAAAATTACCAAATATTTGACATCCAATAGCCGATGATTAATAAATCAATGTGCTGAAGTGGTGTCGTTAAATAAAACAAACTTTAACTTTTTTTAGTACAGACCTTGCTGTTAAAGGGGAGCTATCACTCTAGCTCCCTATCACTCCCCTGAGACTAGTTTAAGGAGATGAATTTTAACTCCCCTTAGCATGCGAATGTATATGTTGTCATGATGGTAATATTTAAATGTCTCCCCATACTCTACATAATGGACAAATTAACCACTTCCCTCGTTTCTTTACGTCGAGGTCTGTAGTACAAACATGGAACATCATAGGCCCGAATTACACAAAACTGATTTATGTCTTATACGTTATGATGGTAATGTTTAAATGGCTCCCCGTACTCTACATTAAGGAGCAATTAACCACTTCCCTCATTTCTTTACGTCGAGGTCTGTAGTACAAACATGGAACATTATTACACAAAACTGATTTATGTCTTATACGTTATGATGGTAATATTTTAAATGGCTCCCTGTACTTTACATTAAGGAGCAATTAACCACTTCCCTCATTTCTTTACGTCGAGGTCTGTAGTACAAACATGGAACATTATAGGCCCGAATTACACAAAACTGATTTATGTCTTATACGTTATGATGGTAATATTTAAATGGCTCCCCGTACTCTACATTAAGGAGCAATTAACCACTTCCCTCATTTCTGAGGTCTGTAGTACAAACATGGAACATTATAGGGCCGAATTACACAAAACCGGTTTATGTCTTATACGTTATGATGGTAATATTTTAAATGGCTCCCCATAATCTACATTAGGGAGCAATTAACCACTTCCCTCATTTCTTTACGTCAAGGTCTGTATTACAAACATGGAACATTACAGGGCAGAATTTACAAAACCGGTTTATGTCTTATACGCGTGTAACTACATACATTTACAATGCTTGAACACCTGCGTTTAAGAAAAACAGACTTCGTAAATTCGGTTCATAATCTTTGACTGAAACATGTGCTAGACTGTGCACCACTTCTAATAAGATTGATTCTTTGGGATTTTGAAATAAGCTTTAGTGCACGTAAACAGGTGGCTACACAATACAATCCATTGTTCTACATCAGGTGATTCAGTATTTAGTCCGTTTGTGTGAAAAGGTAACCGATGAACGGGCATGTATAATAAATAATGTTAAAACTCATAAAAAAACCACATATTTGTTGGATGGCTGGTGGTGGTGGTGGTGGTGGTGGTGGTGGTTTGTTGGTGGATGATTGTTTATGTTTGTTGACTGGTAGTGGTTGTGCTGGATATTAGTGGTTGTTGGTGGATGGCTGTTGCTTGCTGATTTTGGTGGATGTTATTGACGGTTGGTGGTGGTTGTTGATGGTTGTGGTTGATGGTTGTGGTTGTTTCTTGACTGGTGGATGTGATGGCTATTAGTGGTTGTTGGCGGATGGCTGTTGTTTGCCGTTTTTTTGTGGATGTTGGTGATGGCTGGTGGTGGTTGTCGTGGTTGTCGTTGTGGTTAATGGTGGTTGTAATGATGGTTAGTGGTGGTTGTGGTTCGTGGTGGTTGTGGAGGAGGTTGTAGTCATGGTTCTAACGATGCTTGTAGTGGTGGTGGTTGTGGTGGTGGTTATGGTGGTGGTTGTGGTGGTGATGGTTGTATGTTGACTGATGGTGGTTGTGATGGATAGTGGTGGTGGTGGTGGTCACGGAGATTGTGGTTGGTGGTGGTTGCGGTGGTGGTGGTGGTGGTTGTTGTTGTTGTTGTTGTTGTTGGAAACTCTGTAACATTTTAAAATGAGTTTTTCTTTGATTGTAGACCATGTCTACGGAAACATTTGGCGCGACAGCACAATCGGTCTTTGTATGCCGGTACATCGATTTTAAAGTGTCTTCTCAGTTCAGGGGCTGATCTAGAAAAAAACATTGGTGGGGACTAAGGGAAAAGGTGCATATGGATTAACTCGCAAAAAGAGCAACCCAATGATTTTAAAATCATTTTCGTGTCAGAAAAAAAACATTTTTAGGAGGCGGGTACCCTGATCCCCCTCCCACCCCCGCCCCTGAATCTGCCTCTGGAGTGTGTGGTTATTATATGATATTTTAACTAATAGAGTGTTTTAACGACTAAAGGTACTAATTAAATACGTGGGTGTTTTCGGGGGGGGGGGGGGGGGGGTTCAGTACATCTCATTTTCTGTCAATCACTCGTGTTTCAATTCCTGGCTCAAACGTCACTCAGTAAGTCAGTTAGTCAGTCAGTTAGTCAGTCAGTCAGTCAGTAAGTCAGTTAGTCAGTCAGTTAGTCAGTAAGTCAGTAAGTCAGTAAGTCGGTCAGTCAGTCAGATAGTCAGTCAGTCAGTCAGTCAGTCAGTCAGTCAGTCAGTTAGTCAGTCAGTCAGTTAGTCAGTCAGTCAGTCAGTTAGTCAGTCAGTCAGTTAGTCAGTCAGTTAGTCAGTCAGTCAGTTAGTCAGTTAGTCAGTCAGTCAGTCAGTCAGTCAGTCAGTCAGTAAGTCAGTCAGTCAGTCAGTTAGTCAGTCAGTCAGTAAGTTAGTCAGTTAGTCAGTCAGTCAGTAAGTCAGTTAGTCAGTCAGTTAGTCAGTCAGTTAATCAGTCAGTCAGTAAGTCAGTTAGTTAGTTTGAGGTGCACATTCAAAGCAAGTTGTTTCAGCGCATGCCTGTCTTGGGTGCAGGTTCTGATGTGTTCCAGCCTTTTCCGTTCAAGACACCACGAGGAAGGGAGGGACGTTGCCCAGTGGTAAAACGCTCGCCTGATACACCTTCGATCTGGGATCGATCCCCATCTGTGGGCCCAGTGCATCACGATTGACGTATGAAAAGGCCGTGGTTTGTGCTATCCTATCTGTGGAATGGTACATATAAAAGATCCCTTGCTACTAATGTAACAAATTTTGGCGGGTTTCCTCTCTAAGACTATATGTCAGAATTACTATGTGTTTGACATTCAATAGCCAATGTTTCACTAATCAGGTTTGTTTTGTTTAACGACACCACTAGAGCACATTGGTTTATTAATCATCGGCTATTGGATGTTGGTACTTAAAATTAAATATTAAATTAATCATCGCTGGATTTTTTGCGCCACTCTCCTAGTGGCACCAGCGATTAAACTTTTATAACCCTTTGACGTCACTCTTCAAGTGATGCCGGTTTGGGAAGTTATAATAACTTCCTAAACAACTAGTAGGCTGCCAGGATTGGACTGAACTGCGGTTGGACACGGTGTGGAGGTGGGGGTGATGGGATGCTGGGAGTTAAGGCATTCTTTGGGACTATATGCGTAGGCGGTTCGGCCTTAGGTTTTGTGTAGGGCCGGCCTCCCCTCCCTCTCGACCCTCACCTGATCACACCAATGTTTAAAATATGACTGGTAGCCCCTTTCCTCTTAACCTCCCATGGGCTTAATGAATATTGTTTAAGAATTATTATTAATTTTAGACCAGCCTATCTAAATTTGCGCCGAAAATATATTATATTAATAATTTATATAGGTTAGGAATGTTGATATTTTTCTTTAAGGGCGCAGCCAAAACTTTTTAACCCCAACTCTCCCCTTTTTATACTTTTGGCGTTAATATTCAAAATTTCCCTTATTTGTTAGGTTATCCCTGTCCCGAGTCAGACCCCCGATCCTATCGGAGGCCGGACTCGGGATAGGCGTGTTCGAAACCCTAGTGGTATATGGACACGTTAAACCAGTTACTAAGCTAAGCTATTGGATGTCAATCATATGGTAATTTTGACACAGTCACAGAGATGAAACTCGCTACATTTTTACCATTAGTAGCAAGGGATCTTTTATATGCACCATCCCACAGACAGGATAGCACATATCATGGCCTTTGATATACCAGTCGTGGTTTCACTGGCTAGAACGAGAAATAGACCAATAGGCTCACCGACGGGGATCGATCCTAGATCGACTGCGCATCAAGCAAGCGTTTTCCCACTGGGGCCTCTTTTAACTAATCAATGTGCTCTTGTGGTGTATTTAAACAAAACAAACTTTAAGACAAGAGAAAAGATGGGGAGGAGACGGCCGGGTGGGGTGGTTTTTCCTCGTACACTCAAACAAACAGCCCGGTATAAGTGGTTACCGACCCCAGGTAATTTATATTTCAGTTATTGGACACCTTACTGTCGTGGAGCGGGACGTATCCCAGTGGTAAAGCGTTCGCTTGATGCGCGGTCGGTCTGGGATCGATCCCCGTCGGTGGGCCCATTGGGCTATTTCTCGCTCCAGCCAGTCCACCACGACTGGTACATCAAAGGCCGTGGCATGTGCTATCCTGTCTATGGGATGGGGCATATAAAAGATCCCTTGCTGCTAATCGAAAAGTGTAGCCCTTGAAGTTGCGACAGCGTGTTTCCTCCCTCAACCGTAAATAAAATGTGTTGAGTGCGTCGTTAAATAAAACATTTCATTTATTCCTTACTGTCGCCCTATAGTTAAAAATCAATATAATGGACAAAATGGACGCCATAGGCAGCCCGATTAGATTACCAGAAGACCACTGGAGGAGATTGTGGGTGGTGTGGAATTTGGAATGGAAGAGTTAATAAAGACCGTGGTATATGCTACCCTGTCTGTGGGATAGTGCATACAAAAGATCCCTTGCTACTAATGGAAACATTTAGCGGGTGTACTCTCTAAATCTGTGTTTTAAAATGTATTAAATGTTTGGCATCGAATAGCCGGTGATTACTAAATCAGTCAATGTCTACTAGTGGTGTCGTTAAACAAAACAAACTTTAACCATCCATCGATTCATCCATACGTACCTACATACTAACCCACTAACCTACATACCTACATACTTATATACATACATACATACATACATACATTACATACCTAGCTACGTACCTGCATACATACTTACCTAGATCCATACATCTACATAGTTACACAGCGTAGTTCATACTATTCCCTATGATATGCCACTCACGAATCACTGGTTGGAATAAGAAAACTCTATAGCTCCACCGACCGTCTATTGTAGTCCATGCCATACGAACGGGTAAAATCCCACTGGTTTTGGCACGCACGTACAGTTTCAAACTTTTCACATGCCTTTAAATAGTTTAAACAGAGCCCCCCCCCCCCCCCCCCCCCCCCCCCCCACACACACCCCACCCCACCCCCGACTGGTATTATCAAAGGCTTTTGTCTGTGTCGTCCTGTCTGTGGGAAACTGCATATAAAAGATTTTTTGCTGCTAATGGAAAAATGTCACAGGTTTCCTCCCAAGACGTGTTAGAATTACTAAATATTTGCCATCCAATAGCCGACGATTCATTAATTAGTGTGCTCTATGGAGGTGTAGATAAACAAAACAAACTTTGAACGGTTTAAACAAATGTAACGAAGTATTTTGTATTTTATAATATGGCATCTCTTGGCCCAAGACTCGCTTGATGCGCGACCGGTTTAGGATCAATCCCCCTCGGTGGGCCTATTGGTTTATTTCTCGTTCCAGCCAGTGCACCACGACTGGTATATCAAAAGCCGTGGTATGTGCTACCCTGTCTATGGGTGCATATAAAATATCCCTTTCTACTAATGGAGAAATGTAGCGGGTTTCTTCTCTAAGACTATATGTCAAAAATTACCAAATGTTTGGCACCCAATAGCCGGTGATTAATAATCAATGTGCTCTAGTGGTGTCGTTAAACAAAACAAACAAACAAACTCTTGGCCCAAGATGTGCCAAGGATACCTTGGGCCGAGCATTGCCCAAGATGTCCCAACTGGGACACCTTGGGCAATTAGGACATTTTAGGCTGCGACACGCCGGCCTGCGTGGTGGGGCTGCAGTTGTCGGCTGCGAAGGAACTCATGCGCCGCCTCTGGTGCTCTCATCCTCCTGCCTTCTCCTTCTATTCGTCCTGGCCCCGTGCTTATAAACCTTAAAGTCTAGACTTTAATAAAGTTCAGACTTTAACGTCATGGCAACGCCATTCAAATAGCATTACGTTAAAGTCTGGACTTTATTAAAGTCTAGACTTTAAGTTTTATAAGCACGGGCCCTGGTCGTCGTTGGAAGGAAGGAAGGAAGGAAATAGTATATTTAACGGCGCACTCAACACATTTTATTTGCGGTTATATGGCGTCGGACATATGGTTAAGGACCACACAGATATTGAGGGAGGAAACCCGCTCTCGCCACTTCAAGGGCTACTCTTTTCGATTAGCAGCAAGGGATCTTTTATATGCACCATCCCATAGACAGGATAGCCTTTGATGTACCAGTCGTGGTGCACTGGCTGGAGCGAGAAATAGCCCTAAGGGTGGTGGTCGTCGTTGGATGCTTTGCCCCGTAAACTAACGTGACGTAGGCCTTGTCCCCGGTGTAGGACACTCGGAATTCATCCCCCGTGGTGGTCGGTGGGGGGGGGGGGGGGGGGGGGGAGCGGGATCAACAGTGCAGCTGGAGACATCCATAGGAAAACGCAATAGCTCCAACGAGATGGTCGATCCTTTGTTGTAGTCCATGCCAAACGAACGGATTACAACCGAGCGAAAATTCCACTCGTTTTGGCACATACGTACAGTTTTTTTTTAATGTCAAAAAGTGTAGCTGGAGACATCAATTTTCGTGACTGGTAAGTCAGACGCGGAGTCTGTCCAATGCGTGCGAGCCACCTCTCTGCTGAACATTGTGAGTCAGGTTGTCAGGAGTAAAAATAAAAACACACATTAAAAAGACGAGTTACTGAGCTAGATTCCGCCCCATTTATATAATGAATTATTTCGATAACGCAGACTGCTAGAGGAATGTAGAAATGTTGACACGTATAATCTACTGAAAAAAAGGTTAAAGGGACATAACCTAGTGTGTTTTAAACACTAAGGTATATTTGTAACTATTATAGCCATTTTTGATAACTGAAATCATACTTTATTTAGATTTTATGGTTTAGATTATCAATTTCCGTACATTCGAAGTGGTTTTTTGGTTATCCTGTTGTTTTCAATATCACAAGATGCATTTCTTATATTTTCAAAAACGCACGTGCGTCTGAGAAGTAACAGTTTTAATCTATTTTTAGAGGGTATTTCACCATTTCAAAGTCACAGACTCATGTTACACTTAGTTGTAACTTTATCCAAATGTGTTACAGGTTTGTAGATTAACTAAACTTAGTTGTTAATTTTCACGGGTTGAAACTGGGGTCTGCCACTTTAAAGCTAGTTTTCTTGGGTATGTATCTCAGGTGCTTGTTCCGTCTGGACAGAGTTAATGGATTACTATACACGAATCTTGTTTATCTTCATTTATAGTCGTGCTCACGGTTAAGGATAGTTCTTCAAGATAAACGTCTCGGTAAGATATTTATTATTGTGATGTTTATTGCTGTGCCGTGACGTTTATCCACTGTATCGAATGTTCCATTTGAACTCAGGATTTAATCAAATCAGACATATGTGATTTTTATAAAAGCCTCAACACGTACAACAATATATTTCAACAAATTTAAGACCAAAATATTGACTATAATACCTTTGGTAATCTTTCCAGGATTAGATGTTTGAAGATGACACATTTTATCCCGGTACACGACAAAATCGAAAATGTGGAATGAAAATATTGCGGAATGACAATTATTCATACCAAGAATTTTACTTCCATCCAGTAAAAAGAAATATATCGGAACTGAATGGAATTGAGTATGCATTATTCCACTGGATGGACGTAAAATTTGTGTTACGAATAATTGTCGTTTCGCCATATTTTGATTCTACATTTTCGATTTCACGGTGTACCAGGATACAAATAACTTTCAAAACGTGCCTGAACCTCTTTTGGATATAAGGACATATATAAATATATATGTTAATAAAATAACAGTAACAGTAACGTTCAAATGTGTCATCTTTAAACATTTAATCCTGGAAAGGTTACCAAAGGTATTGTAGTTAATATTTTGGTCTTAAATTTATTAAAATATGTTGTTATACGTGTTGAGGTTCTTAAATAAATCACACGATATACCTGATATTTTTAAATCTTGATTTTATTAAATCTACGAGTGCAAATTGAAAATTCGATCCAATGGATAAACGTCACGGCACAGCAATAAACATCACAATAATAAAAATCGATCCGAGACGTTTATCTTGATGAACTACCCAGGATATAGGTTCAACTATTCTATTACACATTTTATCCAGATAACCCTGAAGATGTTATCCCTGGTTGGAGTTTTGTGTCTGGCGACAGTGATGTTTGCTCACCCACATGAGAGAGAAAAGCGAGGTTAGTGGACGATTGTTCTTTAATTACCGTTTCATATAAAACCACTAAATTAAAGGGACTCTCCGGAGTTTTTAGCTCTATCAAGACTTCCGTTTGTTCCCCAACAAAGTAAACCCACATCATTTTCTTGTTTCTTTTAGAAACATGTTTTAAATACAAGGCATTATACGTATATATATATATTTGAAATTACCTTTGGCCGAATTATTTCAAACTCCATTTGGCCATTGGGAGAACTAAGAAATTGGTACGTATGAAATGATTTTAGACAAACATCGATAGTGAGATACTACAAAACATTATGCATTAGTTATAGCTAAATTCATATCGTAAGAAAGTAAACTGCAATTTTTATAATGTAAAAAAATAATATTTTATTTGCTGAATACATTTTTAAAATGTAAAAAAATAATATTTTATTTGCTGAATACATTTTTAAAATGGCTAAAACTTTAGGATATTCCCTTTAAGTATGCAATTGGCATAGCTAGGATTTTATATGGGGAGCACCAACATTGGGGCAAACGCTGTCTATTAACCGTGTAATAGGGAGACAAGACTTTTTTTTAAAAGATTGTGTAGAAAAAGAGGCGTGACCTCTAAGGCCCCTTCTGGCTACGCTAATGGGACGGGCGGCCGAGTGCGTGACGTATATAACGGAAAACCCTGTTACGTACTGAATAATAGAGGATAATTTTAATGTTAATTTTGTTGTAATAAAGATCTGTTCTATTCTGTTCTAATATACTAGGTATACAGTGTTGTCAAAGTGTAGTATTGACCTTTAATTGTTTTTAGCTTTGGGCTGCAACTATAACGGCCAGACGTATTACGATGGCCAAGTATTTACCACCACAACAAGCGGCCCGTGCATCAAATACACGTGCAGTGCTGGTAGCGTCTGGCCCACGACGCTTGGTACGTATTATTTATATTAAGGAAGGAAGGAAATGTTTTATTTAACGACGCACTCGACATATTTTATTTATGGTTATATGACGTAAGATATATGGTTAAGGACCACACACATATAGAGAGAAAACCCGCTGTCGCCACTTCATGGGCTACTCTTGTCGATTAGCAGCATGAGATTTGTTCTATGCACAATCCCACAGACAGGATAGTACATACCACGGCCTTTGTTACACCAGTTGTGGAGCATTGGCTGGAACGAGAAATAGCCCAATGGGTCCACCGACGAGGAGCGATCCTAGACCGATCGCGTATCAATCGAACGCTTTACCATTGGGCCGTCTTGCCCCCTATATTAAGGATGCGCATTGGTTTTTGGTGCACTGATGTACAGTTACCGGCCTCGGTGGCGTCGTGGTTAGGCCATCGGTCTATAGGCTGGTAGGTAATGGGTTCGGATCCCAGTCGAGGCATGGGATTTTTTTTTTTTTAGATACCGACTCCAAACCCTGAGTGAGTGCTCCGCAAGGCTCAATGGGTAGGTGTAAACCACTTGCACCGAGCAGTGATCCATAACTGGTTCAACAAAGGCCATGGTTTGTGCTATCCTGCATGTGGGAAGCGCAAATAAAAGATCCCTTGCTGCTAATCGGAAAGAGTAGCCCATGTAGTGGCGACAGCGGGTTTCCTCTCAAAATCTGTGTGGTTCTTAACCATGTCTGACGCCATATAACCGTAAATAAAATGTGTTGAGTGCGTCGTTAAATAAAACATTTCTTGCTTTCTTTCTGATGTAGTCAAACATGTCTAATGCTAGTACAGACTATCAACTGTCACGGCGGAGTTGGCCAACTCGACGGTTGCATTGTAATTTCACCAACTTCCAACTCTCGACGGGTGCGCTCATATTAACAACTAATCGGTCGTCGAGTTGTATACGACGATAATCTAGTTGTTGTGACTCGAAGCAGTCATACATATGTTGGTGTTATGTGGTCGCCACGACAGTCCTTCAACAGTCGTAGGAAAGGTTCAGTAGTATAACCCAGCACACACGTAGCTTTGGCGTAAACTAAACGTAAAGCTAGATTGATTGATTGATTGATTGATTGATTGATTGAAACATATTTTATTGATTTTTAAAGAACAAATGGATAAGGCACAAATTATACAACTTACTTGGCCTTCTCCGTAAAGCTAGAGGAACTCGAGAGACTTATACACTTACGGCAAGATGATTCCCTTGTTTCCATCAATGAGATCCATAGAAAATGCTTGTAATACGTACTGACAACAGACGGGTTGATATAGTTCAGTGGTAGAGTGCTGCTCGCTTGAGGAGCGATGGGTCGACGCAGAATCGATAGCCCTCTGTGCACTTTTTTTTTCGCCTTTCCAATTAGTGACCCACGACTGATATGTCAAAGACTGTGGTATATACTGCCCTATCTGTGAGAACGTGCATGTAAAAATGGCGTGCTTACTTTTGAAAGGAGTAGCCGGTGTGGCAGCAGCGGCCCAGTGGGTCCCCCTCGCTTTCTCTCCCTCCCCATCTCGCGCCCCGAAGTGTCGAAATAACCATGTTAGACATTAAATAGTAGTAGTTTATCAAATGTGCTGAGGTGTCGTTAAATAAATTACAAATCACGTACTTAACGTAAGACTGTAATTATAGATGCAGAGGAATACAGCAATTGCGATCAATACATTTGTTGTCTAAGATCATCTTCTAATATCGCAAACAGTTCAGTAATGCTTGGCCTATATAATATATTAATCTAATTAACATTAGGGTTACAAAACCAACCAATATTATCGTCTAGACATGCAGGCCCTTTTAAGGGCTATTACAAACAGTCATTCTATGGACTTTCAACAATACTCCCATAGAGTGCCTCCCACCTAACTACAGTGCACTTCTCGGGACAATCTCAAAAAGATCCCAACCACCGAGTCCCAAGGACTAAACGAGAGCACTTATAGATGTCAAACCACCACCAGCCTCCATGAAGTCAAGGTTCCAGCAACGAGATAGCATTTGACCAACTGAGTCAAAACAAACAAACTAGCTCCATTTTAATTTCGGTGAACTGTTCTAAATTATGCGTCCTAATTACCTTTACGAAGTTTCTATTTCACTATAATCCCATGGGACATTTACAAATTTAATAGCACCAAAACCACCACCCTCGCCCGCTTCCGATTGGTCGGGCTGCTTGTACTCCCTTGCACATTCCAGCGCGGGCGATCCCCTCTGCCACCCCACTCCTAACTCTTCCCTGTCCTGAACGGAGATGCAGGTGAGAGCCGACGTCTTCGCCCATGGCATGCGTGTGCTGCAACATGTTTTTGTTAATGTGGACGTTAAATCCTATTACCTAACCAGATTACATTTAGAATCATAGCACCCTTCACCTTTTTAAATCTCACAGTGGTGTGGTGGCCTTTAGCCACAGGTTTGTGTGATGTGTCTAGTGCTATAGTAAAGAGCAACTGGCTTATATACCTCTCGCTTTCAGCTGTAGCCAGTGGATAACCTGCCATGGTGAACAAGTGGGCAGATGTACGTAAGTCCCACCCTTCCGGCACATAACCTCTCCACAGACAAGACTCCCCAAGTGCCCCCTGCACACACAGCTTGGCACACCACGGAAACTGGGCCTTTGCAGACACAGGCCAGACTGGGGGAGGGGGGGGATCTCGGAGAAGCTGGAGCCCCAGAGGTGCAGAGTGCATGACCCATCGGTGTATGGATACGCTCTGGCACTCAGCAATCCAGCCCCAGCTATGGGAAACTAACACGTTCGGACAGAGGATGTAAGTCACGAAAGACAATTTGTCTAGGAGAAGGAAAACTCTGAAAATAAACCCGAACAGACAGCATTCGATAGTCTTGGTTGACAAGCTGTCTATGAGAAGGAAAACTCAGATGTAACACCCGGGCAGACAGACCCGTTCAGCTAACAACAAGCAACATGTCAAGAACTCCTTCGAAGACGGAATGTGCTGACTGTTGTATACAGTAAGGGGACCTCCTTGAAGAAAACCGAGGACATACGCACTTACCCATTATGGCCATGCAAACAGATATCAGAAGATATGGTGCCCACCCTGCTCTCCGCCAGACAGGGACGGTGCCGGGCCCCAAGCCTCGAAGGGGCCCACCTACAGCTACAGGTGGAAAAAACTCTACAAATGATGGTAATGGGAGCAAAAGTGACTATAGTCGACCAAAGTCCAAAATTCCAGATGCTCCACTCATCATTGCACAATGGAATGCTGAAGGCATCCGCAACAAGAAGCCTGAACTGCAGAACTTCCTGAAAAGGGAAAAGGTTGACATCATCTGCATCCAGGAAAACCACTTGACAAACACTCACCGCTTCTTTGTCAGGGGGTACGAGCTATTCCGACATGACAGAGAACACCGCCACAAAGGAGGAATTCTTACCCTGGTTAAAAATAACACTCCAGCGGTTGAAGTCTCAAGATCAAAAGGTGATACAGAGTTCCTAACAGTTATGGTCATCTTGCCAGAAATGGAGCTAATTGTGACCAACTGCTAAAGCCCGCCAGACAAAGACCTAAGTCTACATACCCTTCAACTGAAGGACAGAGGACTACTTCTGGTTGGAGATTTCAATGGGCACTCACCCAGTTGGGGATACACTGAACTCAATAACAGGGGCGAGCAAATAGAAGACTGGATGATAGAAAACAATCTCATCCTGATCAACAAGCCAAATGACAAGCCAACCTATCTTTCAAGATCCTGGAAGACAACAAGCACGCCAGACATTGCCATAGCCACAGATGACATCCACAAAGTCTGCCATCGACAGATAATGGACCAGTTAGGTGGGAGTAATCATCGACCTGCTGTCTACACACTCAATGTGCCGGCACCAAGAAAAAATCGCTACAATGGACCAAGCTGGAACTATAAAAAGGCCAACTGGCACATATTCACAGAGCTCACAGACAAGCTCTGTCAAGAAGCAGACATCCAAGAAAGAAGAGACATCAATGACAATGTTGACCGATTTACAAAAGCCATCTCTCAAGCAGCAAAAAGAGCTATACCAAGAGGTTGGAGAAAAAATTACCAACACTACTGGAGTAACAACCTCCAAAAGCTCCATGACCAGCTGACATCTGCACGGGAGCAACAAGAAAGAAATCCCACCCCAGAAACAACAAGAGTCCACAACCAAGCAAGAGCCACATTTGATAATGCAAAAAAAAAAATGAAACACGAAAAGCCTGGCAAGAGAAGACCAGCTCACACAATATGAAAAATGACACCACAAAACTCAGAAATTGACGAAGACACTCAATGAGGACAACCAGTCAAAGTCACAAGCAACCATCTTGGAAGAAAATGACCAGACCTACACCGGTAAGAAGGCAGCCACTTTGCTAGCAGAAAGCTTCAAACATGATAGCGTACTCGACCCCACCAGAGAGAAAACAGCAAAAGAACTCAGGGAACAAACAACTAACCCTACCATGACAGATCTCTTCTCAATTTCTGAACTCACAGACTCGATCAGACGGCTAAAGAACAAAAAATCTCCAGGTAAAGATGGGATATCAAATGAAATGATTGGATATCTCGGCAAAATAGGCAAACAGAAGCTATTGATGACCTTCAACCAGTCTTGGAAAGCTGGGGAGTTTCCACACTCCTGGAAAGAAGCCATAATAATCCCCATCCTAAAGAAGGGAAAAACAGACACTCTAAAACCAGCTACAGACCCATTAGCCTCCTTAGCTGCCTCAGAAAGACCATGGAAAGGATGGTAAATAAGCGACTTCAGTTCCATCTTGAAACAAATGGGCTTATCAACCATACACAATCAGGTTTCAGAAAAAAATCTTAGCACAGAGGACCAAATAGCTTACCTGACCCAAGAGATCGAAAATGGATTCCAGGGAAAGAAGAAAACTCTAGCTGTATTTGTTGACCTTACCAAGGCTTTTGACAAGGTATGGAAGGATGGCTTGCTTTTAAAGCTCCTCAAAAAAAGATTTGTGGAAGAATGTATGGCTGGATAAAAAGCTACCTATTTCAGAGAACGGCCAGAGTAAAACTAGAAAGACACACACGCAATCTAGTGAAACTCAGAGAGGGAGTCCCGCAGGGAGGGGTCATCTCGCCAGCACTCTTTATCATCTTCATAGATGACATTGTAGACCACCTCTCAATATACATCTCAAAGGCCATCCATGCAGATGATCTGGCAATATGGACATCCTCTGAACAAATCAACACAGCAAACATCAGGATACAGGATGCCATGAATACTATCTCTGACTGGGCAGAAGAGTGGATGGTCACTATCAACAAAAATAAAACACAAGCCACCAGTTTTTCCTTTTCAACAAAGAAAGAACAATACAACCTTTATCTCCAAGGTGGAAACATCCCCCAACAGGGTACACCAACCTACCTTGGTGTGACATTGGATAGAAGGCTTTCATAGAAACCACAAATTAAAACAATAGAAAATAAGGCAACCAAGAAAATGGCTATCATGAAGAAGTTTGCAGGCACAAAGTGGGGGGCAAATCGTAAGATCCTCACCCAAGTCTATACAGGTGCTGTTCGACCACATTTAGAGTATGCTTCAACAGCATGGATCACAGCAGCAAAAACCAACACGGCAAGATTGGCAAAAATCCAAAATGCCAGCCTCCGTTTGATAACAGGTGGGTTAAAAACAACCCCAATCTCTGCAATGGGAAAAATTACGAGATTACATACACTTGAAGAAAGGCGGGAAGAAAAACTACTCCGACAATGCGAAAAACTCAAGAGAATGCAATCTCATCCGTTGCATACAAGCCTGAGAGATCCTACCAAGAACAGACTCAAGAGACAGAGCATAAATCACATCTCCAGAATGCTTGCCACCACAAGACCAACAGGGCGAACCACTGCAGGACTATGAAGACTGGGAAACTGAAGATTTTACCACCATCATAGACCTGCCAGGAGTTGGTAACAAGGAGGAACACACACAGGCAGAACTTAAAGCCCTTACCCTCGAGGTGTTGGACAGGGATTACCACAGAGATTCCTGGACCCAAGTCTATACAGATGGCTCTGCTGAAAATGCTGTCAAAAATGGAGGAGGGGGTGTCTTTATTAGATATGTTGATGGAAGCTTCACATCGAAGTCCATCGCAACTGGATATCTCTCCACCAACTTCAGAGCTGAGGCATGTGCACTACTTGAAGTAGCTAAAGTACTAAACTTACAAGACAAACTGTCTCCCAACACCGTTTTCCTTACAGACTGCAGATCTCTACTACAGAGCCTCCAGACACATTGTGGCAAACATATCCTGTCGAATATCAGGAGGGAACTTCAAGATATGTCAAAAAGAACAAACATAATCCTTCAGTGGATACCATCTCACTGTGGCGTGCCAGGCAATGAAGAAGCAGACAGGCTCTCAAAAACAGGAAGTAAACGTCAGCAGGTATCTCAACGTCAATCATACTCGAAGGTGAAAACCATCATAAAGAACCGCTTTAACACCAACTGGAAGATACGGATGGAAGTGGGAAAAGAGGATAACCATGAGTCACTGGACAGAACACAGCAAGTAATTATCTTTAGAATGAGGACTGGCCACTGTCGCCTGCTCTCCCACCTCTATAGACTCAGACTTGCCCACACTGATGAATGTCCCTGTGGTACAGATGCCGAAACACCTGAACACATTCTTCAGTCCTGTCCATCATATACCACCCTGAGACAAGAAACCTGGCCGTATCCGGTGGACCTAAAAGAGAAACTTTGGGGACCGACGTCGTCCCTTCGACGGACAGCGGACTTCCTGGTGAGAACAGGACTGGAAGTCTGAGCATGGCCTTGGGAACGCAGAAGAAGAAGAAGAAGAAATCTCACAAAGTAATGTTACGTCCATGCTACGACTGGTCTGGAGTACAACTAAATTTTGTCATAAATATTAACATTTACGCCTGTCCTAGTTGCAGAGTAAAATTACGACTGGTTCGTGTTACACACCTAACATTTTAGTATTGCTTTCCATCAACCGTAAGTTTAGTAGGCCCTTCCGACTGCTTCGAGTTACAAGCCCCAGACTAGCAACTAGACAGTCGTAGAAGTCGTGAGATCGGCGAGTTCAGCAACTTCATCGTGACAGATGGTAGCCTGAGCCTAGCATCAAGCAGCCACACAGGGAGTAGACAGGTTTTAAGGAGGCTGATTTTATATTTTAAAATGGCCGCCGATGTCATTATAGAACTAATACCTTTCACCATAGCTTCAAAACTGAAGAACTGAACGAGTTAGAAAGATGCAACTCACTATGTCAAGGCAGTGCTATGCGATGATAATAGTTTTATGAAGGATTAAAACCATATTTGTCCATATTCCAAGATGGCCATTCATGCAATTACCAACGGTCACACTGTTGAATCGGCACAGTTTAAAATACATTTAATCAGCGCAGTCCTCTACAATGGCACAGGTGGTAAAGCGCTCGCTCGATGCGCAGTCGGTCGGGGATCAATCCCCGTAGGTGACCACATTGGACTATTTCTCGTTCCAGCCAGTGCACCACGACTGGAACATCAAATTCCGTGGTATGTACTACCCTGTCTGTGGGGTTGTGCATATAAAAGATCACTTGCTGCTAATCGAAAAGAGTAGCCCATGAAGTGGCGACAGCGGGTTTTCTCTCTCAATATATGTGTGGTCCTTAACCATATGTCTGACGCCATATATCCGTAAATAAAATGTGTTAAGTGCGTCGTTAAGTAAAACATTTCCTTCCTTCCTTCCTTCTAGAATGGCACAGTGCGCGTTACGTGTTTCTACGGACATATTTCCTTTTACAAATGTAAGTATGCCTGTCCCGTTACAACCAGTGACCCACGAGTGGTATATCAAAGGCCATGGTATGTGCTGCCCTGTCTATGAAAAAACGCATATGAAATATCTCCTGATGCTAATGAAAAAGGTTAGTGGGTTTCTTTTGAAGACAGTGCCATAATTACCAAGTGTTTGCCCCTCCCCCCTCCCCCCCCCCCCCATGCCCGATGAATAGTTAATCATTATGATCTAGTGGTGACGCTAAACAAAACACTATTTTAACATTTTGCATCCACACTTGATCAGCTAACTGAAGCATTTTGAGACTTTCGATTGTGGGGTTCAAAATTCCATTTCATACTGGTGTCACTTGATCAGAAACGAGTGTTACAGGACTCACACTGGGATAAATTTTGGTTTAGCCAATTTTCAGATTACGTATATCTATATCGGGTATTTCCTTGAAAATTATTAAAATGTGGTTAATTTAAGGAATATTTTATCAGCCAAAACCTAAATGTTGTAGCCACTTTGAATAAAAAATTAGCAATTGGCTAATTTGGTCATGTACTGTTATTCGAAAACTTGTAACAATAAGCTGGTAACCGATTTGGAATAACCGTGGGTTGTTTGTTTTTTTGTTGTTGGTTGTTGTTGTTTTTTTTGTTTTTTTTGTTTTTTTTTTGGGGGGGGGGGGGGCGTCTCTAGTGTATTAAATGGCAAAAAAAAAAAACCCATCAAACAAAAACAAAATAGTAAAAAAAAAAAAAAAAAAAAAAAAACCCCACCAACCATCAAAACCCCAAACCAAAACAAAACAAATAAAACAACAAATTAAGCAAATATACATTTTTATAGGGGGATGAGTGCGAACGTTATCAATTTCCAATGATTATTTCCATTATCTATTTAGAGTGTAAGGCTGACAATGGGACGTGTGTTCCATTTGGCACCAGGAAGATAGACTTGTGTCGAGTTAGCGAGTGTGGACAAAACGCCGCAGGATATATTGGCTTCTTTCCAATTGCAGGTTCAAATTATGGTATGTATATTAGAACCCAATAGCAAGATTCTTTCTCGCCTTGACCTGCGATATTATTTCATTTAATTTCAACTTATTTTCATGCTTATATAATTAAGGTTCAAGTAAGCTGTCCTGGACATACACACCTCAACTTAGTGGTTAGTTGTTGGTGGTTAGCGAGAGAGACGTTGGTGAGTGGGCTTACATATACTCATTGAGTCGTTAAAACTCGCTCTGGGTGGGAGCCGGTACCGGGATACGAACCCAGTACCTACCAGCCTTGGCTTAACCATTACATGTTGAACGATTAGATTCTATCAGAAATTCAAATAAAACATAAAACAAAGCAATCCACAATAGAGGTGTTTTATTTTTTTTTAACGATTTATTTGCATTTCATATTTTAAAGACTGCATGTCAGTGATTTGTGATTTTTTTATAACACAGAATTAAACGTGATAAGCTCGTAGGTATGTATCTAATAGCAGATTTCGTATGCACAGTTCAAATGTGCAGTTTGCTATTTAAAGAGAATGCCCTGGCATTGATGTCTATTTGGCAAATATTATACTGTTTTAGCCATTTTTAATTTCAAGTTAATTATCTCAGAAGTTATGAAATGTATGTGTATTCTGCGAAAACTGTTGCAAATTTTATATAGGCTCTTTTTCAGGTTTTACTCCCTGACTAATACTTCCTGATATAAAAGGTTAATACACGTACTTAAAGGGACATACCCTAGTTTTTAAACACTAAGGCATATTTTTTAACATTAGAGCAGTCATACTTTACTTAGATTTTATTGTTTAGATTATCCATTTCCATACATTCGAAGTGTTTTTGGTCATCCTGGTGTTTTTAATATCACAAAATGCATTTTTCATTTTTTTTTTAAAACGCACGTGCGTCTGCAAAGTTATGAAGTCGAGGTTTAGTCTATTTTTTAGGTTATTTCACCATTTCAAAGTCACATACTCATGTTTTACTCAATTGTAACTTCATCCAAATGTGTTACAGGTTTGTAGATTAACTGAACTTAATGTTAATTTTCACGGGTTGAAACTAGGGTCTGTCCCTTTAAGAAATTAGTGAAATGAAAAACCTAGTTTCAACGACTACAAACATATCTGGAACGACCATCAACAAATTAGTCAATGAGCTGAAATCCCAAATTTTACCAAGTGATACCATCCGAAGGAACCAAGCTTAATTATGCTCTTTTTTGGGCAGGTGTATGTATCTGGATCTCAAAACAGCATGATGGATTTTTCTACAGAGTAGCTTAAGGTCGGAAAACGAGTTTTAGGGGGTATTTAAAAAAAAAAACATTAATAACGTGTCTCTGCATTAATCGGTATGTCAATATATAGCTAATTTTAATCACACAACTGATATGCACCTATCCACATTCACAGGAATTCAGTTTGAACTATTCTCAGCTAACTAAGGCATTATAACATCATTGTAATCCAATATGGCCGCCAATGTATACGCTAGAACAAAGCAATCGTAATTTACCGCAGTTAATATCAACTGGTAAGAGATTTTTATGTTTTATGGGCCAAGGAATTCATTTATAATGACGTCTTGCTAACTGACATATTGCATCATTATTTCAATCGTTCTAGCCAGTGAACCACGTGGTATGTGCTATCATGTCTGTGGGATGGTACATATAAAATATCCCTTGCTGCTAATCGAAAAGAGTAGCCCACGAAGTGGAGACAGCGGGTTTCCTCTCTATATATATGTGTGGTCTTTAACCATATGTCTGACGCCATATAACCGTAAATAAAATGTGTTCAGTGCGTCGTTAAATAAAACATGTCTTTCTTTCTTTCATTATTTCAATCCAAGATGGCTATAAAAATAACAGACAAGAGTAACAAATGACCAGATCTTACATTCCACAAATTTCTTCCAAATAATAATTTATACTTCAAATACCGGCAAACATTTCAATTTTCGCATTCACTTTGTAATACAATTTTTTTTTATCATAGCATGAATACCACTTTTTATTTTTGGAATTCCCTAAAACAATCATTTTGAAACCAATGGCTTCGTTTTAAGGGTAAACCGATCTTTCCCTTCCAAAACATCTACATATAAAGTTGCTTGATATGGATGAAATTGTCCACAATGTCATAAATGGACATATGCACATACAATTTGTGTGATTTAATCACAAGTGACTAATGTTTAAACGATGGTGGCTGAAACGTTCCGAACTTAACTACGAACGATGTATTTTACATCCTTAACATTTTGCGTGTCATTAAGTACAATACCTTCTATGCTTATAGGCTGCGTTGAACCAAATACACAACCAGGTAGTATATCTCTAGAGTCGTCAAAGTGGTTAGGTACATGTATTTTCTGTTGGTGAAAATGGACAAAACTGGCTTCTACGCTGTGATCAAGTATCTCCAACTAAAAGGGCTGACACCAACAGCTATTCATACGGTATTTGTGTCAACTTTAGGGGATGATGCACCTTCTATTGTCACTGTTAAGAGGTGAGCAACGGAGTTCAAGAGGAAAAAGAAGAGAGCCTCGAAGATGATCCAAGACCAGGACGATCTTCAACTGCCAACACTAAGGAAAATGTTGATAAAATACAAGGATGGGCAACGACTCACCACACATCACAGACAATACAGTAGGCATTTCTCACGAGAGTTGAGGAAAAAGCATTCTGAGAGTATGCTAAAGCAACACATGTCCCCACCGGACACAACAAATGTTCATATATCCTAAGGTCAAGGGCAGAATTCATGAACGTCAAACTTGGTCTGTAATAGTACACGGTAAAGATATACACAAAATCTGACCTCAATATCTTGAGGCATTGGAAAATAAGTCCGTAAACAAATTCGTATCTTGTAAGTTCAAGAGACATATCTCTCAAAATGGGTAAATCCTCATGGAAGTAAAACTTGAGCTGTAATAGTATATGATAAAGCTATACAACAAATTTCAGCTCAGTAGCTCGAGGCATTGTGCAAAAAGATCTGGGAACCTCTGAGGGACAGACGGATGGATAGACAGATGGACAGACTGATAAACATACAGACATACCGGTTGGTTTCAAGACACCCATGCACAAGTCTGTTGTTGTCATGGCTGCAATGCATGACTGTGGGATCTAAGCACTCCAGCATCATTGGCAGCTGTGACAGCAGCGTGTAGACCTCGGAAGAGAAAACGATTAATAGAGCTACTAGCAAGAACTGCAATGGGTAATGGGGAAACAGCAAATAAACATTAAAAGGTTTGACGACCCATGCCATTTTAGGCGGTGATACTGCTGCTATAATATTTAAAGGGTTGCAAAAGCAACAGTTGTCCTAATTTAACGCCAGTTAAATAATGGAGTATCGTACTGCGGGTCAGATCATATACTGATGGGCACAAATAACAGATCCCACGGTAACAGCAAATGGTGACTGAAACTAAAACTCTCAGATCATAGTGCGAGAAGTTGGCCTTGGTACTGGCAGTTAATTTGACCTCTATTGACATTCAGTCCCACGTTACAACTTTGTATGAATTACATGGAAAGAAAGAAGTGTTATACTGTACCACTGAGCTACGTCCCGCCCGAAATACATGGAAGTAGTAAATTAAATTTGGTCTACATTTCTATGTGTTCCATTATTTATTTCTATCAATATATATTGGATGCGCAGGCGTTGTGTACAACAGTGAGAAATGATTCAGTAATATGGCCCGATAGATATACATATATATATGCATGTATAATAACAATATACAAACACTTTACAGATCGCGGAATACTTAATAAAATTAAAAATACAAAAGCCATGGCATAATTAAGGTGTGGTCAGGCCCTCGGTAAAACTATTGAGAGGAAGTCGTTTCCTTCCTCCTTCCCACACAGACTTAAACGAGAAGTGGTTTCAAAATATGGCTGTTGCTATAGTTTCCATTTCGACATATTAAATGCCATAAAACGAAGATGCAAATGAACCTTGTCAATTTCGCTGTTGATAAACTTCACTTGTTTATTAGTATAGAAGTCACGTGTTTTATTCGTCGACGGTGTTCGATGAAATGACCCTTCTGAGTAACGAACAGCAGTGTCAATTCTACTTTTGATCTGTTCGCCATCGTCTAAAAAATCTGAAATGCTGGCCAGCTCCGCAAATAAGTTTGTCTTCAGGTTGTCGTAAAACACGACCAGAAGCCTTCCTTTGAATCGCACCCATGACGTAATGAATTTACTCCAACGGTTAGCATACTCTTGGAAATATGATTGCCACTGTGTAAAATAAATAACTGAGTGAATGAATGAATGAATGAATGAATGGATGAATGGATGGATAGATGAATGAATGAACAAATCAATTGATTAAGCCCCCGAGCGTCCAAAGTAAAGACTGTACCCGAACTGTGTATTATTATGCAGATGATGCTATAGAAAAGGTTCTAGAATTCGGTGGCCCGATGCCCGATGGCCGACACCAAAACATTATATTGTGCGAGTCTAACAAATCTAACACTACGACAGGGGCGGGGCGTAGCCCATGCGCGGTCGGTCTCGGATAGATCCCCATTGGTAGGCCCATTGGCATATCAAAGGCCGTGGTATGTGCTATCATGTCTTTGAGAAGATCACTTGCTACTAATGGAAAAATATAGCGGGTGTCCTCTCCAACAGCCAATGATTAACAAATCAATGTGCTTTAGTGATGTTACGACACACAGAACATGACGACTGCCTTTACATCCTCTAGAGTGGGTGCATTTTTATTAACTGCTCACCAGTAAGCTTGGTAGGCAGCTTGGTTTGAGTGCTGCGGTAGGAGATCCTATGTGAATAGAATGATTTCCAGTGACTTCTCTTTCTGGTAGGTTAACACCTCCCTTGTTTCATCAGCATGTTCCCGGTCGCTGAGCTCATCATACATGATAACTGTGAGGATTTTCAGTAGCTGGAAGTGTATCTGATTTGGTGTAAGGGTTGAGTGCCATGTTGGTAAAGACACAGGGAAGCAGTTCCGTGCACACCAGGCTGTCCGTTTTCTTTTTCCAAAGCCTACTTTAAAGAGAGGCTAGGTCAGGGATTTCTCTTAACCCAGGATGTGATAATTATATACCATAGTGTTTACTTCCTAGAATAACTTTCTCCAGCTTTTCTCCTGTGAAAGCATTGCTGTTGGTAATGCAGGTATCAGCAACTCGTATGACATCGGGTGCGATTATTGGTGTCTCCCGAAGTGTATGGGAAACGATTACCCGGCATACACCACTTCATTAATATGTAGTGATTTCCCTAGAAATTTGGCAAGGCATGGTAAACCAAACACTTTTGGGGCATTTTCACCATTTTCGGGGCACTTGTATTTCATTTAAAGTAGACAAAAATTAATTGAAATAAACATTAATGTAATTTATGTGTTTGCTTTAATAAATGAATGGCAAAATATATAAAAGGCATATTTTATTAATTAATAATACCTTTTTTGGTGTTTTATAAAGGCAAATTTAGAATTAATTACTGAAAAAGGCTTCTTTAATCTCAGGGCAGCATGTGCTGATTAAGGCAAGATGGTGTTAGACTATTGAGGCATGGTGCCGCACCATGCTAAACCAAGCTAGGGAAAACACTAATATGTTCCATGTTACATGATAACTGTGAAGCGTTTCAGTAGGTGGCTGTGTGGATCATCTGAACCTGCTTTGGAAGCAAGGAAGGAAATGTTTTATTTAACGACGTACTCAACACATTTTATTTACGGTTATATGGCGTCGGACATATGGTTAAGGACCACACAGATATTGAGAGAGGAAACCCGCAGTCGCCACTTCATGGGCTATTCTTTTCGATTGGCAGCAAGAGATCTCGTATATGCACCATCCCACAGACAGGATAGCACATACCACGGCCTTTGATATATTAGTCGCGGTGCACTGGCTGGAACGAGAAATAGCCCAATGGAAAACCTGCTTGTGGTGTCAGGAAAGACACAGAGTAAGAGTTCCATGCACACGTTTACTTTTCTCAAAAGTAGTGACACATCATCTGAAGCTCTTTGAAGAGAGGCATGCCCAGAGATTTGTCTTGGCCCAGGATGTCATATATACTTTAGTGCTTGCTTCCATGAATCCTGTTCCTTCACTTTTCTCCTGTAGCTACTTTGATTATAGTTATATGTGTAATATTTCCTACATCACAGCAACGGGGTCGTCGGGTGCGATTATGGGTGTCTCCCGAGTGTACGACTCCACATGGGGAATGATTACCTGGCAGACACCACAAGATCCGTGTATCCCGGGCTCGGGTGATGCCGAGATAGCTCCACTGACAAAAAGCATGGAGGGTTTATGCCACCAAATCAAATCCCATAGACGACAATAGTAAAATATGTGGCTAAAATATGCAGCATAGCAATCGAAATAAACACCACGGATATAAATACTACCACTCCTCACCCTTAAAGTGAATCAGAAAACAATGTGGGTCAAGTTACTCATTTCAGAGATAACGGGTAGCGTCTATGACTGCCCTAGTTCTGCACACAATTTTAGTTCTTTTTTTTACAGGTACCCTATACATATTTCAAGCATAAGACTACTTGACACAGTGGTACAAGATGAACTAAAATTGCATACATTTTTCCCCAAGATGAAACTAATGTTGTTTTATAACAAACACACTCACATTTATCACCAATGACAGGACTCTTGACATCCCCCTCATTCATAGTTGGCACTCATGTGCTTAACGACTACCCTAACGAATAACACTTGTTTATTTACGACACTTTATTGTCTGTTTGTACAGTGAGTCATACCACCACAGGTTGTAATGTACCAATCATGTGATTCCCAGGTCAGAGTTCGAAGTGCACCATCAAATGTTTAAGGAGTAAACCATAACTATGGCTGTGAGTAGTGGATATATGTGACACTGGTTATTTGTGTAAATGCTATGACGAATGCCCCAATTAGTTCCACATGTTTTATTATCTGAACAATTATTACACTAGTGACATTTTGTACTTGCAATAAAAATTTCAACTGGGATTTTGTGCGGATCAGAGGGTTGGTACTGTAAACTTCCTGTGAGTGCTTAAAACGACACGTGATAGCAGAGTTTCTTTGAGTAATTATCAATGGGAGGTGCCACACTGTCAGTGTGTATTCTGGCCCAGTGGCTTGAAGCATTGCATCTGTTATTTTTATTAAGAATTGTTATTATGGTCGTCAATAGGAATTTATTTGGTCTAATGGAACCCATAGTTGTGTGTATTCCATTAAGCTCTATCTTGTGCACGTTTGAGTTTTTAAAGTTATTTGTGGCATTCATCCTACAGACGAGCACTTGATAGTGGATCATGGAAGCAATGGCAACTATTAGACTAAAATTGCAAATATGTGTAACTTGTTAACATTAAAGACTTTTTGAGGTAATTCCAGCCATGGGCGTCGATCGGTGGGGGACAGGAGGGACGCGTCCCCCTCACTTTTCAACGCCGGGGGACAATCTATATAAGTGTCGCCGCCCCCCCCCCCCCCACACACACACTTTTTCGTTTAGCAAAAGCAACAACAACAAAACCAACAAAAACAACAACAGCAACAACAAAAAACAAACAAAAATTAAAAGTTTAACCACTAAAGTGTAGCTTTATGATTTTCATTGACATTCCTCCCCTCCCTCCCTCCCCCTCCCCCTCCCCCTCTCTCTCCTACTTAGCACTACAGTCATGTTTAGTGGGTGTGTTTAATTAAACTATATCCTGGGAGAAAGGGCTGGACCACAGGGACTGCCCTTTTCAGGATATGTTGGCGCCAGGCAAGCAAATGTGCATAAACAAATCGACGGGTCTACTGATATTAATAAAACTGCTATAGCTACTAACGCTATATAGAAATTATTATTATTATTTTGAAGGACTCCATATTTTTAAATAATTAAAACTGCCACAGTGTATAATTTAAGTCACATACAGAATTTCCGTGTGGAAATGCACAATTACACCCTTGGATAGTTTTTAATTTTAAAGTTACTCCATATATGTTATTAGGGACACCCAAATAACACATCCATACATGTGCTCTTGATCACTATAAACCAATTGGATCACACTGCTGAACTACCCCACTTGTCCGGTAACACCAATCGCATAATGAACTTGTTCATAGAGTTGTAACGGATTTCATCCGAATATGATGGATCCCACCCCTTTAACGGAAGGGATTTTCGAAGTGTACCCGGGTCCAGCTACCCCTTTCGGTTGTAGACTTGCGAACTGAAAATTCCGCCTAGCGGAAATAGGTGACCTTGGTATACCTCGACCATATACAGATTAAATAACATGACAGGTTATATATTTATTTCTAGTAGGTAGCATAGGACATTCAACATATAAAATAATTATGAACTCTTCAATGTTCAAATCCCAACATTAAGCTGTGTCTAAATAAATTCCTCACCCCTTTCTATTGAAGCGTTCGAACACCAAAACACGTACCCCCGCCCTAACTAGGCTGAAACGGGCGTATCTGCTAGCTTCCCACTTCTAAGCAGAGGCCGAACACTCCCTATTATAGACTAGCGGCACCCTTTTCATTAGCTCCGATTTGCTAATTCGGCAAGTCGGTCCAATATCACTATAACTCAAGCAGACAACCCCCAACCCACCTGAAATAACGAGGCAACACGGCTTGGTGAGCGAACCTCCCCGCAACCCTGTCAACAATTAACCAAACATAAACATTTAACTACCTAGGTTTAACCCTCACCCCGCTATTAACACTTAGTGACTTCTAACCATTTGGAAGCAAGCACAGGTAACAAGAAATACAGACATAAAACTACGACCAATCTAACAATAGGAGCCAAACATTACAAGTGTTTGCTCGAGGGGAAAATTATTGTATTTCCCACGAGCTGATCTGAGCCCTTTTTCCATTGGTCAGCTAATCATAGTCCTAAAACATGATTGGTTAGACAATAGGATCATTCCGACAAAACCCGTAAAGTCCCGGAAAGACACGAGTAACTTTCCATAAACATGTAAAAATAAATACGGTCTCATACCACACTTTAATCCATTTATTACAGTCACGTAACGTTCCTAACATTCCAATATAAGTAAGGTTAGTATCAGTGATTAATATAATTAGTAAGAAGAATAATCAGAAGAAGAACTAAATAAAAATAATAACCAAGGAAATATGAAAGAATAGATCGCCAGAAAACCAGGAACGCTAAAGAGTAACGTGTTTGCACGTGCAGGCCGATTACAGTTCTGCATGGCCAGATATAATTTTATGTTTCTTTGTTCATCTAGTTTCCAAAAGTTAACAATAATTATTTATATCTTTTAATTGTTTTATCTTGAATTTGTATTTTGAAAAGTGACGCTTTCTGTAGAATGACCCCCAAACGTTGCTGCAAAGATGCGAACATATTGTGGCTTATGGTATTTTAAAATCTAAATGCGACTCAAATTCAAAGTCGACATATTATATGTACGTGTATGTCTCCATTTCAAGTCATATAAAACTGACGGTTGGACGGACTGATGGACGGATATATGGGATGAGTCATATCGGCAAAAAAGAGGGTCTAGAAGGAGGGGTAGAAGAGATAAAGAGATATGAAGAAACAGAAAGACATAAACGGGTGCGGCTCGGTGAAACTGTGAAACGAAATCTCCCTTGAAGTTGGTATAGCGTCTATGCTAGGCCGAATCTCTGGTTGGGACGGGATATAGCTCGCGGGATTCACCCACCATCCCAGCCAGACTTCCGCAAGTCGCAGTATGTAATGTTGTCTATGCGAAATTGTACACCAAAGATCCCTTGCTTCGGTTATTTCTTTTGTTTGTTGTTTTTTCTTCTTCTTTGTTTGTAGAAGTCTCCTATTTGGCGATAGAACTACCCGAAAAGAACATTAGGAATGCCGTGTTAAACATTTAGAGTTCAGAATATATTGATACACCACAACTATGGAGGTATATTAAACGCGACTGTGTAAGTGGCAATTAATGGCAATAAAATACCCACCAAACCCACCACCACCAAAAAACACAACAAAAACAACTACTAAACAAAGACAAAAACAAAACAAAAAATAAAACAAATGTTCTCAAAATAACAACCACCAAACAATAAATGGAACAAAACAAATAACAAAACAAACCAAACACTCAAATAAAACATTACTAAGTTAACGAAAATCATCTTGGTATGTAAATACCATTGTTATATTTCGACGTAAATAATCCCTCATATGAATCACATAAATTATTCAACCAGTGCTGAATTGCAAAAAATCGGAACAGTAGTACACATTAATACAACTAATTATCCTATTTTTCTTTCCTGTTGTAAATGCTAGAAAGACTGTTTTTCAATTAATTTAATGTTAGCAAGATGGCGTCATTTTCCCTTTAATAGGGCCTATGTCATAAAGATACACCGGCATGCATATGTCCTTATCCCTCTTAATCTTCATCTAATCCTTTACAGTTTGATGTATGTTATCACGCTGTTTTGTGGATTTGTGTCTAAACGTTGTTTCGAATCAATAGGTAACACATGTATATGTATGGAAACCCCAGGCAAGTACAACAAAATATATATACTCGCGGAAAAAGTTCCTGTGCACTAAATAATTGCATATAGAATATAATTTACTTGAAATCTGGTCATAAAAGTTTCAGTAATTGAACGTGTAACCACTCCCTTCGATATTCCAGCGGTGTCCTGTCAGTTGCACGAGCTATTCATGCTGTGTGATCACAAGTTGCATTACTAGCATTCTTGGTCACGTGCTCCTGTTTGACGTCATTTTTCTTATCATTGGACTCTAAAACTATTCTATGGATTCTCATCACTCAAACAAATATTTTTCTTAGGGGTCTAATCGTCATCAGTGTGATCCCACCCCTCAAATAAAATGAACGTCTAAGAACGATGGGTATGACTGAGGCTAGAATGGCACAAACATGTTGCTAGTCATTTTGGTGTTCATTGGTGTTCATCAGAAAACTAAGCAGTGTCTGCGGAGATGTTCTCGACAGTTTAGGGATATTAGGGATCTTCCATATTTAAGGGGCCGACGCGTGACGTCACGTTAACAAATCGTCAATATCAAGCGGGTACACATATGGAATCATTTGAAAATTTCAAGTTTAACATCCCAATATATATTTGAGTTAAGGCCAATCAGTGGAAGAACAATGCACAACCAATTAGGTGATGACAAAGTACGACCATGACCGTACATCAATACGATGTTCTGTTACATCATGACCGATAGCGCACCAAGCATTGTGTACATCGTACATCAGGTTCAGAAGGCAGGATAGGATCACTATACTTTTAACAGATAAACAGTGTGAAACACAATATTTTAAAATTTTAAAAAAAATGTCTCACTGACATTTTAAAGATGCACAGGAACTTTTTTCCGTGTATGTTCAGCCAGCAGGAATCTGTAAAAGTCTTTTAAGTACAGCTAGTGTTACGGTGCCTTTTCGATGAACCGTGATATCAATCAAACAATTGGCCTTGGCGGGAAACGTTACTCTGAACACGTCTACCAGACCAGTTTTCAGTGAAACCAGGGTCGAGGTACTCAGCTATCATCACTTCGGCAAGGATTAGGAAATAAATTAAGCTTGACCTAGTGCAAACACTAAGACGATCAGAAACATTTATTATACAGTACAATGAAGTGGCGACAGCGGGTTTCCTCTCTCAATATGTGTGTGGTCCTTAACAATATGTCTGACGCCATATAACCGTAAATAAAATGTGTTGAGTGCGTCGTTAAAGAAAACATTTCCTTCTTTCCACTGACAACGAAAAACTTAAATAGAACCCCCTTAACGGATCTCCGAAGAGATAGTGAAAAAGCACAGTTGACATTTACTCCCACAGACAGGATAGTACATACCACGGACTTTGTTACGCCAGTTGTGGAGCACTGGCTGAAACGAGAAATAGCCCAATGGGCTTACGGTTATATGGCGTCAGATATATGGTTAAGGACAACACATATATCGAGAGAGGAAACCCGCTGTTGCCACTTCATGGGTTAGTCTTTTCAATTAGCAGCAAGGGATCTTTTATATCCACCATCCCACATACAGGATAGTACATATCACGGCCTTTGTTACACCAGTTGTGGAGCACTGGCTGGAACGAAAAATAGCCAAATGGGTTCACCGACGGGCATCGATCCTAGACCGACCGCACATCAAGCTAACGCTTTAAGACTGGGAGAGAAGTCAATGTAGTGACATTACACCTACCCACTAGGAAGGAACCCAGTACGTCAAAAATTCCGATTCATAAGCACTGAGAAACAAATCGTCGAGTAGCGGAGCACAGATGGTGCCCATTTGGGATTCCTATTTCCTGTCTATATTAAAGACCATGCAATGCTAAAAGACTTGCAAAGAGGATGCTTTGTTGTCTAGCAGAGCCTAAGATACCTTTGTGAATTAGGTCCCATAAGCGTACGAGACAAGGGGGCAGGGGAGCAGGGTAGGTGCTGAAGCAAAACCTCAAATTCGGGCAAAATTATTAAGATATTCGGGGGAAATATGCCAACCTGAGACCTTTTTTACCGCGTATTTCTATCATTCTACCCTCAAAATTAGTTGTAATCTATTTTTAAATGCGTAGTGATTCGTTTGTAACCCTATATAGCTGTTTGGCAGTAACATGGGTGTCATATGGTGGGAGACATGGGGAACATACACTTTTTACGACAAACCACCCCCCCCCCTCCCCCCGAAAATCGGTATATTTTATTAGAGTCAACTTTAAAAGCTAATATTATTAACATTTTCACAAGACAACCACGAGTTAGGCTATATAGTAGTACTCTACAGACTATATTCGTACCAAGTTACCAACAACGTGGTCTATAGACTATACCGTCTAGACGCATTGTTTTATGTTTTCTGTGTTGACAAGAAAACAATAAACAAAACGTCGAGTTCGCATTATTATTGTGACTAGAAACCACGCGCACGTTACACGTGTGGTTTTGAATTCAGTTTACGAATCTTTTATCACACTGAATGCACGCAGTTAATGTGAGAAGATTTATTTAATTTTAATTGATACACTTGTTAAGCAGTTAATCATGGATATGTGCAGCGTGTTTGCTCCGGTCTCTGCAAGTGTGTCAAAAACGGTTACTAACAGACCGACATTATAATTCTTTAATAATGTTGAAAACTGGAAACGAAACTGTAATGGTCATATGTTTTACATCCAATAGCCGATGGTTACTTATCAACGTGACCCGGCGGAAGTTTCGTTAAACAAACAAGTCTGTGGGGGAAGAGGCAGAGGACGCTACTTCCTCTCATATGTTTTACATCCAATAGCCGATGGTTACTTATCAACGTGACCCGGCGGAAGTTTCGTTAAACAAACAAGTCTGTGGGGGAAGAGGCAGAGGACGCTACTTCCTCTCATATGTTTTACATCCAATAGCCGATGGTTACTTATCAACGTGACCCGGCGGAAGTTTCGTTAAACAAACAAGTCTGTGGGGGAAGAAACAGAGGACGCTACTTCCTCTCATATGTTTTACATCCAATAGCCGATGGTTACTTATCAACGTGACCCGGCGGAAGTTTCGTTAAACAAACAAGTCTGTGGGGGAAGAGGCAGAGGACGCTACTTCCTCTCATATGTTTTACATCCAATAGCCGATGGTTACTTATCAACGTGACCCGGCGGAAGTTTCGTTAAACAAACAAGTCTGTGGGGGAAGAGGCAGAGGACGCTGCTTCCTCTCATATGTTTTACATCCAATAGCCGATGGTTACTTATCAACGTGACCCGGCGGAAGTTTCGTTAAACAAACAAGTCTGTGGGGGAAGAGGCAGAGGACGCTACTTCCTCTCATATGTTTTACATCCAATAGCCGATGGTTACTTATCAACGTGACCCGGAAGTTTCGTTAAACAAACAAGTCTGTGGGGGAAGAGGCAGAGGACGCTACTTCCTCTCATATGTTTTACATCCAATAGCCGATGGTTACTTATCAACGTGACCCGGCGGAAGTTTCGTTAAACAAACAAGTCTGTGGGGGAAGAGGCAGAGGACGCTACTTCCTCTCATATGTTTTACATCCAATAGCCGATGGTTACTTATCAACGTGACCCGGCGGAAGTTTCGTTAAACAAACAAGTCTGTGGGGGAAGAGGCAGAGGACGCTACTTCCTCTCAATAGTTGAATTGAGGGCCTGCCCACACCTTAATTATGGGACCGGCCTCGGTGGCGTCGTGGCAGGCCATCGGTCTACAGGCTGGTAGGTACTGGGTTACGGATCCCAGTTTTAATCCAGATATCGACTCCAAACCCTGAGTGAGTGCTCCGCAAGGCTCAATGGGTAGGTGTAAACCACTTGCACCGACCAGTGATCCATAACTGGTTCAACAAAGGCCATGGTTTGTGCTATCCTGCCTGTGGGAAGCGCAAATAAAAGATCCCTTGTTGCCTGTCGTAAAAGAGTAGCCTATGTGGCGACAGCGGGTTTCCTCTAAAAAAAATCTGTGTGGTCCTTAACCATATGTCTGACGCCATATAACCGTAAATAAAATGTGTTGAGTGCGTCGTTAAATAAAACACTTCTTTCTTTCTTTCCTTAATTATGCTATGGCTTTTGTAATTTTTGTTAATTATTATTATTATTAAGTATTCCGAGATCTGTTTTTGTAAAGTACATGCACCTATATATCTATCTATACGCCCATATTATTGAATCATTTCCCTCTGTTGTACAGAACGCCCGCCCATTCAATATATATTGATGGAAATAAATAAGGGAACACATAGAAATGCAGACCAAATTTAATTGAGTACTTCCACGTATTTCATACAAAGTTGTAACGTGGGACTGAATGTCAATATAGGTCAAATTAACTGCCAGTACCAAAGCCAACTTCTCGCACTATGAACTGAGAGTTTTAGTTGTAGTCACCATTTGCTGTTACCGTATGATCTGTTATATGTGCCCATCAGTATATGATCTGACCCGCAGCACGATACTCTATTGTTTATCTGACGTTAAATTTTGATAACTGCTGCTTTTGCAACCCTTTATATTATAGCAGCAGTATCACCGCCTGGAGTGACATGGGTCATCAAATTAGAAGAAACCTTTTAAAGGGACACACCCTAGTTACGTTTATTTGTTAACCATTACGGCGTTGTTTTTCGCTATTAAACCCCATTTTTCACAAATAAAATTGCACTTTACTTAAATTTTATTATTTAGAATACACATTTCCATTCACCTGAAGTGCTTTTTGGTAATCCTGATGTTTGTAAAACCACGAAATGCATTTTTTGCATTTTTTCACAAAACGTGTTGTCGAGAAAAAACCGTTAAGCTAGCGAGGTCCAATCTATTTTTAGAGGGGATATTTCCATTTCAATGTCACAGACGTTGGTATATCACGTGACCGTTATCATTTTGGTTCGGTTTGTTTTCTCGTGCATGGTTCGCGCAATAAACATCCGATTTGTTGTTGTTCATTTGTGAGATTTTTCTTCACATTTCGTGAACATTTTCAGTAACAATAAAGTTCAGACAAGTAAGTGTCTCAATACAAAACGTTACAAACCCTTAAACAAATAATTTTGCTAAGTCTTACGATATCTGGAGAGGCGCTGATTTTCCGTTTCAGATTTTTCCCTTTTCCGTTTCATAATGTTACAAATTCCGGTTTTTTCCGTTTCAGTATTAAACAAATTCTGTTTTTGTTTCACACACACACACACCGCGCAATTAATTGCTGTTGTAAAGTAAATATGCATTGAGGTAAAACATGTCAGTAGTTTGTATTTATTTTTGGTTTAAATTTAAACACGAATACGCCACGACACAGACTTCGGACATTTTCGGTTTTCTTTACGATATGATCGGGAAAATAATTACAAACGATCACACTATAAACCACTTCCCTTGTATAATTTATTTTGAACAAAGCCTGGCATACAATATGCAATTACTGCATTCCTTTGTGAGATCGGAAATATGGCAATGCCGCAAATATTAAAAATTAATAAGCAAACATAACATATCTTTCACTTGAGTAAATATCGGACAATTTTAGCTCACAATGTTCGGTTTTTCCCGTTAAATCGCCGGGAATAAGCGAAGAAAACACGACTGGTAAAACGTCTAGATACTCTACATTTGGCGTAACATACAAAGGTACTATTATCCTGTTCAATTATTTAGACCCAAAGTTTTTTGCAAATGTTACGTTTATTTCCTATTCGATATTTGTTTTCTTTGCATTTACATGAAAACAAACCCAAACCCCGACAGGTTTTATATACAAATCATCATATAAAATGCACGAAGTTGACTTAATTCCACTTTTTAAAAATCTCTGTGTGTTCGGAATGCACGTTATTTCTCCTATAAATAACTAAGGTCATTTGCATATCAAAAGCATCATTCTATAGTGCGTTTCAAACTAATGTTCGGTTCTATCGTCCTATCCGCACAAATCGTAGTATGACCTATATTTAAGAAAATATCTGTAAACATGAAGCAGGCGCGGATTCAGGTGGGGAGTTCAAGTGACAAAACCTCAGTTTGAAAAAAAAAATATGTATCAAATATTATAATTATATTGTGGAATACACAAGCGCGCGCGCTGAAGGGAGAGACATACATACAGAGAGAGAGAGAGAGAGAGAGAGAGAGAGAGAGAGAGAGAGAGAGAGAGAGACGTCATTTATGTAACGACGCACTCAACATATTTTAATCTATGGTTATATGGTTATAGGGAGAGAGAGAGAAGAATATGGTATGCATGCGATTGGTGGAGGTGTGACCCTCTGCACAACCCCAACCCCACTTAAGGCTTCTTTTGTATATGGAGCGGGACATAGCTCAGAGGTAAAGCGTTCGCTCATGGTAGGTCGACTGATCGATCCCACTGGGTTGTGTCTAGTTCCAGCCTGTGCACCACAACTGATGTATAAAGGCTGTGGTATGTACTATCCTGTCTATGGGATGGTGCATATAAAACGTCCCTTATTGCTTATCAAAACTGCTTATTGGAAACAGTGGCCCGTGTGGCGGTAGCGAGTTTCTTTCTCACTGTCATAATGCTCCTTAACCGTTTTGTCTGACGCCACATAAACGTATATCAAATACGTTGAGTGTGTCGTTAAATAAACATTTCTCTCGTATGTATGTGTAGTCTATATGCATTTCTAGTCGATTAGTTTATAGGTTGTTAGGTTGTTTGATAGTGAATGATATGGAAATAAATTGTTTTTGGTGTTAAAGAGTTCATGCATACATTAAAGTAATACTCCTGATGGGTATGGAGAAATAACTTAATCAGTCGACAAACTCATTTCTTCATCACTATCTTCGTTAAGGGGGACTATCACAGGGGGTATTTTATTTCTTATAAAACTATTTTGTTTTCTAAAATCTTCTTCGATCTTTATTACATGTTTAACTGCGTCAGAGAAGTGTGTAGGTGTGACAGAGTTCAATGCATGTGCAAGTTCTCTCCGCACCGTGGTCATTTTACCATCATTATGACGAGCTATGTGCCCTTTGACTTGACTCCAGATCAGTTCTATCGGATTGAGTTCAGAATGTCTTGGCGGCAGTCTTAGATACAAGTGCCCATGGCGTTCAGCAATATCATCAGTAACAAATTGCTGTGCACATTTGTTACTTTTCACAATTTCATAAAGAACTGGCTTTGTCATGTTACTCTCAAAAGGTATATTTTTGTTTCGTAGCCACGACTGAATTTCTTCCTTTTTAGCGTTTAGTGCAGGACATCGTGTAATCTCAGTTAATTTGTTGTGGTAGCTTGCGTTATCCATGACGATAACAGAAGGTTCTGGTAGAGAAGGCATAAGTTGTTCTTCAAACCATTTGATGAAATTGTCATGATTCATCTCACCATGATAGTCTCCGTCTGTGTTTTTTAGCCTCAAAGATCAATTCACAGCCATCTATCAATCCATATTTATCACAGCCAGCATGACAAATAACAAGTCTTTTTCCCTTCCCAGTCACCGAACAGAGTTTAGGAACTCTATCAGCAGCGTCTGATTTCGGCAGGTGATTGGCGGTACTTGTGCCCGGGTGGATATCTGTCCATTGGTGGGATGTTGTGTGGTTGACATTCACCCAGGTCTCATCTTGATACACTATTAAATACCCCTGTTCTAGTAAACTGGATATTTCATGGAGATAAGACAGTCTCCTGTCTGATATATTGGCGTCCTCAAAAATCACTTTTCCGGTTGTAGACATATGTTGGTATTTAAAATCGAGGTCATGGAGTGTTCTTCGTAAAGTTGATATGGATATGTTGATTCCACATTCCTCCCTTAAAGCCACGTTAATCTTATGTAATGTAGGTAATTCGCCCTCTCTATAAAATCTGTATACTCGTCGTCTAATAACATCTTTATCAAATAAATCGATGAGTTTTCGGTCGCGTTTTTTAACAGTGATTTCTGTGCTCGGATTCGTAGAGCTTAGATTTTTCACAGTTCGTTTTACTGTTGAAACCGAAACTTTAAGTGCAGCGGCAACTCGATCGACAATTCGATAAGAAGCATACCTAGGTCTACCGCGCTGATATTCATCTTCACAATAATCGAAAACGTTCTTAATACACGATTTTACATCAACTGAAGTGTTTTTCGATTTACCCATATTTTTCCTCAAATAACAATAACAAGAATGTCGACTAATACATTTTCAATGAAATTATATACCCTACCTAACTTGTATTTTACGTGGTTTACACATTGCTACAATAGCACGTGCAGTCATAGATCGAAATAATGATGTTATTGACCAAGCAATGCTATCGTATTTTGGACATTCAGGGCTGTGTCTGCGGGATGAAAAAGTGGTTGAACCCATACGAGTCCGAACAATAGCCTTTTGGTTTTTCGCATTACAAATGTAACACCCCACCCCCAAACCCCAGCCCCTAGCACCACCATAAATACTATATATATATATACGTATGAGTTCCCAATTTAGAGGCAAATTAAATAACATTTTTATTATTATTTGATGTTGGTGGCCTTTGACATTTTATCCCCCCCCCCCCCCGGTCTTCTGGGTCCGGCCCTGCATTAAATTTATTTATAAATTTGGAAAGCACATTCCTGCGGTGTGTGAGGTGATTTGTGTTTATTACTGTGCTACACCTCAGTTGTGTTAGGTTAGGTATGGTATGCTGATATATAATTGATATAATAAAATAAAAATACATAATACATTAGCTAAATTTATTAAATATAATGCACCTACAAGAAAGGGTTACATGATCTGTTTGTTTACATCTATGTTTAACGGAAAGATTAGACAATGCTGTTACACACTGCAAAACAATAATAACCTTGATTTAGTGAAACAAGCTATAATGGCCTTCACGTAGCCTCAGATCCCAATCTTTTGATATGGAAATGACCTTAGTTATTTATAGGAGAAATAACGTGCATTCCGAACACACAGAGATTTTTAAAAAGTGGAATTACGTCAACTTCGTGCATTTTATATGATGATTTGTATATAAAACCTGTCGGCGTTTGGGTTTGTTTTCATGTAAATGCAAAGAAAACAAATATCGAATAGGAAATAAACGTATCATTTGCAAAAAACTTTGGGTCTAAATAATTGAACAGGATAATAGTGTCGTAGCGTAGCACAGGCAGATGTCGGTGTCCATAGTTTCTAGTTCGAAAAATAATTTTTAATTAATCAAATGCGCTATTTAAAGTTAAATAATGTTTTGGAAAAAAATCGGGAATTCCGTTTCAGATAGGTATTTCCGCGATGCCGTCCGCGATTCCGGAAAATCAGTGCCTCTAGGGATAAGACCAGGACAGAACAGTTGGAACATGTCCAGGAGACGTGAAACGAACGCACCCCAAACTCTGTGAAATTTGTCGTGACGTAGGCATTGTTGTGCTTCAAGCGACATCTACCGGTGACATCAGAATACTAACTTTCAAAATTATTTCAAGCAACTGGGACATGGGGATTCCCATGGTATTTATCGATATAAAACCTGCTTTTTCACTCCATTTGATAAAAACGTGATCTAAGTGTGTTACAGGTTTGTAGATTAACCAAATTATAATTTATTTTCGCTGGATGGAACTAGGGTGTGCGGCTTTAATATAGTGTTCTTGTTTCCCCGTTGCCCATTGCAGTTCTTGCTAGTAGTTCTGTTAATCATTTTCCCTTCCGAGGTCTACACGCTGCTGTCACAGCTGCCAACGATGCTGTAGAAGACTTCCTAATAGTGGTGTAAAATGTTATCCACAGCAGAAATGATGGCATCATTAATTGCATAATGCTTACCAAACACGGGGTTTGTTTTACAAGTTTGGGAAAAGGCAGAAATTTCGTGGTGCCAAATCTCATGAATCCGGAGGATGGTTAATGAGTTCAAAACCATAGTCATGCATTGCAGCCATGTCTACAACATACTTGTGCATAGGGGTCTTGGAACCAACCGGAGGGGATTATAGGTTTCATCTCCGTCCTTATGTCTGTATGTCCTTCTTATCTGTCCGTCCATTTGTCCCACGTAGAGTTTTCCTGATGTTTTTTTTCACAATATATCGAGCTATTGAGATGACATTTTGTATATAGCTTTATCATATACTATTACAGATCAAGTTTAACTTTCATGACGATTTACCCATTTTGACAGAGTTATGGCCCTTGTTTTTACGGATTTCTTCCCAAATGTCTTAATATATTGAGGTGGAATTATGTGTATAGCTGTATCCTGTACTATTACAGACCAAGTTTGACTTTCATGACGATATTCCCATTTTTGACAGTTATTGCCCTTGACCTTAGAATATATTAAAATTTAGCAGTACTCTCAGAATGCTTGTTCCTCAACTCCCTCATGAGAAATGCCTACTGTGTTATCTATGCGATGTGTGGTGAGTCGGGAACCATCCTTGTATTTTATTAGCATTTCCCTGGAAGTGGCAGTTGAAGATCGTCCTGCTCTTGCATCATCTTCGAGGCTCTCTTCTCCTCTTGAACTCCATTGCGCACTTCTTAACAGTGACAAAAGAAGGGTCTTTCAAACCTTTGTCCCCGTAAATTGGTCACGGAACTGTATTATGTTTCTCTACTATTGTGAACTATCTGAATGATTGTTTTAAGGGATTTTAAACATATAAAGTGATAGTTTCTTAGTTTTATTTTCAACAATTTTGGAATCTTAGATTCACACAAAAAAACTAAACACTTCTATTGTGGGTTGCTTTCGTTTATGTTTTATTTGAATGTCATATAGAACCGTTCAACATGTCTTGTTTTGCCGTGTCATGACATGTGGCTTGTAATTCTTCATGGCAACCAAGAGCATGCACTGTAACCTACAGTGTTGCCTTTTATCGTGCATGTGCAGCTGTAGGCTTTCGAGTTGATGACATGCGTCACCTTGTCCCCATTATGGTAGCCACATTTGCCATCCTTGTCTTGACATTCTGCAAAGGAAAGATTTGTTTCGTTTAACATTTGACGTTCAAACATTTGGTTATTTGGTTTTAGAGACAAACCCCGCAACGTTGTTACATTAAGGGTTCTTTTATATGCACTTTTCAGTAAACAGGACAGCATATACCACGACCTTTGTTATACCAATGGTGGTGCACTGGCTGGAAAATAGCCTAATGGGCCCCACCGAGCGCTTTGCCGCTGAGTTACACCACCCACCCCTCCTGACATTTTGTCGAGAGAAAGAAAGAGACGGGAAACCCGCGGCTAACACTTATATAGAGTTTTGATCTACCCGTGTCTTTATAATGTCAAGGCGAAAAGATCTTGCTATTGGGTCCTAATATACACACCATAATTTGAGCCTGCAATTGGGAAGAAGCCAATATATCCTTTGGCGTTTTGTCCACACTCGCTAACTCGACACATGCTTGTCTTCTTGGTGCCAAATGGAACACACGTCCCATCGTCAGCCTTACACTCTAAATAGATAATGCAAATAATCATTGGCAATTGTTTACGTTCGCACCCCACACCAACACCCCCCACCCAAACACTTACACTCTAAATAGATAATGCAAATAATCATTGGCAATTGTTTAAGTTCGCACCCCACACCACCACCACCACCACCCACCCAAACACTTACACTCTAAATAGATAATGCAAATAATCATTGGCAATTGTTTAAGTTCGCACCCCACACCACCACCACCACCCACCCAAACACTTACACTCTAAATAGATAATGCAAATAATCATTGGCAATTGTTTAAGTTCGCACCCCACACCACCACCACCACCCACCCAAACATTTACACTCTAAATAGATAATGCAAATAATCATTGGCAATTGTTTAAGTTCGCACCCCACACCAACACCACCACCCACCCAAACACTTACACTCTAAATAGATAATGCAAATAATCATTGGCAATTGTTTAAGTTCGCTCCCCACACCACCACCACCACCCACCCAAACACTTACACTCTAAATAGATAATGCAAATAATCATTGGCAATTGTTTAAGTTCGCACCCCACACCACCACCACCACCACCCACCCAAACACTTACACTCTAAATAGATAATGCAAATAATCATTGGCAATTGTTTAAGTTCGCACCCCACACCACCACCCCCCACCCAAACACTTACACTCTAAATAGATAATGCAAATAATCATTGGCAATTGTTTAAGTTCGCTCCCCACACCACCACCACCACCCTCCCAAACACTTACACTCTAAATAGATAATGCAAATAATCATTGGCAATTGTTTAAGTTCGCACCCCACACCAACACCACCACACACCCAAATACTTACACTCTAAATAGATAATGCAAATAATCATTGGCAATTGTTTAAGTTCGCACCCCACACCAACACCACCACCCACCCAAACACTTACACTCTAAATAGATAATGCAAATAATCATTGGCAATTGTTTAAGTTCGCACCCCACACCACCACCACCACCACCACCACCCACCCAAACACTTACACTCTAAATATATAATGCAAATAATCATTGGCAATTGTTTGAGTTCGCACCCCACACCACCACCACCACCCACCCAAACACTTACACTCTAAATAGATAATGCAAATAATCATTGGCAATTGTTTAAGTTCGCACCCCACACCAACACCACCACCCACCCAAACACTTACACTCTAAATAGATAATGCAAATAATCATTGGCAATTGTTTGAGTTCGCTCCCCACACCACCACCACCACCCTCCCAAACACTTACACTCTAAACAGATAATGCAAATAATCATTGGCAATTGTTTGAGTTCGCACCCCACACCACCACCACCACCCACCCAAACACTTACACTCTAAATAGATAATGCAAATAATCATTGGCAATTGTTTACGTTCGCACCCCACACCAACACCCCCCACCTCCGCCAAAAACAAACGTTTGTTGTTGGGGGGTTTTGGGTGTGTTGCTGTGTTTTGTTTTTGTCTGAAATTGTTTTTGTAAGGCTTTTTGTTAGTGTTTGTTTGATTTTGTATATGTATGTATGTATGTATATGTGTACATACATACATAAATATATAACAACTAATATGTTGTTGTTGGGGTTTTGGGGGGGGGGGGGGGGGGTGTTTTGATTTGGTTTTGGGTTTTTGTTGTTTTGTTGTTGTTGTTTTGTTTTGTTTTGTTTTGTTTTGTTTTGTTGTTTGTTTGTTGGGGTTTATTGGGGTGGGGGCATTTAATACACTATAGAACAAAAGCGAATGTTATTCAACAACACACGTTTCTGATCAAGTGAGACCTGTATGAAATCGGATTTGGACCACACAACCAGAAGTCTCAAAATTCTTCAGTTAGCTGATCAAGTGTGGACTGAATGAATGAATGAATGTTTAACGACACCCCAGCACGAAAAATACATCGGCTATTGGGTGTCTAACTATGGTAATGCAAACAAATAAGGTGATGATCAACATCAATATAAAAATTCAAGATTTAAATAAAAACAGTGTAAAGAACTGTGCAAAAATACAAATATCACAGATAGATAGTGACTTTTACTAAAAATTTCAATTTGTGCTGTATTGGCCATTCTCAAAGAGAATGTTACACCCCTGCACCACGGTGAGGTTACAGCACGCGCAGGGGTATCAAGTGTGGATGCAAAATGTTAAAATAATGTTTTGTTTGGCGTCACCACTGGAGCATAATGATTAACTAATCATCGGTTATTGGGAGGGGGGGGGGGGGGGCGGGTGCAAACACTTGGTAATTCTGACACTCTACCTTCAAAAGGAAACCCACTAACTTTTTTCTTTAGCATCAAGGGATCTTTTATACGCCTTATCTCATAGACAAGACAACACATACCATGGCCTTTGATATACCACTCGTGGTTAGAACGGGACAGGCAGACTTACATTTGTAAAAGGAAATATATTTGTAGAAGCACAGGACTCAAGTGCACACTGTTGAATCAGCACATTTTAAAATACATTTAATCGGTGCACAGTCCTTCACCGATTAAATGTATTTTAAAATGTGCTGATTCAACAGTGTGACCTTTGGTAATTACATGAGTGGCCATCTTGAAATATGGACAAATATGGCTTTAATCCTCCATAAAACTATTACCATCACATAGCACTTCCTTGAAATAGTGGATATATATTGTCTGAAAAATGTATGTAGCATACGTAATAGCACGTGTTATTGATTGTACTATTATTAGAATACAGTTGTGATGTAAATTGACTGAAACGAACTAGTGACCTTGTAACGTAGGTTGGCGGACACTCGGGACGTGTCCCTGTGGTAAAACGCTCGCTTGATACGCGGTCGGTTTGGGATCGATCCCCTGTCTGTGGGACGGTGTATATAAAAGATTCTTTGCTACTAATGGAAAAAATGTAGCGGGTTTCCTCAATGTTTGACATCCAATAGTCAATAAATAATAAATCAATATGCTCTAGTGGTGTCGTTAAACAAAAACAAAATAGATTAGCGGGTGATAATCATACAATTACCCGCTTTGACAAGTTGCATCTGTAATATCATGGAACAAATTATCAATCGTAGACTTGTCTGGTATATATACTGGTTGCATCTTTCTAAATTATTAAGGTATTATTTTTATATAATGGCGGTGGCAGCCATTTTAAAATATGACGAACATATAAAATCAACCTCCTTAAAACCTGCCTACTCCCGTGTGTGGCCGCTTAATGCTAGGCTCATACTACCAACTGTCACTACGGAGTTGGACAACTCATCGATCTCACGATTCCTACGATCGTCCCGTTGCTAGTCTGAACACTCTTACAAGCAGAGGAGCGGGACGTAGTCCAGTGGTCGGTCGATCTGGGATCGATCCCCGTCGGTGGGCCCATTTTAGGATATTTCTCGTCACAGCCAGTGCACCACGACTGGTATATCAAAGGCCGTGGCATGTGCTATCCTGTATGTGGGATGGTGCATATAAAAGATCCCTTGCTACCAATGGGAAAATGTAGCGGGTTTCCTCTCTATGACCGTGTCAAAATGACCATATTTTGACATTCAATAACCGATGATTAATAAATCAATGTGCTCTAGTGGTGTCGTTAAACAAATCAAACATTTCTTATAAGTAGATTCTCGTCGTATACGACGTCTACGGCCGATTAGGTGTTAATCTGAGCGCACCTCTCGAGAGTTGGGAGTTGTTGATGTTACACCACAACAATCGAGTTGACCAGCTCCGTCGTGACAGTTGATGGTCTGAGCCTAGAATGTGACAGGTTTGACTATGCATTAACTTAGATAATACGTACCAATCGTCGTGGGTCCGACGCTACCAGCATTGCAGGTGTATTTGATGCACGGGCCGCTTAATGCTATGGTAAACACTTGGCCGTCGTCATAATTCTGGCCCTGAAAATCACAGCCTGCAGCTGAAAAACAATTAAAGGTTCAAGCTACATTTTGTCAACACTGTACCAGGCTCATACCTAGTGGGGGAACGGGATATTAATATCAGAACAGAACAGGATAGATATTTATTACAACAAAATTAACATTAAAATTCTCCTCTTCCATATTCAGTACGTAACATGGTTTTCCAGTATATGCGTCACTCACTCCGACAGCTAATAGACAGTGTATCACCCTAATGTGGGTGCCCCCCCCCCCCCCCCCATAATCCTGGTTACGCGAATTGCATTACTAAAGGGAATATTCTTGGGTTTTAGCCATTTTAAAAGATATCCGGTAAATACAATATGTTTACATATATATGTGCGTGTGTGTGTGTGTGTGTGTGTGTGTGTGTGTTACTTTAGGGGGGGGGGGGGGGGGACAAACAGGCCAGGTCACAGATTTTAACGTGCACATTGAGAACAAGCTGCTGTAGCACACGTCTGTCATCAGCGCAGGTGTTGACTTTCGCCGGCTCCTCCGGCCAGAACAGGAAAAGGTTTGAGGGGTGGGAGAGGGAGTCGTCTGCGCTGACATGTGGAGCCGGTAGCGGGCGACGGGTTTTTGTTGTTGTTGTTGGTTTTTTTGGTGCTATGTTCCGTAGGATAAAAGTCAAAAAATGTTGCGTATGCGTGCGAGATATGGGGTTTTGCTAATCTCGATAATATAGAAAAACTTCATATTCAATTTTTTAAATATCTAGCTCCAGTTCGATAGAATACTCCTATAAATATGTTATATGGTGAATTTGGAAGAAAACCACTTTACCTGATTGTATTTTGCAGAATGGTCTGTTTTTGGGCTAGACTTTTAACAGGTAGAAGTACAAAATTATCCTTGTGCGTTTACAAACAAATGTTTTATGACTTTATTCAATATGGTACAGAATATAAATGGATTGTACATATACAAGATATATTTTACAGACTCGGTTATAATAATGTATGGGACGCACAGCATTTTATATCTATTCCATGTCTAAAACGAACCATAAAGTTACGACTAGAAGACCAATATACTCAGAACTGGCACAACAGTATTACTGAATCAGGGAAATGTTCTACACACCTGCTTTTTAAAGAGAAAATAGAATTTGAAAGTTACTTTAATATACTTAACAGGAAAAATTATATTACTTTTCTCCGATTTCGCATATCTAATCACGACTTACCAATTGAAAAGGGCAGGTGGTCCAGTGTTCCAAAAGAAGATAGAACATGTACATTATGTAATATAGGTGATATCGGAGATGAGTTTCATCATATTTTTATTTGTGATAAATTCAACAAGGAACGAAAAAGATTACTAAAGCCATACTATGTTATTAGACGAAATGTAATTAAATTCAGAGAACTGTTCAACTGTAAACGTGTCAGCATCCTTAAAAAAACTTTGTGCACTTATTAATATTATAAATAACCACTTTACCTCCTGAAAACCCATTTTATATAGCCTAATCTTACGTATTTGTTTGTTATAAACACTTGTCACTTAACGTATGCGTGTATATGTATATATAATTTATATAATGTACTCCTCTGATGTCACCGGATGGTGGCTTTGAGTTAAATAAAGTTCTGGACCCATATTCACAAAATATCGTAAGCCTAGTTTTACTCGTAAACGTAAATCTACGACTGAAGAGCTATTCACGAAACCACGAAAACGTAAGTTACGTGTAAAGTTGGACGTAAATATAAGAGTGCCTCAGGTTGCAACTAACGCTGCACGTAAGTTGTGTACATATAATAAATCAAGCACGATCGCCGTTATTTACTATTATTTACGGAAACTAGCAGCATTTCCAATAAATGAATCAGTTTGCTATGGCGAACGCCCACGGATTGAACATATTTGTGTTCCTGATCGAAGGGATGTTTTCGACTTGGCCAATTTCTCCTGAGTTATCTTTTCCTTTTCAAGAAATGTCCTCAAGTTCGTACCAAAACGCGGATCCCCACCAATACCAAAATGCCATGGTTCACTGTTCGCAATGTTTTTGTTAGCAGACGACAAACAAAATTGCGTTTTGCGCATTTGTTATTTACCCAGTAGCCATCGTTTCTAATGTGTTTTTATTAATTACTCCAGTGAGAATGTTAAATCGTAGATTTACATCCAACTAAGTTACGTTTACATTTACGACCATCTTTGAGAATAAGGTGCTTCTTGCACGTAAACGTAAATCTACGGCACACGTAAGTGCTAGTCGTAGACGTAAATTTACACTTTTTTGTGAATATGGGTCCTGTTCTGTTCTGTAATTTTTTAAAGGTAATTTTGACACCTAATTTAAAATGTTTCATCGAAATTGAAATGGTGCTGATTGGTTGATTTGAATTAGTTGATCTAAAGGTAGCTCTTTGCTGGAACCTTGCCTCAATGGAGGATGTGGTGGTTGGGCTCCCATAGGTGCTCTGTGATTAGTCCTTCGGTCTAAAAACGCAGGACACACCCTTTAAAGGGACATTCCTGAGTTGGCTGCAATTTTTAAGATGTTATCGACTAACAGAGACGTTTTAACGATTGTAATTACATATCAAATATATTTTTTGCATAAAATATTAGTGGTTGTATATTAAACGCATTTCTGATCGTTCTAATATTTATACTAAGTTAAATTTCATTTTATTTCCTAAAATATAATTTTTTCGTACATACGAAATTATTTGAAGACAAAATCCGGTTTGGGCTTCTTACAAGTATTAAGACAATCAGAAACACATTGAATATACAGACACTGATATTCTAAACAATAAAATATATTTAATATATAAATTTAATCGTAGAAATATTGTATTAGTCGGAAACATCTTACAATGCAGCAAACACAGGAATGTCCCTTTAATTCGGTGGTTTTCAATGAAAGAGTAAATAACAATCGTTCACTAACCTCTCTTTTCTCTCTCACTTGGGTGAGCAAGCAGCACTGTCGCCAGACACAAAACGCCAACCAGGGATAACATCTTCAGGGATATCTGGTTAAAATGTGTAATAGAATATCCTGGGCAGTCAGCACAGATAGCCGAGATGTCTGCCTAGGATAGCGTACATTAAAATGACAGACCCTAGTTTTTAAACACCACGGCGTATTTTTCACCATTAAAGCTACTTTTCACAATTAAAATCAGACTACTTATATTTTATTGTTTCGAACATCCATTTCCATACATCTGAAGCGTTTGTGGTCATCCTAGTGTAACGCGGGGCGAGACGTAGCCCAGTGGTAAAGCGCTCGCTTGATGCGCTGTCGGTTTGGGATCGATTCCAGTCAGTGGGCCCATTGGGCTATTTCTCGCTCCAGCCAGTGCACCACGACAGGTACATCAAAGGCCGCGGTATGTGATATCCTGTCTGTCGGCTGATGCAAATAAAAGATCCCTTGCTGCTAATCGAAAAGAGTAGCCCATGAAGTGGCGACAGCGGGTTTGCTCCCTTAATACATGTGCGGTCCTTAACCATATGTCCGACGCCATATTACCGTAATTATAATGGGTTGAGTGCGTCGTTAAATAAAACATTTCCTTCCTTCCAGGTGTAACGCGCGTACCTCTGACAAATAATGGTTATAGAGACAAGATCTAGTCTAGTTATATAGGGTATTCCTCCGTTTCAACATCGACCACAGACTCTTGTTTCAGTGTATTTTAACTTATCCAGATGTCTTACAGGATTGTAGATTAACCAACGTAATGTCTATTTTCACTCGTTCAAAGTAGGGTCTGCGACTTTAAGTAAACGTAGACCGGCCTCAGTGGCGTCGTGGTTAGGCCATCGGTCTACAGGCCGGTAGGTACTGGGTTCGGATGCCAGTCGAGGCATGGCATTTTTAATCCAGATACCGACTTCAAACTCTGAGTGAGTGCTCCACAAGGCTCATTGGGTAGGTGTAAATCACTTGCACCGACCAGTGATCCATAACTGGTTCAACAAAGGCCATGGTTTGTGCTATCCTGCCTGTGGCAAGTGCAAATAAAAGATGCCTTTCTGCCTGTCGTAAAAGAGTAGCCTATGTGGCGACAGCAGGTTTCCTCTAAAAAACCCAGTGTCAGAATGACCATATGTTTGACGTCCAAAAGCCGGTGATAAGAAAAAATCAATGTGCTCTAGTGGCGTCGTTAAATAAAACAACTTTACTTTAATCAAACGTAATGTCTATTTTCACTCGTTCAAACTGGGATCTGCGACTTTAACCAAACGCAGTGTCTATTTTCACTCGTTCAAACTGGGATTTTCGACTTTTACGAAACGTAACGTAGTGTCTATTTTCACTCGTTCAAACTGGGGTCTGCGACTTTAACCAAACGCAGTGTCTATTTTCACTCGTTCAAACTGGGATCTGCGACTTTAACGAAACGTAACGTAGTGTCTATTTTCACTCGTTCAAACTGGGATCTGCGACTTTAACAAACCGCAGTGTCTATTTTCACTCGTTCAAACTTGGGTCTGCGACTTTAACGAAACGTAACGTAGTGTCTATTTTCACACGTTCAAACTGGGGTCTGCGACTTTATCCAAACGCAGTGTCTTATTTCACTCGTTCAAACTGGGGTCTGCGACTTTTAACGAAACGTAACGTAGTGTCTATTTTCACTCATTCAAACTGGGGTCTGCGACTTTAACCAAACGCAGTGTCTTATTTCACTCGTTCAAACTGGGGTCTGCGACTTTAACCAAACGCAGTGTATATTTTCACTCGTTCAAACTGGGATCTGCGACTTTAACGAAGCGTAACGTAGTGTCTATTTCCACTCGTTCAAACTGGGGTCTGCGACTTTAATGAAACGTAACGCAGTGTCTATTTTCACTCGTTCAAACTGGGGTCTGCGACTTTAACGAAACGTAACGCAGTGTCTATTTTCAATCGTTCAAACTGGGGTCTGCGACTTTAATGAAACGTAGTGTCTTATTTCACTCGTTCAAACTGGGGTCTGCGACTTTAACGAAACGTAGTGTCTATTTTCACTCGTTCAAACTGGGATCTGCTACTTTAACCAAACGTAGTGTCTACTTTCACTCGTTCAAACTGGGTATGCGACTTTAACCAAACGTAGCGTCTATTATCCCTCGTTCAAACTGGGATCTGCGACTTTAACGAAACGTAACGTAGTGTCTATTTCCACTCGTTCAAACTGGGGTCTGCGACTTTAATGAAACGTAACGCAGTGTCTATTTCCACTCGTTCAAACTGGGGTCTGCGACTTTAATGAAACGTAACGCAGTGTCTATTTTCACTCGTTCAAACTGGGGTCTGCGACTTTAATGAAACGTAACGTAGTGTCTATTTTCACTCGTTCAAACTGGGGTCTGCGACTTTAACCAAACGCAGTGTCTATTTTCACTCGTTCAAACTGGGGTCTGCGACTTTAACCAAACGCAGTGTATATTTTCATTCGTTCAAACTGGGATCTGCGACTTTAACGAAACGTAACGTAGTGTCTATTTCCACTCGTTCAAACTGGGGTCTGCGACTTTAATGAAACGTAACGCAGTGTCTATTTTCACTCGTTCAAACTGGGGTCTGCGACTTTAACGAAACGTAACGCAGTGTCTATTTTCACTCGTTCAAACTGGGGTCTGCGACTTTAATGAAACGTAGTGTCTTATTTCACTCGTTCAAACTGGGGTCTGTGACTTTAACGAAACGTAGTGTCTATTTTCACTCGTTCAAACTGTATCTGCTACTTTAACCAAACGTAGTGTCTATTTTCACTCGTTCAAACTGGGTATGCGACTTTAACCAAACGTAGCGTCTATTATCCCTCGTTCAAACTGGGATCTGCGACTTTAACGAAACGTAACGTAGTGTCTGTTTCCACTCGTTCAAACTGGGGTCTGCGACTTTAACGAAACGTAACGTAGTGTCTATTTTCACTCGTTCAAACTGGGGTCTGCGACTTTAACCAAACGCAGTGTCTATTTTCACTCGTTCAAACTGGGATCTGCTACTTTAACCAAACGTAGTGTCTATTTTCACTCGTTCAAACTGGGGTATGCGACTTTAACCAAACGTAGCGTCTATTATCACTCGTTCAAACTGGAATCTGCGACTTTAACGAAACGTAACGCAGTGTCTATTTCCATTCGTTCAAACTGGGGTCTGCGACTTTATTGAAACGTAACGCAGTGTCTATTTTCACTCGTTCAAACTGGGGTCTGCGACTTTAATGAAACGTAGTGTCTTATTTCACTCGTTCAAACTGGGGTCTGCGACTTTAACGAAACGTAACGTAGTGTCTATTTTCACTCGTTCAAACTGGGGTCTGCGACTTTAACCAAACGCAGTGTCTTATTTCACTCGTTCAAACTGGGGTCTGCGACTTTAATGAAACGTAGTGTCTTATTTCACTCGTTCAAACTGGGGTCTGCGACTTTAACGAAACGTAACGTAGTGTCTATTTTCACTCGTTCAAACTGGGGTCTGCGACTTTAATGAAACGTAGTGTCTTATTTCACTCGTTCAAACTGGGGTCTGCGACTTTAACGAAACGTAACGTAGTGTCTATTTTCACTCGTTCAAACTGGGGTCTGCGACTTTAACCAAACGCAGTGTCTATTTTCACTCGTTCAAACTGGGATCTGCGACTTTAACGAAACGTAACGTAGTGTCTATTTTCACTCGTTCAAACTGGGATCTGCGACTTTAACGAAACGTAACGTAGTGTCTATTTTCACTCGTTCAAAATGGGATCTGCGACTTTAACCAAACGCAGTGTCTATTTTCACTCGTTCAAACTGGGGTCTGCGACTTTATCGAAACGTAAGGTAGTGTCTATTTTCACTCGTTCAAACTGGGATCTGCGACTTTAACCAAACGCAGTGTCTATTTTCACTCGTTCAAACTGGGGTCTGCGACTTTAACCAAACGTAGTGTCTATTTTCACTCGTTCACACTGGGGTCTGCGACTTTAACCAAACGTAGTGTCTATTTTCACTGGTTCAAACTGGGGTCTGCGACTTTAACCAAACGCAGTGTCTATTTTCACTCGTTCAAACTGGGGTCTGCTACTTTAACCAAACGTAGTGTCTATTTTCACTCGTTCAAACTGGGGTCTGCTACTTTAACCAAACGCAGTATCTATTATCACTCGTTCAAACTGGGGTCTGCGACTTTAACAGTGAGGACGAAAATAAATGAAGATATAAAAAAAAATGCGCTAATAGCTGAACTTAATAGTAATCCATTATTTCTTTCCAGTCAGTGCATAGCAAGCACCTGGGATATATATACTCACGAGAGCGTGCTTTAACCTTTCAGTAGGGTATACGTGTCAACATTTATACATTCCTCTAGCAGTCTGCGTTATCAAACTACATAAATGGGACGGGATTGATCTCAGTCGATTTGCTTATGTCACAGGATCGAACCACTTGAGTGGACCCCATTCTCTGATTGGTTATTTTGAAGATAGATCAGTTCCATCTTACACAAAAAAAAACCCCGACCATAACCCCCCCCCCCCCCCCCCCCGAAGAAAAAACCCCATTATTCTGCAACTAAAATAATTATTTAAAATCAACGAACTCTTGTCTGATTTTATTTTTCACGATACATAATTTGAAACAATAACTTTAAAGATGTAATTTTGAACGTGTTTCAGTTGCATCTTAGTTTCTCTAACCAAATCAACATATATAAACACACAATTGTTTAATTCCTAAACAAAATAACAAAGTTTACTATTTGCAACAAACCCTAATACTGTTTACCTTACGACTGTTGAACACTACGTACTGCAACGTCTGTTGATTCCGAGGGAGTGCGGTGATGTTCTAAGAACACGCTTTTTAAAGAGGAAGAATTAATTACCAACAAGGGGAACAGTCGATATTATAACCGTATTATTGAAAAACGTGTATTAATGCATATTTCTATAGGTAACAGATTGCGATATTACTTCAACGAAATATTTTCAATTGATCCATAAGAAAAACGTGTCTAAAAAACAATGTATGTAGCATACGCAATAACACGTGTTATTGATTATAATAATTTAAATTATGTGGTATATACGTAACTTTGCTCATGTCACGTTTACAAACTATCGTCAGAATACAATTATAAAATGATTGTTATGTATATTGACTCTAACGAACTAGTGGCTTTGGTTTGCGGGTGGAAATAATATAATTATACCCGTTTTGACAAGTTGCATCTGTAAAACCATGGAGCGAATGATCAACCGTAGACTTGTCTGGTATACCGAGTCTCACAAATTGCTTTGTCTTGTTAATTTCAAATGTTTTGTGGGGATGCTTTCATCCATAACCAGCATATTGTATCGGGGTTTTTTGTCCCCTGGAGAAAGCTTATGATACCACGTAGAAGCAATGGATTTCGAAAGACCTCCATAACATGGGCCTAAGAGGTCGTATGCCAGACTTTATCTCTTAACAGATACGTCTTTCAAGGTACGAGTGGGATCTACGTTATCCGATTCTCACTCCCAAGAGATGGGTGTGCCTCAATGTAGCATCCTGTCGGTAATCATATTTTTTTGTGTTTAATGAAAGGTGTGACCATCCTCTAAATATATATTAAAACCATTATTGTTATTGTGGAACTAAGTTGCATAAATTATGACGTCACAAACATGAAAAAGTGTTCTTTTTAAAACAAAGTCGCTTTTTATTTTTATCTGTGGATTTCTGGTGCATGTTTCCAGCTCAGTGTAGTGTCATTTAGTAGAACATATATCTGTGGTATGTAAAATGTATACTGTATGGGATGTAGTGTCTTGGTAATGTTGATTATTAGTTTTCATGTTGACGCCAATGACCATATTGGTAGTGGTATATAACGTTTTTATTACAGAAGCTAGAAACACAGTTCTGATGTTGAATGAAAGGTCTGACCAAGCTAAGTTGCATAAATTATGATGTAAAAAATGTAACCTGTTTCCTCAAAGACAATGTGTCAAAATGATTAATTAATCAATGTGATCTAGTGGTGTCGTTAAACAAAACATACTATAACTGTTATAATGGACAGTAACTTCTTTTTTTTTCTTCAAATAAATGAGAAACATAATTCAGTAGTTATGATCTCCATCCCACTCAATTTCTTGAAACGAAGAAGGCACAAGTTCAGTGTAGAACTAGGAAATCCCCTGCGCGTGCTGTAACCTCACCGTGGTGCAGGGGTGTAACATTCTCTTTGAGAATGGCCAATACAGCACAAATTGAAATTTTTAGTAAAAGTTAGTACCTATCTGTGATATTTGTATAGTTCTTTACACTGTGGTTTTGTTTAAATCTTGAATTTTTATATTGATGTTGATCATCACTTTATTTGTTTGCATTACCATAGTTTGACACCCAATAGCCGATGTATTTTTCGTGCTGGGGTGTCGTTAAAAATGCATTCATTCATTCATTCATTCAACTAGGAAAGTACATCCTTTGCCAAAAGAAGAATGGACAAAAACTGAGGCACGGTTCAGTCAATGTCTTAAAGGGACATTCCTGAGTTTGCTGCATTGTAAGATGTTTCTGACTAATAAAATATTTCTACGATTAAACTTACATATTAAATATACTTTCTTGTTTAGAATATCAGTGTCTGTATAGTCAATGTGTTTCTGGTCGTCTTAATATTTGTAAGAAGCCCAAACTGGATTTTGTACATAAGAAATAGAATAAATTTAACCTAGTACAAATATTAGAACGATCAGAAACATGTTTAATATACAGCCACTAATATGTTATGCAGAAAAATATATTTGATATGTAATTACAGTCGTTAAAAAGTCTCTTGTTAGTCGATAACATCTTAAACATTGCAGAAAACTCAGGAAGGTCCCTTTAAATCATTAATTGTTTTCCTAAAATAATCCTGCTTGAATATGCATTTAGTATAATGGATTGGAAACTTTGATACAAGTCAAAGACGATAATCAACTTGAATTTATCAAGCCACAACCTGATATATTGTGGCATAAGCAAAGTCAATCGTCATTTATATCAAAAAGGGAGTCCATGGTTTTGCAGTCGCCGGTCGAATGAGAAGCTGCATAGGTGTCGACAAGCCAAAGATTACCTCGATAATCATTTGAGTGTATTGGTTTAAACAATATTTATTTCACAAAGGAAATGGATTGGCAAACAGGCCATTGGCCTACATTAATGCCTCTCCTCTTGACTGCATGACATAGTTGTTGTCATGTGGCAAAAACAAAAAGATAGGTGTTTAGTCCAGTTAGGATTTTTCGAATTTGGAAAATCTCTTGAGAAAAGAGCCACAGAGAAGAATTAGTGGTAACGTCACTAAGCTGACTGCATTAGACGCAAGGTACAATAAAGTTTGTCACAATAAATATACTAAGTCAGCCTTAAGCAATCGGTTCAGTACAGGATAATACTTTTGAAGAACATGTTTCTTACATAGAACTTGATCTTGCAAAAGGGTAAAGCATTTGATATGAACTGCTTGGCCAATCGTGATCATCAACTTCCAAAACAATTATGAAGCTGACCACACACGCTAGGGGCATATGCATCTGTTAGAGACAAGGTAGAGTGACATCTTACACATTCAAAATCTGCCACTTTATTGATTTGAACCTGTATTTCGATGGATTTTACTAAAACGAAATCGGATTTCTTTTCGTACCCAATAGTTTCAGTGTGTTAGATGGCATTGCACCTTGTCTGTTAACTTATGTTTAATACCCAAGCGCATTTACAGTCCAGATTCCAGTACGGCCGCTTTTTAACGACTAAAATTAAACACTAAATAGTTGTTCTTGTTTAAATATCGGTTTGCGTATATCCAGTTTAGTCGATGAGTTATACCAAAATGTGGTATCATCTTAGAGCACCAAACCAAAACAAAAGAGCGTGATGGACTTTTCAAAAGAATTGCTTTAGTTTGGTATCATCCTATTAAAGACGTGTAATTCAGATGGTCAAGAAATACGAGAAATACGTAATTTTGTGCTTACTAAAACATTTATAAACCTTGTAGATCGGTGTTTCGTAAATACTGATTAAGGATCCTGGAGGTGTTAATTTGATATCCTTGAGCATTTTTAAATATTCAAGATGGCGTCCAAGATGGCTTTCAAAACAGGACTGAACATATTTCCGATACTTTATCAGCTATGACGAAACTGTTGATGTTCGAGGCGGTGTTTTAAAGGTCACATGATTCATACTGAACTAATCTCCGCTAATCAAGACATTGCAACATTATTTACATCCAAGATGGCCACCATTATAGTAGTCAGAACAGGACAAATGACTTGTATCGCATTTTACATACACTATAGTAAGACTGTGATGTTAGAGATTGGGTTTTTTTGTTCACAAATGAATTAATTTATAACAGATGCTAATTGAGATATTGCTTCATCATTTAAATCCAAGATGGCCCCGAACTTGGCCGTTAGGAGTAAGAAGTGGCCATATCTTAGATTCTATTTTACCACCTAGCAATAATCTTTACTTAAATTTAATTTAACGAGTATAGCAGAACGGTTCTTCCAGTTCAGTCAACCAGTAACAAGGTGTTAGAAAGCCGTGCTAAACAAATCATCTAGCATACGTCCCCTAGATGGTATTGCGTCCTTTCTATTGGTCCACTGTCTCGTCGTTTAGGAGGTAGACGGCCCTTACTACCTGTTGATTACGTCATTCTCTAAGCAAAAGTGGTACCTGACGTCATGTCATTCTCTAAGCAAAGGTGGTACCTGACGTCACGTAATATGTAACGCTGCATGTATTCCTTTTAGTGACATAACATATATCATTGAATTAGAAAAACGTCCGCTAGACTAATTTATGCGCTTCACAGTAAACCTAATTGTCATGTCGGGAACCAATCAAATAGTTCGCGATCGTTAGCGAAACGTTTGCTGGCTGAACTCAGGGCTGCCGAGAGAAGAAGTGACGTCACGGTACACAAATAAAATGCAGTGAATTTTATAATAATTATACTAAAATTATAAGAATCATTGAACTAGAAAATATTGCTTGCTAAAGCTTGCTCCAACGATTGGTTTTCTTGATACTTGTGTCAGAAATACCATCTACAAAAAGACTTGTGCCAGAAACTATTAATCTTGACCAAACAATTCAGCTTTGGCTCCTTGACTATACAATCAATGCAGTGTGGGCTACTATAAACCTTAGAACAGTGATACACGCACTTCATGTTAGAAATGATATTTTAAAGAGACAGTGTCATTAATATGTTACAGTTGCACACCCCTTGCCCCACCCCACCCCCGTTTCCTGCGCCAGTGTGTTATTTTAATCATTAAAAACATTTTATTTGCCTAAATGACATCCTTGCCAGGGTATTTGATTAAAATTAGCTCTACTGGGTCTACCAGTAGATCTAACAGCATTGCGTGGACTCCCATGTCCAGGTGACATTTCACCTATGAATAACAATTTAAATATCGACCAATTAGCATACAAATTCTAAAAATATCGGGCGAGACTATTTATGCAATAGGCGAACTATAAAACAGGGGTAAAAGTGCAGTAATAAACTCTGGATTGTATACTAGTATAAACAGATTTTATGGCTATACCATCACGGGTTTTGGTTGGGTTTTTTTGTCTTGAAACGAATTTTATATAAAGTTTTATATTGAAATTAGTTTCCGGCATACTTCGTAATTCACCCGAATCATTTCATATACCCTCGGCATAATCCCGAATGGTTTCAAATTCTTTTCAAATCACTGGCATGATTTTGCAAGGAAGGTTTTGATTGGTCGAATGAAAGGTCAACTGGACATGAGCTCCAATGGGTTGCTGTTAGATCCACATGTAATAGTGGAGCTAGTTTTAATTAGATTGGCCAACTGCATACTTTTAACTTTGCGTAAGGAATCTGCCATTAGATGCAAACATACGGCCTTATCACGTTTAAATACATTGTTAAAAAAAAAATTAAAAGTAAAACACCTCTATTGTAGGTTGCTTTGTTTTATGTTTTATATGAATTTCAGATAGAATCTAATCGTTCAACATGTCGCGTCGTGTCATGACATGTGACCTGCAATTCAGTTCGAATTATTCTTCATGGCATCGAAGAGCATGCTTCGTAACTGGCAGTATTGCCTGCTAGCCTGCATGTGCAGCTGTAGGCTGCGTTGCCGATCATACGAGTCACCTTGTCCCCGTCATGGTAGCCACATTTGCCATCCTTATCTTGACATTCTGCAAAGGAAAGGGAAACGAAAGGAAATGTTTTTATTTAACGACGCACTCAACACTTTTTATTTACGGTTATATGGCGTCAGACATATGGTTACGGATCACACATATATAGAGAGAGTGATCTTTTATATGCACCATCCAACAGACCATGGCCTTTTATATACCAGTCGTGGTGCACTGGCTGGAACGAGAAATAGCCCAATGGGCCACCTACGGGGATCGATCCCACACCGACCGCGCATCGAGCGAGCGCTTTACCACCGTCCCCTGCAAAGGAAAGGTTTAACGACACAACATTGATTCATTAATCATCGGCTATTGGATGTCAAACATTTGGTAATTCTCACATAAAGTCTTGAGACGAAACCCGCGACATTTTCCATTCCCTTCCCCTATCAGACCTTTTTTTCTTCTTTTTTACTGTATTAAATTTTTATAAAATCATATATACATACATAGTGTGCCCCCCTCCCCCCCCCCCCCCCCCCCCAAGAAAAGAAAGAAAAAGAATATTTGTTTAACATCTCACCACGTTATTAAACTACGGTTATTTGGTGTCTCTGGCTTATGGTGATTGTGATGCTTTGTCCATTGAAGAGAGAGCAGGTGCGTACGAGACAGGGAGGCGGGAGGGCAACGGACACACCCACCCCTCCCCCAGTGTTGTAGCAAAATCTTAAATTTGATCAAAAATGATACAGATATTCAGGCAAAATGTGCTAACATGAGACCTTTTCACCATGTATTTCCATCATTCTATCCTCAAAGTTAGTGTAAAAATGCGTAGTGATTTGTTTGCAACCCTATATGGCTGTTTGGTAGTAATGCTAATATGAATAAATGTTATTGTGCAGATTCGGGCATTTTCGTTTAATTTGAGTAAAAGCCAGCCTGCCCTCTACAAAAATAGCAGCCCATACACCATTGAGAGAGAGGGGGAAACCCGCGGCTAACCCTTGTATATAGAGAAGATGTTTTGATCTATCCGTGTCTTTGTAATATCAAAGGGGCGGGATTTAGCTCAGTCGGTTGAGTGCTCGCCTGAGCTTGCGTCATACAGGATCGAACCACCTCTGTGGATCCATTCAACTGATTGGGTTTTTCTCGTTCCAACCAGTGCACTTCAACTTGTCAAAGGCCGTGATATGTCTGTGGGAAAATGCATATAAAAGATGTAGCGGGTGTCCTCTGATGACTACGAGTCAAAATTACCAAATGTTTGACATCCAATAGCCGATGATTAATTAATCAATGTGTTCTAGTGGTGTCGTTAAACAAAACAAAAACAAATTGTAATATCACACGTCAAGGCGAATGGTTGTTACTGTTGCGTCCTATGATACATACCATAATTTGAACCTTCAACTGGATGGAAGCCAATACTTCCTGCGGCATTTTGTCCACATTCGCTGACTCGACACATGCTGGTCTTCTTGGTACCAAATGGAACACACGATCCATCGTCAGCCTTACACTCTAAATAGATAATGGAAATAATCATTGGCAATCGATTAAACTCGCATTCCACACCAACCTCCCCCGCCCCAGCCAAAAAAAAAGTATATTTCCTTCATTTGTTAGTGTTGTTTGTTTTGTGTTGTGTTGTGTTGTTGTTTTGTATTGTTTGGTCGATTTTCTCTTCTCCCTCGTATGACTGCTTAATGCTAGTCTCAGGCTATCAAATGCCAAGTCAACAATCTCTCGACTGTCCTATTACAACTCGATTATGCTAGGCGCAAACTACCAACTGCCACATCAAAGTTGGCCAACTTTCTTCTCTCACGACTTCTACGACTGTCCTGTTGCTAGTCTGAGCTCTCTTACAACTCGACTCTCGTCGCATTATGCTAGGCACAAACTACCGACTGCCATGTCAAAGTTTGCCAACTTTCTTCTCTAACGACTTCTACGACTGTCCTATTGCTAGTCTGAGCGTTCTTACAACTCGACTCTGGTCGCATTATGTTAGGCGCAAACCACCAACTGCCACATCAAAGTTTGCCAACTTTCTTCTCTAACGACTTCTACGACTGTCCTATTGCTAGTCTGAGCGTTCTTACAACTCGACTTTGGTCGCATTATGTTAGGCGCAAACCACCAACTGTCACGTCAAAGTTGGCCAACTTTCTTCTGTCACGACTTCTAATCTGTCCACTTGCTAGGCTGAGCGTTCTTACAACTCGATTCTCGTCGTACACAACACCTACGACCGGTTAGTTGTTAATCTGAGCGCACCCGTCGTAAGTTGGCAGTTGGGGAAACTACAACGCAGTCATCGAGTTAACCAACTTCGCCGTGCTAGTTGACAGTCTGATCCTAGCATTAGACAGGTCTGACTGTATCAGTATACTGAAAACACTGCGCATCCTTAAGGCCAAACAAAAATAAATGTCTGGTCTCGCGTCAAAAGTTGGGGGGGGGGGGGGGGGGGGTAATTACCCGTGGTATAACATCGATTTTAACCGGGCTTTTCTTGCAATGATGTAAAACCGCATTCTGAGCCAAAATGCCATTGGGCATGAACTAGGACGTGCATTATTTTAGTATCAAATATACTCACCTTTCCTGTGTCATCCATGCTTTAAAAAAAGAAACAAAAAGAAGAAAAAAACCCGCATCGCCGCATCAATTCTAGAACTTTGGTCTGGCCGTTATTTTTGGCCTAATATAGAAAATACGTACCAATCGTCGAGGGTGCGGTGCTACCAGCATTGCACGTGTATTTGATGCATGGGCCGCTTAATGCTATGGTAAATACTTGGCCGTCGTCATAATTCTGGCCCTGAAACTCACAGCCTGCAGCTGAAAAACAATTAAAGGTCCAAGATACACTTTGACAACACTGTATCAGCACCACACCTAGTGGGGGGAACGGGCAGTCCCCAATCATCATCACCCCACCATCACCCACCCCAAACACCCCAAAGTATTGTGAAAACTGCGAATGAACAATGATAACAATACTTTATTCATGTAATAACATTGTGACTTTGCTACATGTAAAATAACAATAAATAAATGCGTTGCATTATTACCATGTCATTCAGTAAACGGATACCTCCGCAAATGTTGGATTCATCGTACGTTATCGCCTTGTGATAATTGGTCGACTGGATTGTTGTTGGGTCGTAGGCTCCAATTCAGATCCGAGAATGCAAAACTCACAAAAGCCAGCCTGGTATGGGATGGGAACTCTATTTACGTGCCCATATCCACAGAGGTTCAGGCACGCCCACCCCGGACTTAGCCTCTGACTTCGCCAGTGACCAATTTCGGGGATGGAAGGGTGGGAAGGGGGAAGAGAAAATTAAAATGAAGGGGAGTAATTTGGAAGAATGGTATGACCAATTAAGAACCAAAAATATATAAGGGACTTTAACATTTTAATTAATTTTAATTTAGTATATTTTTAAAAGCACCATAATTCAATATTGATTAGATGAGGTTATGGATTTACAATTAGTATTTAGACGGTGCAATTTATTTTTCAGTCGGGCTAGTCTAAAAGAGATTAGAAAGATAAAAAACAAAATATTATATTTAATACTATTTAAATAAATAAATATATCCTTTAAGCCCTGGAGCCAGCCTGGTGCATCCTAAGACCGCACTAAGTAGTTTTAAGGTCAAACTACACTAAGTGGATTAGTGTTCATGTGAGCATACTAATCAAAATATACCTGAATTTCTAAAATAAAAAAAATGGCTTTAACCTATACTGATTTGACTTGTAATTGTCATACATCGTAAACTTAGTGTCTAGTCATAGTTTTGGGGGGTTGAGGAAGTAATTTATGAACATATTAATATTATTAAAAGTAACTATATATTTTAATGTATACAATTTGTTTTCACATATTGGGTGCTGTCAGTGTTATGAAGTACTAATGCAAATATGGGCGAACCCCAATTGTCAGCAAATTTTATCAGACGTTTTGTTTAGACAGTTTGGTAATCTGACAGTCGAATGCGTTTAACAAAAATGCTAAACTAGGTATTTCCTTGCAGAATGTCGCTCTAGCCATTTTTAAATGGATATCCACAGCAACGAAAGTGTACAATGCACGACAGTAAATTCAGAAGGCATAACTTCATTACAGGAGCTTGCTGATAGATGGTTCAGTACTGAAGAAAGTTTTTGTTCTGAACAACCATATTATGAATTCTAGGTAGTGAAAGATTGACTGTCTAAATTAAGGAAAAGTGCATTTGTACTTAAAACCATAGAAACGAAAAAGGGCAGCAATCGAACAGCATCACAGATGTTATATATAATCACATATATTGCACAAAAGAAAAACCAAAATCCATAAACATAATTGCACAGCTAACTAGAAAACGTAGCTATGATTTTTAATTTTTGTTTGCAGTAAAGTGCCAACACATTATAACAAGCCATATTATAAAGGTGTCTTTGGCCGACATTCCAAATGCTGTTGATAACGTTTTAACACCATATGGAAAGGAAATTGCTAAATGTGGATGACAAATACCACGAAGCAGGTACACGTGGCGTATGTGACATATTAGCTCTAGATCTTTATTATTACAAGCACTGCTATAACTGTCTTGTATATTCCTACAATACTGCACACTTTCATACATATAGAGCTATGCTTGATAGGCAAGTGGTAAATAGTTTATTATTACAAGCACTGCTATAACTGTCTTGTATATTCCTACAATACCGCACACTTTCATACACATAGAGCTATGCTTGATAGGCAAGTGGTAAATAGTTTATTATTACAAGCACTGCTATAACTGTCTTGTATATTCCTACAATACCGCACACTTTCATACACATAGAGCTATGCTTGATAGGCAAGTGGTAAATAGTTTATTATTACAAGCACTGCTATAACTGTCTTGTATATTCCTACAATACCGCACAATTTCATACACATAGAGCTATGCTTGATAGGCAAGTGGTAAATAGTTTATTATTACAAGCACTGCTATAACTGTCTTGTATATTCCTACAATACCGCACACTTTCATACACATAGAGCTATGCTTGATAGGCAAGTGGTAAATAGTTTATTATTACAAGCACTGCTATAACTGTCTTGTATATTCCTACAATACCGCACAATTTCATACACATAGAGCTATGCTTGATAGGCAAGTGGTAAATAGTTTATTATTACAAGCACTGCTATAACTGTCTTGTATATTCCTACAATACCGCACACTTTCATACACAAGAGCTATGCTTGATAGGCAAGTGGTATATAGTTTATTATTACAAGCACTGCTATAACTGTCTTGTATATTCCTACAATACCGCACAATTTCATACACATAGAGCTATGCTTGATAGGCAAGTGGTAAATAGTTTATTATTACAAGCACTGCTATAACTGTCTTGTATATTCCTACAATACCGCACAATTTCATACACATAGAGCTATGCTTGATAGGCAAGTGGTAAATAGTTTATTATTACAAGCACTGCTATAACTGTCTTGTATATTCCTACAATACCGCACAATTTCATACACATAGAGCTATGCTTGATAGGCAAGTGGTAAATAGTTTATTATTACAAGCACTGCTATAACTGTCTTGTATATTCCTACAATACCGCACACTTTCATACACATAGAGCTATGCTTGATAGGCAAGTGGTAAATAGTTTATTATTACAAGCACTGCTATAACTGTCTTGTATATTCCTACAATACCGCACAATTTCATACACATAGAACTATGCTTGATAGGCAAGTGGTAAATAGTTTATTATTACAAGCACTGCTATAACTGTCTTGTATATTCCTACAATACCGCACACTTTCATACACATAGAGCTATGCTTGATAGGCAAGTGGTAAATAGTTTATTATTACAAGCACTGCTATAACTGTCTTGTATATTCCTACAATACCGCACAATTTCATACACATAGAGCTATGCTTGATAGGCAAGTGGTAAATAGTTTATTATTACAAGCACTGCTATAACTGTCTTGTATATTCCTACAATACCGCACACTTTCATACACATAGAGCTATGCTTGATAGGCAAGTGGTAAATAGTTTATTATTACAAGCACTGCTATAACTGTCTTGTATATTCCTACAATACCGCACAATTTCATACACATAGAGCTATGCTTGATAGGCAAGTGGTAAATAGTTTATTATTACAAGCACTGCTATAACTGTCTTGTATATTCCTACAATACCGCACAATTTCATACACATAGAGCTATGCTTGATAGGCAAGTGGTAAATAGTTTATTATTACAAGCACTGCTATAACTGTCTTGTATATTCCTACAATACCGCACACTTTCATACACATAGAGCTATGCTTGATAGGCAAGTGGTATATAGTTTATTATTACAAGCACTGCTATAACTGTCTTGTATATTCCTACAATACCGCACAATTTCATACACATAGAGCTATGCTTGATAGGCAAGTGGTAAATAGTTTATTATTACAAGCACTGCTATAACTGTCTTGTATATTCCTACAATACCGCACACTTTCATACACATAGAGCTATGCTTGATAGGCAAGTGGTATATAGTTTATTATTACAAGCACTGCTATAACTGTCTTGTATATTCCTACAATACCGCACAATTTCATACACATAGAGCTATGCTTGATAGGCAAGTGGTAAATAGTTTATTATTACAAGCACTGCTATAACTGTCTTGTATATTCCTACAATACCGCACACTTTCATACACATAGAGCTATGCTTGATAGGCAAGTGGTAAATAGTTTATTATTACAAGCACTGCTATAACTGTCTTGTATATTCCTACAATACCGCACACTTTCATACACATAGAGCTATGCTTGATAGGCAAGTGGTAAATAGTTTATTATTACAAGCACTGCTATAACTGTCTTGTATATTCCTACAATACCGCACACTTTCATACACATAGAGCTATGCTTGATAGGCAAGTGGTAAATAGTTTATTATTACAAGCACTGCTATAACTGTCTTGTATATTCCTACAATACCGCACACTTTCATACACATAGAGCTATGCTTGATAGGCAAGTGGTATATAGTTTATTATTACAAGCACTGCTATAACTGTCTTGTATATTCCTACAATACCGCACAATTTCATACACATAGAGCTATGCTTGATAGGCAAGTGGTAAATAGTTTATTATTACAAGCACTGCTATAACTGTCTTGTATATTCCTACAATACCGCACACTTTCATACACATAGAGCTATGCTTGATAGGCAAGTGGTAAATAGTTTATTATTACAAGCACTGCTATAACTGTCTTGTATATTCCTACAATACCGCACAATTTCATACACATAGAGCTATGCTTGATAGGCAAGTGGTAAATAGTTTATTATTACAAGCACTGCTATAACTGTCTTGTATATTCCTACAATACCGCACACTTTCATACACAAAGAGCTATGCTTGATAGGCAAGTGGTATATAGTTTATTATTACAAGCACTGCTATAACTGTCTTGTATATTCCTACAATACCGCACACTTTCATACACATAGAGCTATGCTTGATAGGCAAGTGGTATATAGTTTATTATTACAAGCACTGCTATAACTGTCTTGTATATTCCTACAATACCACACAATTTCATACACATAGAGCTATGCTTGATAGGCAAGTGGTAAATAGTTTCATGAAGATGAATGAACGTATTAGGAATCATGAAGGGGTTTTTTTTCTGAATAAACACCGCAGAATTAAGTGAAGATGTGGTTTTGATTAATCACCAATTGAATATAAACATACCCACGAGCGTAGGAAGGTGCCAAAAAGTGGGGGAGGGGGCAAACTTTTATATTTACACACTTTTACACTATTATAAAGCAAATATAAAACTAAATATCTGAAAAGTGGGGGTCACATTCCCCCTTGCCACCACCCCCACCCCCACCCCCACACCCCGCTTCCTACGCCAGTGCATACCTCTCAGTTATGGTTTTGTTTGTTCTTTCGTGCAGTCATCTTCGATACTATATAAAATCTGTGATACTGTTCGATTGCTGCCCTTTTTTTTTCATTTAAATCTTCTTTTCTTTTACTTCGATTTCTGAATGTAATTGGGCATGTTTTGCGTACAACTGTATATTCCCTTTATTAAATATTCCAGCCTTCATTTGCCAGACTCACAATATGGAGATTCTGAACATAAACTTTATAGTAACGAAATATGTACTTATGTTCAAATGTACTGTAATGTAGCTGTTGTAAGCATCTTTCTTTCTCAGCTGAAACAAAATTTATAAATGGCTAGAGAGACATTCTGCAAGGACATACCAAGTTTAACAAAATAACTAATTTGACCCCGAAAACCTATGTCCAGACACCACCTTTACATTTGCATGACAATTACAAGTCAAATCAATATAGGTTAAAAGCTATGTTTTTATTTTAGTGGCCGTCTTGAATTTGAAGTCGAAACTTAAGTGGTCCCAAGGCATATTTTGATTAGTATACTTATATGAACACTAATCCATTCAGTGAAGTTAAACTTAAACATATTTAGTGCAGTCTTGGGATGCACCAGGCTGGCTTTTGCGGGTTTTGCTTTCTCTGATCTGAATTGGAGCCTACGATCCAGTAACAATACAGTTGACCAGTTATCACATTTTGGATTTTGGCGGCCTTCTTTAATATGAAGTCGAAATTCACGTGACACCAAAATATATTTTGATTAGTATACTCATACAAACACTAATCCACTTACAGAAGTTTGACCCTAAAAATATTTACTTAGGTCTTTCGACAATTGTCTAATAAGGATACAATCGACCGACTGTCAGTGGGTTTGATTACACAGATTTTCAGGACAACAGGTATTGTCGACATACCATCGGTAAGAGTTCTATATGTGAATTAAAATAACACCTGTCACACACAGTTTGCAAGCATTCAGTTCAGCACTGAAGCGTTTGGAGTAAGTTAATTATTTTTTCAATATTTGTTTAATAAATAACATAGCAAAATACCTTTAATAAATATGCAACAGCTGACATCGCAATACTTTCTATCTGGAAGTTGGGCAGCTGTTGGCATCTCGCAATACTTTCATGACACAGTACGTAATGGTTCTACCGTACACACACACACACACACACACACACACACACACACATATATATATATATATATATATATATATATATATATATATATATATATATATGCATGTCTGTCTGTATGTCTGTCTCTCTCTGTATGTAATAGTATGTATGTATGTGTATATGTATATGTGTATGTATATGTATATGTGTATGTGTATGTGTATGTGTATGTATATGTATATGTATATATACATCCTATTACATACAGAGAGAGAGACAGACAGACAAACAGACAGACAGACATGCATACGCATACATACGCATACGTATATACACAGGTTCGGGTCTCGGTAACGGCATGAGGAAATTTGTGAAGGCAATAAAGGATTTTAATATCCCCTGTGCCAGTGCGTCATTGAATATATGTATGTTTAAGTCAAAACCCGACATACATACATACAATAGAGATATTCAAAATATAAAATTACATATATAGCCAGTGCCAGGTCTGTCTACATCTGCATGTAAGTCAAACGTTGCCAAGCCATGGGGCCTTAGAACCGCGTGGTTGTTGGACCGGTACGAATATGGTCGACTAACGATCGTTCTATTTTTGTGGACCGTAGTTGGTCTGATTGGTAGCGTTCCGGCCCGACAATTGCGGGCGATTCGGTGCCACTGGTTCGGGTCTCGGTAAAGGCATGAGGAAATTTGTGAAGGCAATAAAGGATTTTAATATCCCCTGTGCCAGCGCGTCATTGAATATCTGAATGTTTAAGTCAAAACCCGACATACATACAATAGAGATATTCAAAATATAAAAATACATATATAGCCAGTGCCAGGTCTGTCCACATATGCATGTAAGTCAAACGTTGCCAAGCCATGGGGCCTTAGAACCGCGTGGTTGTTGGACCGGTACGAATATGGTCGACTAACGATCGTTCTATTTTTGTGGAACGTAGTTGGTCTGATTGGTAGCGTTCCGGCCCAACAATTGCGGGCGATTTGGTGCCACAGGTTCGGGTCCGGTAACGGCATGAGGAAATTTGTAATGGCAATAAAGGATTTTAATATCCCCTGTGCCAGCGCGTCATTGAATATCTGTATGTTTAAGTCAAAACCCAACATACATACAATAGAGATATTCAAAATAAAAAAATATATACATACATATATACGAAAACTTTACCTTATTAATTTTGAATGTGTTGGTGCGTTGTTCTTTTTGTTTGTTTGTTTCGTTTGGGGTTTTGTTGTTGTTGTTGTTGTTTTTGTTTGTTTTGTTTTAGTTTGTTTGTTGGTGGTGATGATGTGTTTTTTCTTGATTGTTTGGGTGTTTTTGTTGTTCTTGTTGTTGTTTGTTTTGTTGGGGGGGGGGGGGGGGGGGATTTGGGGGATATCGCTGTTGTGTGTTTTAAAGTTTATCTAGGTACGGCCCTCGTTCATTAATAAATATTAATATTGGAGGAAACATCGTGTCCGGGTGTGGATCTTGGATATCAGAACAGAACAGAACAAAACAGGACAGATCTTTATTACGACAAAATTAACATTGAAATTTTTCTCTTCCATATTCAGTACGTAACAAGGATTTCCAGTATATACATCACACTCACTCCGAACGTGAGTTCGTCTTTCCATCGGTCCACCCTGTCCCAGTGGAGGTTATACCCTGCCCAAGCACACCTCTTTTCTTCAACCATCTTTTATATTTTCTTATCGCCCTATAACATAATAGACTAATAGACAGTATACCACCACCCCACAATGTAAAACACTGGATACGCCAATTGCCCGTCCATCCTTAAAGGAACAGTCCTCAGTTTTTAGCCCTTTTTAAAGGTGTTCGGCAAATAAAATAGTTTTACATTATTAAAATTGCAATTTACTTACATTTCCTTTCTTAGAATATGAATATCTCTATAATTAATGCATTTCTGGGCATCTTAATGTGTTGTAGTATCTCACCAATATCGATGTTTGTCTAAAATCATTTCATACGTACGATTTTATTAGTTTTTCCAACGGCCAAAGGGAATTTGAAATAATTCGGCCAAAGATCATTCCAAATGTATTTATACGTATACTGCCTTGTATTTACTTTGTGTGTTTACGTTATTGTGAGAACAAACGGAAGACTTGATCGGGCTGAAAACTCGGGACAGCCCCTTTAATTCGGTGGTTTTATATGAAACAGTAAAGAACTCGTTCACTAACCTCGCTTTTCTCTCTCACTTGGGTGAGCAAGCAGCACTGTCGCCAGACACAAAACGCCAACCAGGGATAACATCTTCAGGGATATCTGGGTAAAATGTACAATAAAATAGTTCAACCTGCATCCTGGGCAGTCGGCATTGACAGTCGAGATGTCTGCCCAGGGCAGCGTGCTCGAACCTGCATTAAAGTGACAGACCCTAGTTTTTAAACACTACGGCGTGTTTTTCACTATTAAAGCCACTTTTGATAATTGAAATCAGATATTGCTTATATCGTATTGCTTAGAATATCCATGTCAAGTGTTTATAGTAATCCTAGTATTTGTAATGCCATAAAAAAAAAAAAATCTTCATTCTAAAAACGTGCGTACCTCTGGAAAGTAATGGCTATAGAGACAAGCTCTAGTCTAGTTTTACGGGGTATTCTCCCGTTTCAACGTCGACCACAGACTCTTATTTCACTGTATTTTAACTTTATCCTGATGTCTTACAGGATTGTAGATTAACCAACGTAGTGTCTATTTTCACGCGTTCAAACGTAGTATTTAATTTCGCTCGTTCAAACTGGGGTCTGCGACTTTAACGAAACGTAGTGTCTATTTTCACTCGTTCAAACTGGGGTCTGCGACTTTAACGAAACGTAACGTAGTGTCTATTTTCACTCGTTCAAACTGGGGTCTGCGACTTTAACGAAACGAAACGTAGTGTCTATTTTCACTCGTTCAAACTGGGGTCTGCGACTTTAACGAAACGTAGTGTCTATTTTCACTCGTTCAAACTGGGGTCTGAGACTTTAACGAAACGTAACGTAGTGTCTATTTTCACTCGTTCAAACTGGGGTCTGCGACTTTAACGAAACGTAACGTAGTGTCTATTTTCACTCGTTCAAACTGGGGTCTGCGACTTTAACGAAATGTAACGTAGTGTCTATTTTCACTCGTTCAAACTGGGGTCTGCGACTTTAACGAAACGAAACGTAGTGTCTATTTTCACTCGTTCAAACTGGGGTCTGCGACTTTAACGAAACGTAACGTAGTGTCTATTTTCACTCGTTCAAACTGGGGTCTGCGACTTTAACGAAACGAAACGCAGTGTCTATTTTCACTCGTTCAAACTGGGGTCTGCGACTTTAACGAAACGTAGTGTCTATTTTCACTCGTTCAAACTGGGGTCTGCGACTTTAACGAAACGTAGTGTCTATTTTCACTCGTTCAAACTGGGGTCTGCGACTTTAACGAAACGTAACGTAGTGTCTATTTTCACTCGTTCAAACTGGGGTCTGCGACTTTAACGAAACGTAACGTTGTGTCTATTTTCACTCGTTTAAACTGGGATCTGCGACTTTAACGAAACGTAACGTAGTGTCTATTTTTACTCGTTCAAACTGGGGTCTGTGACTTTAAACAAACGTACCGTGGTGTCTATTATCACTCGTTTAAACTGGGATCTGCGACTTTAACCAAACATAACGTAGTGTCTATTTTGACTCGTTCAAACTGGGGTCTGCGACTTTAACGAAACGTAACGTAGTGTCTATTTTCACTCTTTCAAACTGGGATCTGCGACTTTAACCAAACGCAGTGTCTATTTTCACTCGTTCAATCTGAGGTATGCGACTTTAACCAAACGCAGTGTCTATTTTCACTCGTTCAAACTGGGGTCTGCGACTTTAACGAAACGTAGTATTTATTTTTCTCTAAGACTTGTGTCAAAAATGACTAAATGTTTGACATCCAATAGCCGATGATTAATAAATCAATGTGCTCTAGTGGGGTCGTTAAACAAAACAAACTTTCACAAAATATAATGTTTACTGTAATCCGGGGGTGTCTTCTATTTCAATGATTTATTTGTGACAAATCTTTCTCATTTTGTTTTCTTTTTCTTTCTGACGTTTTTTTTTTTAAAATACGCTTTCTTTTGTTTCAGTGTTTTACGAGCAATAGCCGATACTTATTTGCTCTAGTGATGTCGTTAACAAAAGAAACTTTAACTTTTGTTACCTTTTAATTTTTAAGACAATGATAACGAAGCATTTAAAAATTATATGAACGTAGTTCGGTTCCATATTCTACACACACAAAAAAAAAAAAAAGTAAAAAAAACCCACAAAAAAACCCCACATTTTCTGTAAGTAAAATAATTATAAATAAAACATTTAAAATCGACGAACTCTTGTCTGATTTTATTTTTCACGATATATAATTTGAAACAGTAACTTTAAAGATGTAATTAAACAAAATCAATATTGTATAAAAAAAAATACTGTTGTTTAATTACTAAACAAAACAAAGCAAAATTTACTTATGAAAATATACTATTTACCTTACGACTGTTGAACACTACGTACTGCAACGTCGGTTGATTCCAAGCGAGTGAAGTGATGTTCAAACACCACGCTTTTTAAGAGGACGTTACAATTACCAACAAGTCGATATTATAATCATAATATTTCGAAAGATTTATTAATGCACTACGGTTTCTCTTTCATATTCATGCAGTCTAAAGATAGCAGATGGCTATATTACTTCAACGAGACATTGAAAATTGATCCATCTTTTATTTAACTGAGAAAGACTTGACGTCTAAATATTTTATGTAGCATACGTAATAACAGGTGTTATTGATTCTAATAATTTTAATTATGTGATGTATACGTAACTGTACTCATGTCACGTTTACAAACTTTCATCAGAATAGAGTTATACATTGGTTATGATGTATATCGACTCTGACGAACCTAGTGGCTTAGGTTGGCAGGTCGGCAGGTGGTTATAATATGATTACCCGTAATATCCAATTATTGAATTAATTGTGTTATATCAGGACGTTCATGTCAGCTCGAAAGCGGTTTTAAACTTTAGTAATTATGTATAAACAAGTGATAAACAATGTATAAACAATCAAATTTATAGAACAGAACAGAACTTTATTCACCCGAAACACCATCGGTGTTACATTTGAGGTTGTTAACAAACACTGCAGCAGCAATTATATCGCATATATGTATAATATAATCAAACCTACAAATAATGAAATAAATACATATACGACACACCGTTAATCAAATTCATAAATGAACACAATAATATGCATGTAATATAGTCAAACTTACAAACAAGAACTCACGACAGATAAATGTTTTTAAACACATCGTTAATCAAATTAATAAACGTGCATAATTTCTTGATATTTGCACAGCTTAAAGGGATGAGAAGGGTTGCATCCCGTCAAGAAAACCCCTAGATTGACAGTCGATAGACGTTGAAGGTGTAGTGCTGTGCTGAAATACAGATCTTGAGAAGCCGGATCCGTCTGAACGAGAGAGAATATCAGACTAGGGTATAGTCCAGTCGTCATGGGTTGGTATAGTGGTGCGGACGGGCCCGACTCCGGAGGATACGAGATAGTATCACTATAAAGCAAGGTAAAGTCTAGAAAAAGAGTAGATGGGGCCGACCCCGCTTCCTATTTCTTCTTAGAGTGGGGCGGTCAATCTTCCAGTGCTGCTAGAACAGGCTCGGACGTGTAGAGACTAAACGCGAACAACCGTGGCGTTCTGCAGAATGGCCGTCATACGAATCACGAAAAAAACAAGTCGACAGTCAGACGGAGAAATGACGTGGAGGCAAGGAATCTCGCTAAAAAAGAATCCAACCTGGCCCCGTCACCGAAGACCAGGAGGTCCCCTTCTGTTTCAACAAGACAATGCCCGTCCACATACTGCAAGAATTACCCAGGCATTCCTGCAACAAGCCGGTGTCACCGTTATGAACTGGCCCGCCGTTTCATCGGATTTGAATCCAATTAAACACGTGGGATGAGATAGGACGGCGTGTACGTCACCGCCAGCCACCACCGCGTAACGTCGCTGAGCTTGCACAGGCGTGCAGGAGGAGTGGAGGAACATTCCTGTGGCTTATTTGAGATGTTTGTGCCAATCCTTTCCCCGTCGTCTTCACGCATGCTCACGGGTCAATGGTGGACACACCAGATACTGACCTTGATATGAGGGGGGTTGAACTTTTCGATTACGAATGCAACTCGATTACTGATGATAACTGGTCATGTTTCCATGTGAATGTATCTTATGAATACCAGTCATTAATGTCATATTACATTATCCATCAATTCATTAATAGTTTGTCGTTATTTGCAATGAAAAGTTGCTTTTGCGTAGACACAGGCCTATTTTATAAACTGAAACTACGATTTTAAGTGTTCGTTCACTTTTGTCTCACGTTATATTTGTACATGCAATTTGCCATTCGTACACATACAGCTGCAGTCATTCAACAGTAATGTTAATATAAATAAAATAAAATGTTGTTTTTTAAAATCAATTTTCCTTTAATTCGGGCAAAAATCAGTCTGCCCTGCCCACTTACAAAAATGGGAGCCCAAATGGCGTATGTTAGATCGCCAGTCTAGACCCCACATCTCTGCTAAAATCGCTGCACACGTGTCTTGCATTTGCCCCATAAGACTATTCAGTATTGTTGCCCACCCACCTCAGTGTGAGAGCCGTCCACCCCATTACTTGCTTGATTTATTGAGAAAACAAACACATTATTTTACTGTACAAAGAAAAGAATCGGCACAAGTTTGACAACTTTGAGGACCTTTATAAAATCCTGCCACCGCCAATGTCTGTGTCGCATGTGCCACTGCACGTGCTTTTCGCATACTTGACTGCTCGACTTCCGGAGAGGGGGGAAGGGTCCTCTTATAATCTCTTATACGGCTTCTCATTTCAACAGTGTACCACTATATGGTGGATTAATTTTTTCAGTGGGATTTTTGTTTTATACAATCGCATTCTGATGAAGGAAAATTATCTGTATATTCGCAAGGTCAATCTGAGCTAGCCCTAGCCTTTAGACCGTCGTTGAAAATAATTCTACATTCAGGAGCAGATCCAGGAAATAGTTTGCGGGTGTGGGGGACTAACCTGAAAAGGACAAATGGAACAACACGTCAAAAGTGCATCCCAATAAAGGAATTAAAAATAATAAACATAATTCCACTTTGTGACTGTTTAGTGTGTAGGCCTATCACTATATTAATATTTATCATTATATTAATGAGGGGTCTAACCGTCCTGCTCCAAAATTACTTGCTTAATTTTAATATTATGATAAATACTAAACAGTCCCAAAGTTGATATTTTGCTGATATGTTATTTCTTTCTATTTCCAATAAAAGGTGCTGATTTTTCAAGCCTTTGTTCCTTTCACAAAGAACATGTGACTTTTAAAAGTCATCAAAATAATGTAATAATAATTATAATATTTTTTATTATTATTATTATTATTTTATTTATTTATTATTATTAGGACTCTATTATTATTCAGGGGCGGCGCAGACGGTACGGCCATGGCCATACTACTTTTCAAAGAGCCGTACCACTTGTATGTGTGTGTGTGTGTGTGTGTGTGTGTGTGTGTTTGTTATATCTGTGAAAATGTCCTTAAAAGTAATTTGAAAGGTGGCAACCACAAGCTGTACCACTATTTTGTTTTACACTGTGTCGCCTCTGTTATTATTATTATTATTATTATTATTATTATTATTATTATTGATATATACGGTAAAAAATGAAAAACATAATTTATTATAATTATTATATAATAGAATGCCAGAAATCAAATATAATTCGTACTTGTTGAAAGTACAAAACGAAAATAATATAATAACGTATATCTGACGTCATGGGACGTCATCGTTGATTTTCAATCGATTTTAGAAATTGCTAATTAGGGGCGTAATCGGGGGGGGGGGGGGGGGGGTACCTCATGGAGTTGCAAATGGCCATTAAATATGTCAGGCAGGACCCACGAACGTACAGAAAGTGCTAAGATTTTGGAAATAGTGCTTTTGAAGGCGTAAGCCTCTAATTTCTAAAGTGATCCGGAACTGGACAAAGTGATCCGCAACTGGTGTAAGTACGCCAGCTCGAACAACATTGTTTTTGGTGTTAAATGTTTACCTAAATTTACATTTTATATCACTGTTTATTGACATGGTTGTTTGTCTTTATTACCAAGAATTTCTTTTAAAGTCATACGAGCACATGTTGACATAATTCACAATTTTGTTTGAAGTGATCCGGAACTGGCGCATCACCTGTACAAAAAATTATAATTGACATTTATATTTTTTTTAGAATCGCCAAAAAGTCAAGTATCGCCTTAATTTAGCCTGTATGAAAAGCGAATAGGCCTACAGTAGGCTACAGGGCCCGTATTTATCAAAGAACTTATGTTTTGAAAAGATGTGGGGGAACAGAATATAGATGATATTATATGATTGTCCATGACAGACGATGTTTATCATATTTACCGAGCGACATCCGGTGTAACATCTTTCTTTCTTTAAAGAAATACATTATAATGGGGTGGGGGGTGATAGAAATAAATTAAAAAAACTAATTAAATAAATAAGATAATTTTCATAAAAACCTATTTTTACTATTTACCAACATATTCTATTTATTTACTTTTAATTTATAATTTATTTTTGTGTGAGGTAAACCAAGAACGTTAATCAAGACAGTTGTCAATACAACACAGCTTGCTTATACAGATAAAACAAATTTTTAAAAGTTTTTGTTTAACGACACCACTAGAGCACATTGATTTAGTAATCATCGGCTATTGGATGTCAAACGTGGTCATTTTTACACAGTCGGAGAGGAAATCTGCTATATGTTTCTATTAGTAGCCAGGGGTCTTTTATATGCACCATCCCACAGACACGATAGAACATACCACGACCTTTCATATACCAGAAATAGCTCAATGAGCCCACCGACGGGGATCGATCCTAGACCGACCGCGCATCAGGCATACGCTTTGGGATGGTGCATATAAACGATTCCTTACTACCAATGTGAAAATGTATCCGACTACGAATCAGAATGATCAAATGTTTGACAGACTATTTTGTAAACACTAAGGCAGACGGAATAATAAAAACAAAAGAAAAGAAATGATAATAGGTATGTAGGAATAAGCCTAGGCGATATTTTTACGTCTATTATTTTTCTTTTTTATCTTAAATTTAAAAAATAAATAAAACTTCACTTAAATATTTGTATTTCAGCCAGAGGTTAATGAATGTGCATATGTTATTTATATACGTAAATATGTACACGCTATAGTAACAGTAATCAATGATCATTGCCGACTATTTAATTTTTGTTTCGTTTGTTAGAAAGTCATACAGACCATTTGACTGGAACATGATTTGATGCACAGTACTCTGTGGCATATTGACCAATCAGAGCTATCGGGGTCAGATTACTTTTCACTAATTGCTATTTTCAAACTTCTGCCCATTTTCAACTCTTAAAAACCCATGCCTTCTGTCCCGGACCCAGTCACTGGCGAAGTCAGATATTGTGTCCGGGAGATATGTGCTTGAATCTTTATTGGATATAGGCACGTTAATATGTTATCCAATCCAATCCAATAGGTTACCATATTTGTGTGGGGGGGGGGGGGGGGGGGGGGGGGGGGGGGGGGGCTTATTTTTACCCGAATGCTTGAATCTGGATATAAACATTTATTCATATATTAACATTATCACCAAACAGCTATATAGGGTTTCAAACGAATCATTTTGCTTTTTTTACATAGATTGCTCTTGTTCTCCATATAAGCATCAAACAGCACGTCACATAAGACTTGAGTCTTGCACTTGAGCGAGCATGACTGCAAACATTTCTTTCATGTTCTGCCTTTATAAAATATGAGACTAAAAAGTATGTCTGGTTACACAGATTTATTGTATTAACAAATCTACCTAGCCACGGTTACTTGGTCACCTTAAAGACACGGTGCCAGGGATTACACAACTAGTATCGGAAATAGAATGAAACTGATTTTCGTCGATTAGGTCTTTCATATTAAACTGACATGTAAATATTTTGTAAATATCTATTTAATGATACGTACTCTACCTAATTTAGCATTTACTTGTTTGGGCTCTCATTGATGTACACCGGCCTCGGTGGCGTCGTGGCAGGCCATCGGTCTACAGGCTGGTAGGTACTGAGTTCGGATCCCAGTCGAGGCATGGGATTTTTAATCCAGATACCGACTCCAAACCCTGAGTGAGTGCTCCGCAAGGCTCAGTGGGTAGGTGTAAACCACTTGCACCGACCAGTGATCCATAACTGGTTCAACAAAGGCCATGGTTTGTGCTATCCTGCCTGTGGGAAGCGCAAATAAAAGATTCCTTGCTGCCAATCAGAAGAGTAGCCCATGTAGTGGCGACAGCGGGTTTCCTCTCAAAATCTGTGTGGTCCTTAACCATATGTCTGACGCCATATAACCGTAAATAAAATGTGTTGAGTGCGTCGTTAAATAAAACACTTCTTTCTTTCTTTCATTGATGTACAAGGTGGTGTTTACTCTTGAAATTAAAAGAAAGATGTCAGTAAACAGGTGATTTGTGTATTTTATTGGAACAGACTGTAACAAATTTTGATTATTAAGGTTAAAATCAACAAAATCATATTCTGTATTGGTAAATATGAAAATGGGTGTCCCCAACTGGAATATAAAGAGATTTTAAAAATACAATGTGTCTCAATATCTTCATCATACTATATCAATAAACATTATTTCTTTTTAATAATTATATTTATATCATTTATTTACATTTTATTGTTATAATTTTTATGTTTATGCACAGACCAGTAGACCACAAATTATTAAAATATACAATGTTAATATTATCACAGCCTTGTAATTATCAAAATAGGCTCCACGGCATTTTCCATGGCAGTTTTGCGGAAAATTTGTAAGAAAGGAGTTTAATTTATCAGTAATACAAAACAAATTAAGAAAGTGACATTAAAATTTTAAGAATTTCACGGCAAAATACATGTAAATGTCGCGGAAAATAAAAATACCGCGGCCATCTCCACGACATTGCCGATTGCCTTGATTAATGCCATGGTTATCATAGTATGTATTTTAATCAGAGAAAACTTGTATTAAACAAAGAGGGTTAATGTAAAGATTTAGCATAATGCATGGAAACTTGCAAATGATAATGCATGCCAAATATAGGAGGGGCGGTGTTCTGATATGACGTCACATGACATGTAGGGAATCTGTTGTGTTGGTGCTCTTGTCACATTTTATTCTGCATGAGATAATCTAACTGTATGCAAATCTGCTATAACATGTTTTTTTTATATATGTCATACTTATATAGTTAAAAACAAACCAGTATAAACCACTACATATCAATAATAACCCTATATCACCTGCTCATTGTCAAAATCTTAGCTGGAACACACAAGTTGATCACATTTGTTCACAAGCGACGAATTAGCACATTTCTCACCCCAGAATCAAAATCTCTATTCTATAATGCATATATTCTTCCCATATTTGATTATGGGTCAGTAACATGGGATCGCTGCAATAAAACATACGTTGACAGATTAATTAAGCTACAAAAAAAGAGCGGCTAAGCTAATCCTTGATAAACCACTGCTAACTCCTTCAGCAGATCTCTTTAAGGAATCACAGTGGTTGCCTTTTGATTATAGGTGCACATACCATACAGGTACATTAGTATATAAGGCGTTGAACAATCTGACACCTGCATATATAAGTGATTACTTCATACCATCACCAGGCTCAAATAAATATAACCTGAGATCAGCAACACGTAATAATCTTGTATTGCCAAGACCCAACAATGAATTGTATAAAGACTCCTTCAGATATTCCGGTGTTGAAACATGGAATACAATCCCAGATTCTATTAAAAAAAAGTGTATCCTTACCTTCATTTAAAAGACAATATAAAAAATTAATAACAACACTGGCTCTTGGTAATGTTCAGTAAAATCTTTACTCAGGAGTCTGTACGTTTAATTATATTTGTTTATGAGTATATCAAGTTGTGATAATATTTGTTTGTATATGTAAAAAAAACCCAAACAAAACTGTATTAATTATGTATGCATCATGGGCATTTACCTTATAGCTTCGATGCATTTAATGAAGAATAATTATGTTGTGTTTTGTTATTACATTGTTTATTTCATTATATGTTGAGTAATCATGTTTAATACTTAATAGATAGAAGGCCAGAAGGGAGATTAGTGCACTACTATTTGTGTAACCTTCTTTAAATAAAGATTATTATTATTATTATTATTATTATTATTATGATATCATGGTTAACTTTTGACGAGTTAAGTGTATTTAGACGGCGGCACGTACGAGACGGAGTCGAGTGCCCGCCGTCTAAGTTATAGTTACATCATCCTTTTCCGAGAGATTTGTCTAGTTAGACCACGGTTTTTGCGGCCGTTGAGTGACGGGTGTAATGATCGAGGTCTATCTCTCTCGGAAAAAGGATGATATAACTAGCTTGTACCACGCCCCCATTACAGATTTATACTGTAGCTTTATTAGTAATGTTAGTGAAAGTGTTACTTTTTAAAACAATGTTCTAATTTACTTCCTACTGAACTCTATGTGACCTGTAGGCGTAGCTTTCTTCAGCCATTCAGCAATCGCTAAAATTTAGATCAGACACGCCCGTGGTCTAACTATGGGATACACCACGGGTAAAATCAAAGGGATCGACACCAAAGCGTGGTACAAATACAGTTAACGAATCAAAAGCAATGATATAACTGTTTTGTACCAGGATTGACGCGTCTGTGAGGGGCGTGGCCTAAAAACTGTGCAGTTAACTTCAGTTACCCGCCCAGTTTCACTTGTACTATGGTATTGCAGAACAGAACAGAACAGAACTTTATTACACTCAGGCCGTTATGCAACGGCGTAAGAGGAACATACATATTTTGACAAGATGGTTAACAGGAGGATACATTGATTGGTACTTATATGAATACAAATACAAATACATGACATAACATTACATTATAAAGATATGTGTATTAATAATATAAATACATGATATTACATTATAGAGATATGTGTATTAACCATATAGATGCATTCTGCGATGTAACAAAGTAGAGGTATATTGTAAAATATAATTATTCAGAAAATTTCAGTTACAACTGTGTACTTTATAATTATTGGTATTACAATATATAGGTATAAATAAAATAAATAAATAATAATAATAATAATAATAAAATTTTCAGAAAATAACAATAAGACATAAAATAATGAAATACGATTTAAAATATATCAAGTGTAGTTCTATGTTGACCTTTAGTTTCATTAACTGGTTAATGTATGGTAATTTTGGTTGTTGTTGGGTATTGTTGTTATGGGCGTTTAAATACTTGAAAAATTATATTCATGAATTTGGCTAATTTTTTTTAGTGTGTTTATTCTTTTACTGCTCATAAGTTCTCTAAATTTATATCTATTTGGTCGTATATAATAATATGGACGTAAACATTCTTTCCGGGTATTATTGAAAAAACAACATACAAATAAATAATGAAATTCGTCTCCTATGTCGTTTTCATCACAAATAGTACAAAGTCTATCTTTTAATAGAACTGTATTCCAACGTCCAGTCTCAACAGGTAAATAATGGTTAGAAGTCCTAAATTTTATCATAACAGTCCATAATTTTTCAGGAATAATATTAAGATAATTTTCAAAATTTAGTTGGTCTTTGAAATATTCGTAGGTTTTACCTCTCGATGATTCTGAAATATTATTTTTCCATGTTTGTAAATATTGGTCGTTTTGTCGTATGCTAATTTGTTGTGATAGCCATTTTACCGATAGAAAGGTTTGTGATAGCCATATATTACTCATTCCTAGATAATCTAAAATATTTTTAACAGCAGTAATCCAGTTATAGTTAGTTCCATTGCTAATATGGTCTTTCATCATTGATTTGTATAATAATAGAGATAGTTTAGATTGTTTCCCCGAGATAACTCGTGCCCAATAACAAATTAATATTTTGTGGATAGACAACTCGACTGGCATTCTACCAAGTTCACCATATAACATGCAAATTGGGGTAGCTTTTTTCACAGGGAGAATATGTCTAATAAAATTGATTTGAACAGAGTTATAGATGTCGTTGTTTTCGAATCCCCATATTTCACATCCATATAATAATATTGGCAGAACCATCGAGTCAAACATTTTGAGTTTACATTCTATTGATAGATGACGATCTTTTGCTTTTGCCAGAACGAAATACATAGCCTTTATCGCCTGTTGTTTAAGTCTAATCTTAATATTTTTGAATTTATTTAGTTTAGTAAAAATGGCACTTAAATATTTGTATTCTTTGACATTTTCGAGAGTAGTTTTTCCAATCTTAAAAGTATATTTATAATCTTTAGAATTTCCATTAAAAATTAAACTTTTGTTTTTGTAGTATTTATTTTAAGTTTCCATATATTACAATATTGATCGAATATATTTAATGTGTGTTGTAAATTGACCGCACTTGTTGCTAGTAAAGCAGTATCGTCAGCGTACAATAAGCAAATAAGATGTATTCCAATGTCTAGTGTGTTATTTTTATTATCTGCGATGGAAGAAACACCTTCGCAACCGTGGTTAAGTAAATAGTTTTCTAGATCATTTAGATACAGGGAAAATAAAATCGGGGATAAATTTTCACCTTGACGTACACCATTATGGCATGCGAATAATGGTGATTTCTTGTTATTTACAAATATTAATGATTTTATACCTTGATACATTTGATATATGATTCTAAAGAATTTACCATTTATGTTATTTTCTAGTAACTTGTGCCATACATGTGCGCTTGGGATCATATCGAAAGCTTTTTCAAAATCCACAAATGCGCAATATAGTTTCTTTTTCCTTTTTTTCAAGATATCAATTAGTGAATGAAGTGTAAATAAGTGATCTATAGTCGAATAACCTCTGCGGAAAGCAGTCTGGGCTTCGCTCATAACATCGTTTTCTTCAATAAAAGTAGTTAACCGGTTATTTAATACTGTTGTAAATAACTTTGAACAGCAACATAGTAATGTAATTGGTCGATAGTTTTCAGGGGATGAACTACTACCTTTATTTTTAAAGATTGGTATAATTATTCCAGTCAGCCATTCTTCTGGATACACACTATGGTCTAAACGTGTATTAAAGAGTTTAACATAGAATGGGAGCAATAAGTGGGCTGTCGATTTAATATATTCGTTAATTATTTTATCTACACCTGCTGCTTTATTGTTTTTTAGTTGTTTTATTGATTTGAGTATTTCGTCTTCGCTGAATCTTCCATTTATGATATCATCGTTGCTTACTTGGTCTACGAGATCATCAATATTTATGTCGGGCACTGTATCGGCCGATAGGTCCTTATTTAATTCGCTGAAATAATTAAAGAAGTCTTCAACCGGTGGTACACTTTCTGTCCTGCTTTTTGTCTCTTTAAATATTTTATAGAATTCTTTGGGGTCATTTGTTTTTAATAGCCTCATGTTCTGCTCTGTTTTAAATTTGTAATGAGAATAAGATTTAAATATATATTTCTTATCACATTTACTTGCGTTTGTTAAATTCATTTTATTTGCTATAGTTTTATGTTTCGAGAAACATTTTTTTGCCTCAAAATATTTTGTTCGTAGAAGCTTACACCGTTTACTGAACCAGGGTCGCTTATTATCTGGAGGAGTGCCAGATCTATGTTTACGTGTCGGCACGTGGCCGCATGTTAATGGAGACCGGACACCAAACCATATATACGGCGTAATGAATTGTTTGCCGTCATAAACCACAACACGCAACTACCGCGCTCCCCTTATTGAGTAAGTTAAGCGTGCCAGTCTTGGTTGGGGTTTTTTTTTTCGCAGATCTCCGATGTTTGCCGGAAACTGTCGACAATTGATGAGCTAGACCCGTGACGTCATCGATGAGAGGAAAACTGAAGAAACTACCAAGCAGCATGGACAAACTTAGCGATTCGAGTGACGAAGAATTGTGTCCAGCTTGTGCTAATGGCATCAAACCGCGTCAGTTTGAACCACTTATCAGAGACTTTGCCCCTAATCCTGGAAATGTTGTCTTAGACGAAAATTCGGATGAATCAACTGCCGACGAGGACGAGGAAGCAACAAGCATTTTTTTAAACATAATTTTTTTATGACATTTTTAATGTAAACTGAAGCAAATGGACCTAATTAGAAGAAAAGCACACACAATGTAATAATATTTATCCATAAATCTTGTTCAGCATAGATATAAATATGGCACGTCAGTGGATATTCCAAAGGCTGATTTCGCAAATTTGCAAAAAGCGTCCCCTCCTCACCAAAGCAAGATATAATAATTTAACAAAAAACTTTGTTCTCTTAACTAGTTACCCTCCAAGTTTTAATGTGCTTGGTTAAACAGTGTATTTTTAATTATTAAGAAAATGTGTTGCCAGTCTGCCGAAACTGTCCACAGCCGGGTACAGAAACACAGAAATGTTGGAAAATATACTGTTGCCACATACTGACAATAACTTTACAACTAATATGTCTTATCGACAATATTATTATGTAGTCTTTGCATTTATTAATATAAAATACAACAGGCCCGTAGGAACAGGGGCGGGCCTAGGGACTTGTTCTCCACCACACACTCTAGGATAAAAATATATGTTTTAAATTTTCACTACTCTGCATAACTAAAGATGATATAAAGATAAAAATCTAGTTTGTATCCCTCACTAGAGACTGTATCCCCCCTCCCACTTCAAATATCGTTCATACAGGTCTGTACAAATGTTGATAATATGTAGAGGGTGAGGTTAGGAGCCAGTTCCTTTTATCTTTAGGATTTTGTAATCATGATTTCAAACCAACTGTTTCAGGTAGTTTGCTCCACGTACTGACATAAAACACATTTGTTATATATTGGAATAAAATAAAAATAATTACAATATATCCAGTGTTATTTTCTTTAATCATTCATGGAGGAAGAAGGAAGTCCTGATGAAAATATATTACAGGTAAAATATATAACAGGTAAAACAAAATAATATATGATGCTTATTCCATGTGGTAATAACTATTGTTAATTTTGCTTTAAATTGCTAGATGCCAAAAGTGATTAATTATATTATTTTATGGTAACAGTCGAAAATTAGACGACCAATTGTTTCAACCTCTGCCAAAGGTACCAGGTTTTCTGCCAGAAAATAATTTGAGGGTACGTAATAAAACAGGCCCGTAGGGACTGGGGGGGGGGGGGGGGGGGGGGGGGGGGGGGGGGGGGGTGCGCCCCCCACTTTTTTTTACCATTGTAACCAAAATCTGATGTAGAGTTTATACCCGGTCCGTCAGTGCCCCCCCCCCCCCCCCCCAGTCGTTCCTACGGGCCTGTAAAAACTAAATATATTCAAAGGAGTATATTGGGTGGTTATAGGTTTGAAATGGGGGTTTTTATTGAAAATTTTATTTCATGCACTTTTATACATTTTAAACAGCAATTATGTTACTATAGTCTATCGAAAAAATAAAACTTATATATATATCTACTCAAAAGAATTTAAGGGTCAAAAATTTATAACCAAATAAGTTTCAGAGTGTATTAGATTGATGATGTAAACTACACCAAAAATTTAATTTATTGTTCCCTATTTACAAAAAAACACAAATAAACGTCACTGTATACAAGAAAGTCACATGACATGCTGTCAAAATTGAAGATTGTCAAACATGGATTTTACACATTAGAACATTCGTTTAATAGTGTGTGAATCCACCCCTGGAGCGAATACACTCGACACATCGTTGCCTCATGCTGTTGATCAGACGTCTGAAGAACTCTTTGGGGAATGGCCTGCCACTCTGCCATAAGAAGTTAACCCAGATCATGAAGGTTGGCCGGAGGGGCATGGTTATCCCGAACTCTCCTGCCTAATTCGTCCCAGGCGTCTCTATTGGGGCCAAGTCAGGCGAATATGCTGGCCAATCCATCCTGGCGATACCTTGTTGTCTGAGAAAGTCCGTTACCACCCTGGCGCGGTGGGGTCTGGCATTGTCATCCTGCAGAACTGCCCCGCCGCCAATCTGCTGAAGGCCTGGGAGAACCAACGGCCGGATAATCTCATTCAGATAGCGGATTCCATTCAGATTGCCATCCACCACATAGAGGGGGGTCCTGTGGTGGATAGAGATGCCGCCCCACACCATGACGCTGCCACCACCGAACCGGTGACGTTGTCTAACGTTAACGTCAGCGAAGCGCTCCCCAGGACGTCTGTAGACACGAACCCGACCGTCGTTGAACTGGAGACTAAACCTGGACTCATCAGTGAACATCACTCGACCCCACTGAACACGTTGCCACCGCAGATAAAGCGTGCACCAGTGACGTCTGACCGTTCTGTGACGTGGTAGGAGTGGTGGTCGAACAGCCTGGCGACGGCAGCGTAGATTATTGGCTCTCAGACGATTGCGTATGGTTTGATCAGACACTCGAGTTCCAGTCGCAGTCCGCAGATTGTCACGTAATCGGCGTGCAGTGGTTGTGCGTTGACGTAGAGCCATATTGGTGATGTAGCGGTCCTCTCTATTTGTAGTGCTTCGGGGTCTTCCCGAACGTGGACGATTTCTAACAGAATTCGTTGCTTGGTACCGTTGCCACAGTCGGCCAACGACACTCTGACTGACACGAAGTCTCAAAGCAACATTTCTTTGCGTATTGCCATCCTGAAGCCAAGCAATAGCCCTTCCTCGATCTTCGATAGTCAGTTGACGTCGTACCATTGTCGAATTTGGAGTGTGCATCGTACACGAACGCAAGCTCCAATTATACGGAAATTCAGCATTGGGAACATGGAATAAACATGCAAAGCGTGCAAATGAAGCGCTTTGTGAAAAAGCAAGTTATGGGCACTTAGCAGACCTTTCGTTTTCGCCCTAATTTACGTGCAAATGTAAGCATGTTTTCGCCATTAGAACTAGTCGACAGTGTCAATGACAGTGGATTTTAATTCATTTATGGGTTGTTTGGACCCACTTTCGTCAAAATGGAACAATACCATGCGTGACATTATGGTCTAGCTAATATAATTGACATTCAGAAAATAATGTCGAAAATATCGTCTGACCCTTAAATTCTTTTGAGTAGTATATATATATATATATATATATATATATATATATATATATATATATATATATATACACACACATTAATATCTGAGATTTTTTAGCACATACATATAAGTTTACCCTCCGCACCCTCTGGCAGAAACCCAGGGTAGGTATTAAAATAATTATTTGGTGTAGAGTATTTTTAATATGACATACAGAAAGCATTGAAAAGTACAATTTTATTATGCTTTAATAATCGACATTAGCTTTAAAATTATTTAACCATCATTCCTTCTGGCCAGAGTACATATGTTGTTCCTAACAAAGTGTTAGCATTTTAATTTTAATGGTAATATACTGAACTGACGATAAACATTGTTAACTAACGTAATAATTTACGTTTTGAAGGTGTTTTGTTATGAGGTTAACAAACCAACTAGATCAAGAGACGTTAGTATGGAGTCGTTATGGGCTGTCGGTGAAAATTAATTTGGTAATTATAGGTAAATAAATGTGAAGTTTAAATATTCGTATGTGAACAAATTGCAATACCTATTTTTAATGTATATCTTAAGTACATACTTGTTTTAATTTTCACATTGTAAATGTACCATAACCTGCTGTATTTAGTTGTTATAAAGCCCATTCGACGACAATAATGCGTCCATGTTTTAAAACAACTTTCGTTGTTTTTTTGGAAATCGAAACCATGATGTTTCTTGGGATGCATTGCTGTTACTGTTGCAGTTAAACACTGCGCAGTTAACCATCATATAATTACGTCGACAGTATATAATAACACTAATTATCTTGTAAATTAAATGTCCGATAAACCTGGAGACAAAAAAAACAACAAAAAAAAACGACTAAAAGGCACAAAGAAAGAATCAACACGCGTACCGGTATTGCTTGGTAACTCTCACCGATGACGTATTGCCTCGCTTTCGTTCAGATCTATGCATAATCCCGCCCACTTCTGTTTTCACCCCAAACCTAAGACGCGCAGCTGACCGGTGCCTCGCAGCGAGCCGGGCGTTAGAGTAATGCGGTCTTTGACGCTAACTTAATCCATTACACACTACATGTCTTTTGGTGTCCGGTCTCCTTTAAGTTGGCTGAGTCTAAAAATAGCTTGTTCAGCGTGTCGACTGTTTGGTTTACACGTTTTGGGATACTGATAGATTCATCATCGAGAATTACCGATAGTGATTTAAGTAAGTTTGTATTGATATTGCTAATAAATTCTTCACTGTTATTGGCGTTCCATTTATGGATATTATTTGACTCCAACTCGTCATTTACACATTGGTTATGTTTAGTTTGTATGTGACGGTCTGTCTGAATCTTACAGGTAAGTACAACTGCACAGTGGATATCTGAAAAGAGTGGGTCAAAATTACACACTTCAAAGTCAATGACAGATTTAAACATGTGGTGAGTACCAATAACATAATCAATCAAACTGCAATCTTTACTGGTGACTGCACCTATATTTTTATCTTTTCCGCATCTACCATTGAGGATATATATATTATTATGTTTGCACAAATCAAGAAGTTTGAAACCATGGCTGTTAACCTTACCCTTATCCTGGCTTGCTTTGTCCCTGGGTACATTTAAAGTATCAAGCTTTGCTATATCATTTAAAAAGGTTTCCATGTCAACATTATCAATATATATAGTATTATGATCACCAAGTGTAGTGTAATCGGGCAAACATCTAGTTCTTGCATTAAAATCACCTATTAGGAGCAGAGGTTTTCCTGGTTCTGTCATTTGGGAAATTTCATTTTTAACAATATCAAAAGTATCAACTTTTAAGTATGGTGAGCCAATTGGGGGAATATACACAACACCAGCAGTTACGCTATTACCTATACACTCTTTGTCTAAAATACTAAACCATGAAATATACTGTGAGTTATTTTTTACATTTATTTTAACTAGGTTGGTCAGTTCATTTCTTACACCAATAACAATACCACCAGATGATCTTTTACCTTTTCTATTATTGAAATGTAGAGTGTAACCTGGGATTAACTGTGATAAACAATCACTTTCATTAGTTTTACTTTCAGTAAAGCATAGAATATCATATTGTGAGACAAAATTTAGAAAGTCAGGTATAACCAATTTGTTTCTTAGGCCACAGACATTTAAACTGAGTATTTTTAAGTAAATACAGTTGTGTTTCATATTGGTAAAGTCTATGTTATCAGTGGTTTGGGAATTATATACAGTGTAAGATGAAGCCTGGCTGTTTACAAAATAACTGTTAGGTGCATGGGTATCACTGGTAGATTCAATAGCAAAACAGTGGGGGGTTACGTGGCTATTTACAACATATGTATGCTTTGCTTTAAGGAGATGTACACCACTGATCACAGTACTGGGCTGTGTATATCCACTTGTATTACCGTGATGGGTCTCATAATTTCTTTGTCTATTTACATTATATACTCTTCAAAAGAAGAAACGCAAAACCACATTGTCGTAACATTTGGAGAATTGATTTAATTATTGAATGGTGAGTCCGATAATTACCAAATGTTGCAGGATTGTTCACAATTCACTCTAGTCCATTGTGAGTAAGTGATAGGACACACCACCAAGGTCAAGGTCATCTGGAGTCAATACCGGGTGTGGCCTCCGCGTGTGTTGACAACTGCCTGGCACCGCCTGCCCATTGAAGCAACCAGAGTACGGATGACGTCCCGGGGGATGGTGGCCCACTCGGCCTGCAAGGCTGCTGCCAGCTCGGGCAGGGTCTGGGGTTGTGGTTGTCGCTGTCGGAGGCGTCGGTCCAACTCGTCCCATAGATGCTCAATTGGGTTCAAATCCGGTGATGTCGATGGCCAAGGAAGGACATTAATGTTGTTGTTCTGTAGGAAAGCCGTTGTGAGACGTGCTGTGTGAGGCCTGGCGTTGTCATGTTGGAACACTGCGTTGGCGTTGGCCATAACTGGAACGATGTGTGGCCGGAGGATCTGGTCAATGTAGCCCTGTGCATTCAGGTTGCCCTGCACGTGGACCAGGTCAGTTCTGCCAGTGTGTGAGATGGCTGCCCACACCATGACACTACCCCCGCCGAATCTGTCCACTTCCTGCACGCAGTTTGCCGCATAACGTTCACCACGACGCCTATACACGCGACATCTTCCATCATGACGTCGGAGCAGAAATCGGGACTCGTCACTGAACCACACCTGTCTCCATCGCAGTTGAGGCCATTGTCGATGAATCTGGCACCACTGCAGTCGGAGTCGACGGTGTTGTGGTGTTAAGATGACACCTCGAACTGGACGTCTGGCACGAATTCCTACCTCACGTAGGCGGTTCCGTACGGTCTGGTCGGATATCCTGCGCAAACCTGGTATTGCTGCGGCTGTGGAGGTGGCAGTAGTCAATCGTTCCCGAAGGTGGCGTACCCGGATGTAGCGGTCCTGCCCGGGGGTAGTGACCCGTGGTCGACCGGATCTAGGGAGGTCACGTGTTGATCCATATTGCTGGTAACGGTCCCACAGTCTGGAGATGGTGCTTGGGGACACATGGAATGCCCTGGCAACGGCCGTTCTGGATTCGCCTGCGTCTAGTCGGCCGATGGCATTGTTTCTCTGCGGTTCACTGAGACGTGGCATGTCCTGGATTGTCAACTGTCGGCCAGATACAGAGGCCAGGCAAGCGAACACCCTGCACTTTTATACTGTCGGTGTTCATGTTGCACGTGCAGACAACGCACGTGCAGTGGTGACATGGTTTGCACGTGGCTGCGTTTTTGCGAATATTCACATTTTGGAACTTTATTGTACAGTAGCTGCGTTTTATCGAATGTAACCGTGGGAATGTGTTTGGGACATGCAATGACCTTATATTCACAAAGCATGAACCGGTAGGAAACATAAAATCGGAGTTATAACCCATTTGTACCCTTTTGCGTTTCTTTTTTTGAAGAGTATATATATAGGTGGATTTGGGTGCAAGTACATCATTGGTCTCAACATGTTCACTTGTGCTACAATTCGGGGTCATATTTGTTACATTCTTATCCACAATATGTCCACTTGTAGTACAATGGGGGGTCATATATGATATTTTGTTGTTTACATCATACATATCACTGGTTTTAGGTACATCATAGGTCACAATGTTCACTCGTAGTACAATGGGGGGTAACATGTGGTATTTGGCTATTTACATCATACATATCAATGGTTTTAGGTACGTCATAGGTCACAATATGTTCACTCGTAGTACAATGGGGGGTCACATGTGGTATTTGGCTATTTACATCATACATATGAATGGGTTTAAATACATTATAGGTCACAATATGTTTACTTGTAGTACAATGGGGGGTCACATGTGGTATTTGGCTATTTACATCAAACATATCAATGGTTTTAGGTACATCATAGGTCACAATATGTTCACTTGTAGTACAATGGGGGGTCACATGTGGTATTTGGCTATTTACATCATACATATCAATGGTTTTAGGTACATCATAGGTCACAATATGTTCACTTGTAGTACAATGGGGGTGTCACATTTGATATTTGGTTGTTTACATCATGCATATGAATGGGTTTAGATACATCATCAGTCATATGTTCACCTGTAGTACAATGGGGGGTCACATGTGGAATTAGGCTATTTACATCATACATATGAATGGGTTTAGATGCATCATAGGTCACAGTATGTTCATTCGTAGTACAATAGGGGGTCACATGTTGTGTTTTGCTATTTACATCATACATATGAATGGGTTTAAATACATCATGGGTAACAGTATGTTCATTCCTAGTACAATAGGGGGTCACATGTGGTGTTTGGCTATTTACATCATATATGTGAATGGGTTTAGATACATAGGTTGTTTCTGTGGATTTACCTGTGGGTACATTATTTGTCACAGAATAGTCACTTGTATCGTAAAAGGGCATCACATTTGATAGTTGGCTGCTTATGTCATACATATCAGTGGATTTAGATACATTATAAGTCACACTTTGATCACTTGTGGTTTAATAAGGGATATGTGGTATTTGGCTATTTACATGATACAAACCATTGGGATTCAGATCATCTTTTTTCGCAGCATAGTTTTGATTTAGTTCAGGTACCTCATTTGTCTTAGCATATTCATTTGCATTACAAATAGATATGACATGTTGAAGTTGTCTCTGAGCCACACAAAAAACATTTGGGGTGTTATTTAGCCAGGTATGTTGTGATGTATAGGGAAGAGTTACTTTATGCTGTACACAGTTGGTGCCTCCATGACAGTCATAGCTGGAAGATGCAGTGGCTAATGTACCAAATGGATTTCTGTCCGCAAAGTCAGGGGCAGGGGTGGGAGTTTGTACTCTATTCCTCTTTCTAGGTGGGGCTCTGCTACTGCTGTGGGCGTCCATATCTTGGCGTCTTGTTGGGGTGTGATATTCAGATGTGTGGCTTTCAGGTAGGTATTCCTTGCCATCAATAAACAGTCTGTCCACTTTGAGGAATGCTTTCTGGTTCTTCCTTCTGGCCTCTCTATACACAGGGTATAGCTCCTTCCTTCTCTCGGCTATTTCCAGGGGGAACTGGTCGTTGATGTGGAAAGGCTTTCCAGCAAGTTTTTTTGCAGCCATTTTAATTTTGTCTTTATCTTTTAACTGCTGGAAATGGGCCACTATTGTTCTTGGTCTTGGTTGGGATTGCCTGTATGGACCAAGTCTTTGAGTTACTTGGATTGGGGTGTCCTCAGTGATTTCTAGTTCCGTTTTAATAAATGTTTTTACCACCTCTTCTGTATTTTCGTTTTGTCCTTGGTCAGGAAGTCCAGAGAAAAGAAGGTTAAAGCGCATTGATCGAGTTTGTAAGTACAAAATATCGTCATACAATCTCTGGTTTTCATCTTGGGTTTGGTATGCAGTTTTGGATAAGTGAAATATATCGTTGTTGGCTATTTTCGCAGTTTCTTTTAAGTCATTTACAGATTGTCTTAGCTGGTTATTTTCACTTCTGATCTCCTCAAAAGTATTGCTCATGAACTGGCAACTCTGTTCTACCTTAGTTATTCTCTCATTGGCGGCGTCGACACTGCTATGTAGATTCATAAGTGAGCTTTCTATCGTGCATATCTTGGTCTCTATTGTTTCTAGACGTTCAGTTCGTTTGTAGATTTCAGAAGTGGTGGAGGTAAGCTGAGGATCTGTTCATAGAGACTTACGATCCAAGGAGGAGGAGTTGTCAGTGTTTGTTGTGTAGTACCAGTTTGCGCTGACGATGTTGTCGGCAGATTTTGTACTTGTGGTATGTACATTAAACTGTTGGTTGTACCAGCATGAGGGACAGGTGTGGCGCTTGTATTCATAGAGCCTGGTGGAAATGACATTGGCATTTGTGGATTATAGACGTAAGAAACCTGGGGTACTTGTGCTACCAGTGTAGGGTTTGAGTTCACAGACTTTTGTTGGGTGGGGTCTTTGTTTACGTTGGCGGACGCCATTTTAGGTATTCCAGAAGATCGTCGGTTTGAGGGTTGTTTAGCTGTTTTACCACCTTTTGTCTTATTAAACAACTACCAAGATACCGCGTCATTGCCAGTATATCTCCAGAGAGCTTATTAGTCATTGTATACCTGTATATATCTTTAAAAAAAACTGACATTTTTTGCAGCACCGGATTTTCTGTCCTCCCATCCGCCATCTTGTCACGTGCACCAGTTACACCCCAGTTGACATCAAAGAGAAAAACACCAAATCATGGTACAATTTATAAAATTCACTGCATTTTCTTTTTGTACCGTGACGTCATTCCTCTCAGCTGATATAATGATCTTATGTCACTAAAACGAATGTGGGGCAGCGTTACATATTACTATCGTTGATTATGGAATGACGTAATGAAGGGTAGCAACGGCAGTTTATACCTCCTAAACGACCAGGTCAGTTAACCAATGAAACGGAAGCATTAACGTCTTGGGGACGTGTGTTAGGCGGGTTTTCTCGCACTGCTTCTGCCACCTTTCTACTGGTTGGTTCTTTGTCTTACTGAAACAAAAACAGATCAAACCGACTGCAAGTCAACATTACTACCAGGCTACACATTCTTTTTGAATAACCGGAGAAAAAGATTATGTCTATCTGGCGGAATAGCCATTGGTATAAAAAACTAACTGTCATCTACTATAGATTTTAAAACTACATTCCCTGGAATATTTTTATTATTTAAGCATATAGAACAGAAAATCCAATTACGTTTGGTACATATATGACGCCGCACTCCGCATTGGTTTCACTATATGCTGGCTTATCCAGGTCAAAAACAAAGCCATGATTTTGAAAGTGGAACACTTTTGACGGGCTCGTGCCGATCTCGGTTTTCATTGGCTTATCACAAGTATAGAATTCCCCAATAAGAGATCACGTGAGATTTCGCAATTTTTGAACAAATTTAACTGTCTTGATTGAGGGGTCGTCTCATATCTCCAAAACATATTTATATCCATAGAGGTATGGTACAACGCCTTTCCAGGGGTCGGTGAGTGGGGTATTTGATTTGGAATTTTGACAGTGGCCAGCTGTTGGCATACGCGTTACATGTAAGGGGGTGTTACTAATTACGTAACGCTCTAGGGGTAGAGGAAGAGGGTACTGTGTTCGATTTACGTAACATTTTTCAAGACTATATGTTATTTTTATTCATTACTTAGACCTAAAAAGGTGGGGTTTTTTGGAAATGCGCGATCAGTCTAGGATCGATCCCCATCGGCGGGTATACAAAAAGACCATGGTATGTGATATCCTGTCTGTGGGATGGTACATATAAACAATCCCTTGCTAAAAAAAAAATGTAGCGGGTTTCCAAGGCGCGTGTGCAGGGATTTCAGCGGGGTTGGGGTTATAGACTGTGTTAAGCGAAGTTTATATGGAACCATGCTCCCCAAAAAAATACATTTCAGTTTTTTTTAAGCTTGGGCAAGTAAGGGTTTCGACCTCCAATACCCTCCCCCTGCACATGCACCCGATTCCTGTCTAAGATTATATGTCAAAATTACCAAATGTTAGACATCCAACAGCAGATGGAAGGAAGGATAGGATATGTTTTATTTAACGACGCATTCAACACATTTTATTTACGGTTGTATGGGGTCGGATGATTATTAAATCAATATGCTTTATCTTTGATGTCGTTAAACAACCCCCTCCCCCCCCCCCCCACCCCCGAGTTTACCCTTTCCAAACGAAATAATCTTTATTTGAATTTGTCGATTTTAACACGAAAAATTAAGAAGTGAAAACGTTCAATGTCTACTTTAGCATATTTTATTTTAAAAATATATACATGATTAATGTGTTACTAGTATACAAACTAAACTTTGACAGTTCTACTAACACTTTATAAAATATCAATTCTGCAATAGGAAGGTACGACTGTCGATAATACGTTGTCAAAATCAAACCGGTTTTAACTAAAGACTCTAGTACCGTATCCTCAACCGAACGTTCTTCGTACAGCGCAAGATTTCTCTTTTAATTTTTTGAGACGAACCCTACAATTTGAAATCGGCAAACGCACGTGTTAACTGAAACTGACAACGGGCTGTCGTTTGTATTTTGCCGAGCTATGACGGCACATGCGACGAATCAAGTGTATACGTTTGACGATATCTGTTCATAGCGAACACACACGACTTTTTTAAAAGTGCATTTGAGCTTGTATTTCACATTTGTACATGATGTTATAATATGGTGACCAGAGAATGTAACTTTAATGTTACAAGTAATTCTGAATATGTGTCTTGGTTTAGCATTCCTCCAGAAATGACAGGCCTTTTTGAAAAACTTACTGTTGGTGTTGTATTCATCCCCCCCTATTGGATCCCCATATTATAAAGAAGATACATTTGACCAAGTTGATAATGAAATTACTAAAAATACAGCACAACACAGCTAGAACTAAATGTTTTCCAGATTACACTATAATTGACACAGACATAGACATATTTTACGACATAGATAATGATCTGTTAGATTTCGTTAATGACATAGTCGAATTAGAATCATATAATGTACCCATAGAAAGAACAAGCCAAGATATGGGCAAATCCAACTGGCATGGTATTAAATTCGAACCCGTGGGTCGCGAAAATAGTTCGATTGTTGGTTTTGATTAACAATTCTGGCAATTATAATAATGATGACAAGATGATATAGAAGTATCAAACGGTTATCAGCAATATTACTCTTTAAATACCTTTCTTTATCATTTTTCAAAATAAGGCAAAAAACAAAAATCTATTGAAATACTACTTTTAATATTTTCCTGGAACTAACATGATCTCAACAAAGTTGAAAATAATATAATCTCCAGTTCGAAAACACAAAATATTAATCAACGACAAAACGTCGTTTAGAAGTTGACAGGTACTTCTATGGGGAGTGCAGTTTATATGTATAGTAATGAATGGGTAGTGCAGTTTATATGTATAGTAATGAATGGGAAGTGTAGGTTATATGTATAATAATGCGCGGGGAGCGCAGATTATATGTATAATAATGAATGTTGAGGGTAGATTATATGTATAACAATAAATGTTAGTTTAGATTATGTGCAGTTAGATTAATGAATATGGAGTTTAGATTATGTGTTTAATAATGAATATGGAGTTTAGATTATGTGTATAATAATGAATAGGTAATGTAGATTATGTGTATAATAATGAATGGGTAATGTAGATTATATGTATAATAATGAATGGGTAATGTAGATTATAATATGTATAATAATAAACATGGAGAATAGAGTTAATACAAATAGTTATGTGTAATAATGAATGTGAGTTCCAGGTTATGTCTATACTGCTCCTAGGCTTGTGCAACGTTTTTGGGGTGGTTGGTTGGGTTTTTTGTTTTTGTTTTTTGTTTTTTTTGTAAAACGACACCACTAGAGCACACTGATGTATTAATGATCGAATATAAGACGTCATACATTTTGTAATTTAGACAGTCTTAGATTTAGCAAACACGCTATATGTTTACATTAGTAGCAATGGATTTTTTTATATGCACCATCCCAAAGACATGATATCACATACCATGGTCTTTGATTTACCAGTCGTGGTACACTGGCTAGAATGAGAAACAGCCGATTGGCCCCACCAACAAGGATAAATCCAAGACCGACCGCTCATTAGGCGAGCACTTTACCACCGTGTTGTTTTCCGCCCCTTGTGCATCGAGATAATCATTAGTGTATACGTTATAAATGTAAATTGTATACATGATTAGTATCGTTACTTACAACTATAGTATAGATCTATTGCATGTGTATATTATTGTTTTATACGCTGATATTCACATATGTTACTAGCATGCACCAATATTAAGTTACCTTTATTTGATTATAAAATCTGTTTTGTTCAGTATAATAATTGTCCATTATCAACGAAAAATCGTTTGCATGATTGTCTAAAAATTCGCTTTTCTTCCTTTGTTTTTTAAGATCGTCTACAAATTCCTTAAATAGTTAAAACTTATAAATCACAAACAATGGTTGTTAATATCGGATCCATGATATGAACAAAGAATGCAGGAATGGTCATGGGCATACAAAGTGGTACTTAACTGGGGTAGGGTACGTCACTAAAAGGAATGCATTACGCCACGTCAATTCCTATCGTTGATTATGGAATGACGTAATGAAGGGTAGCAACAGCCGTTTACCTCCTAAACGACGAGGTCAATTAACCAATGAAACGGGATTAGCATTAACATCTAGACGGGTTTTCTAGCAAGGCTTTCTGCCACCTTTCTACTGGTTGATTGGCCTAGAATATGTATGCTTGATAGTAAATGAAAAAAGAAAGAAAAAAAGTAGGATGTCCAGACTCCATAGACTCCCCACCCACAACCGGCTCCAGCGGCCCTGCTGATTATTAAAGGAAGTTCAGATGTATTCCAATTATTTCGTTAGCTTTGTTATTTTTGAAGATCGCAGCCATATTTAAGGTTTTGATAGGCCTACATGAACATAATTTGAACAGCTGGTTGACGTCTTTCAGAATACCCTATAACTTTAATAGTGATACAAGAGGCAGGAGTGCGTCGGGGGTGGGGGCATTTTGTAGACCAAGGAAACTAAATGTTGGATTTTTTGGTTTTGGTGGGGTTTTTTAGAAGCAAACACAAACATCCAGTCCTTAGAAACGATATGAGAAATGTGTGTGTGTGTGTGTGGGGGGGGGGGGGGGGGGGTCACCATTTAAAAATAAGACAGTAATTAGCTCTCTCGTGTACCAGGCCTTGAATTTGAAATTAGGGAAATGCAGACCAATAACACTGATTTCAATAGAATTGTATAAATGCATGACAACCACACACATATCCATATCCAGTGGCGTAGGCAGGATTTTGTAGGGGGGGGGGGAGGGCACCTGGCATCCAAACCCTCTGGGCCCCCCTTGCTACGGCACTGATCACCCCGCTGTCCGTATCCAACGAACTGCATAGGCTAGAGTCCAAGATCATAAGGTGAATTTTTTTTTTCTTCTGAGAAACTTGATAAAAAGTAAGTTGCCTTCGTGCCACTCTTTTGAAGGAAATGTTTGCCTTGGTACCCCTCGAACTTGCCTTAGTGCCCTAATGTTTGTTATTATATCAAAGGCAACACTCGCCCCCCCCCCCCCTCCCCAAGTATTCACCATGGAGCCGTTGAAATATTACGTAACGCAATTATATCAAAATTAGACACCCTCCCGAGAGATACACATGTGACATTTATCTTCTCTTCATATATGAAAATACGTCTAATTAATGTTAGCAGCATAATTTAACAAAATATATATTTTAATAATTTAGTTTAGCCGTGAATATATTTATAATATTGTTTGTATAAACTTCATTGATAGATGTGTTGCGTACGAATGCAATGTTTCATTGATAAATAGCTAAATGAAGTAGCCACGACATGACGTTATTTCCTCCCTTGTAACGCCACATAACGTTTGGCGCTACACCCATCAACACCCTCGAGCGTTACGTAATATTTGAATGGCCCTAGTGTACATTTTCATGGGGTGTGTTAAAATAGTATTGGCTCGGGCGGAGGATGTATCGCACAATAGCACATGTAATAATCTGAAAAAGAAAATGAAGGCAAAAACATAAGAATAATGTTTTTTACCAATTGTTTCTAGACGCATATGGCGATGATTAGTTATGAAGAGATAACTACTGCAGATACTCTCATCCTACAGTTACGCTCATCATTGCAGTTACCCGCATCCCATTTGTCAGATACCCACATCTCATCAGAAGCTGACTAGGGAGTTACCTACATCACCACTTCGAAGTTACCTTCATCATGCCTAACTTTGTGATTTAATTATCAGCCGAATGACACAACTTATCCTTAGTTCATTGATTCGAAATATATTCATACTAAAGCAACTGCCTATACGCTCTATTAAAATGTGAATGCTTAGAAATACGGAAATTCACATTGATTAATACTCTTCGTGTGCGTCCTCCGCCATATTGAATGCGAGTAACTACAGTTACCCGCATGCGGTTATCCCCTGTGATGTATGGAATTGTTAATAGCCTACCATTATCCACATTCAATTGCATAGTTATCACCATGTGTTAATGCAAAATGAATTCTAAATGTCCCACGGAGGACGTTCTTATTAATTAATAATTGTCATAGTTTGCATATGTTACTTGTATTCACGTCTCTTATTTAGTTACTTAATTACGCTACATCAAATATATATAACTGTTGATAATTAAGATGCAGCAGACTATGTATTTTAAAAAAAGTTGTATTTTAGGCATCAAAAATAATTTACCCCCAAATGGATCCTTGTATCCATTTCTGAACATAATTAAGCATAATAGGCAGCTTAGGTCCAGATTTGAGAATAATGCGAACATTTCGGACAAAAATTCCATATTTTTTCTACGTGCTACCCATTGACTTAGTTTTTAATTTTTAATTGGAAACACTTTTCAAGATAGATTAAAGTGGCCATATTACTATGCAAAGAAATATTAATACCAATATTTTGCTTTGTATTGGCTCCTCCATCCAGGACTGGATTCTTCTTAGGTCAGGTCAGAGTGTTTGACGTGCACATTCAGAGCAAACTGTTGTAGCACACGGCTGTTCTGGGCATAGGTGCCGGCCTCCAGGACAGGAAAGGGGTGGGGTTGGGTTGGAGGGGGACCTCCTGCACTGGCAGGTGCAAAGGATCACAGGTACCCCCAAACAGAAAACCTTAAAACAAATACTATAGTTACATATATAAATATAGCCCGAGTACTCTGACAACAAAAGAGCGAGACGGACAGGGCTACCAACCGTCCAAATGTCCGTCTAGCTCTCTTACCGTCAGACTACTCGGGCTAGGTGAAATAGTACGCCTTCACTGATTTTAAAGGCGCAGCGCAAGTTTCAGCCCGTACAAATGGACACTAAGTTTGGTTAAGTTACAAAGCTGTAACACATTTGGATAACGTTACAAGAGAGTGAAACAAGAGTCTGTGAAGCTAAAACGGTGAAATACCGTTAACAATAGATTAAAACTCGACTCCATAACTGTTACTTCTCAGACGCACGTGCGTTTAAAAAATATATATATATATTGTGGTGTTAGAAACACCAGGATTACCAGAAAAATTTCGGTTGTACGGAAATGGATAATCTAAACAATAAAATATAAGTAAAGTTTGATTTCAGTGATCATAAACGGCTCTAATAGTGAAAAATATGCCTTAGTGTTTACAAAATAGGGTCTGTCAAACATTTGATCATTCTAATTCATAGTCATCAGAGGAAACCCGATACATTTTCACATTAGTAGTAAGGAATCTTTTATATGCACCATCCCACAGAAAGGATAGCATATATACTACCGCTGCCTTCGATATACCAGTCGCGGTGCACCGGCTGGAACGAGAAATAGCCCAATGGTCCACCGACAGTGATCGATCCTAGACCGACCACGCATCAGGCGTGCTCTTTACAACTGGGTTACGTCCCGCCCTTTCTTCAGCAAATGACGCCCATGCCCGTATACATATTATCTGTATAAGCGGGACATTGCCCAGTGGTAAAGCGCATGCCTGATGCGCGGTCGGTCTAGGATCGATCCCCGTCGGTGGGCTCATTGAGCTATTTCTGGTATATGAAAGGCCGTGGTATATTCTATCATGTCTGTGAGATGGTGCATATAAAATACCCCTGGCTACTAATAGAAAAATATAGCAGGTTTCTTCTCTGACTATGTAAAAATGACCACATGTTTGACATCCAATAGCCGATGATTGCTCTAGTGGTGTCATTAAACAAAAACTTTAACACTTTTTTTTTATCTGTATAAGCAAGCTGTGTTGTAGACACTTGTCTTCATTAACGTTCTTGCTTTACCTCACACAAAAATAAATTATAAATAAATAAATAAATAAAATGTGTTGGTAAATCGTAAATATAGTTTTTTTTATGAACATTATATTATTTATTTAATTAATTTTTTATCACCCCCTCCCACCCCCATTATAATGTATTTCTTATTTTTTTTAAAGAAAAGAAGTTACACCGGATGTCGCTCGGTAAATATAATTTAGGCACTCGTGTCATAAACATAGTCTGTCATGGACATTCATGTAATATCCTCCATATTCTATTCCCCCACATATTTTCGAAACATAACTTCTTTGATAAATACGGGCCCTGTAGCCTACTGTAGGCCTATTCGCTTTTCATATAGGCTAAATTAAGGCGCTTCTTGACCTTTTGGCAATTCTAAAAAAAGAAAGAAAAAAAAGAAGTTAATTATATATATTTTTTTGTATTTTTGCTATAGCAATAAAGTTTGATGTACAGTGGAAGAGTAAACTTTCATTCGGAAGGTTTGGTGGCCTTTAAAAGGGCCTTTATAACGTCGCTCCTTCGCCGGCGACATTTCCTGGAGTGTTCCTGTCCTTGCTGTCGAGGGTCTACAGAATGATATCCTCTGGATCTCTCCAGCAAACTGGCGTCTTGGTATGAGCAATGGAATCAAAGTTTACCATTGTCGATGGACAGGAAACGGGCTCCGAGGAAAGTCCCGGCGTCGGAGCAACCCGGTTGTCTTTACGGGAGGTACATTTCAACATCGCGTTGACAAAGAATCTCAAAACTTGTACGAATGCTACAGACATAACTGTATATAGTTTTTGAATGAATTCAGAATCAGATAACGTCATCGTTTCGCCACTGTCTTTATATACCGGTCGTGCGGACTCCTTCAGATATGCCGGTGTTGAAACATGGAATACAATCCCAGATTCTATTAAAAAAAGTGTATCCTTACCTTCATTTAAAAGACAATATAAAAAATTCATAACAACACTGGCTGTTGATAATGTTTAGTAAAATCTTGACTCAGGAGTCTGTACGTTTAAATTATATTTATTTATGATTATATCAAGTTGTGATAACATTTGTTTGTATATGTAAAAAGAACACCCCAAACACAACTGTATTAATTATGTATGCATCATGGGAATTTACCTTGTAGTTTCGATGCATTTAATGAAGAATAATTATGTTTTGTTTTGTTATTACATTGTTTATTTCATTATATGTTGAGTAATAATGTTTAAAATACTTAATAGACAGAAGGCCACAAGGGAGATTAGTATACTACTATTTGTGTAACCTTATTATTATTATTATTATTATATAATAGTTATATCATGGTTAACTTTTGACGAGTTAACTGTATTTAGACGGCGGCACGTACGAGACGGAGTCGAGTGCCCGCCGTCTAAGTTATAGTTACATCATCCTTCTCCGAGAGATTTGTCTAGTTAGACCACGGTTTTTGCGGCCGTTGAGTGACGGGTGTAATGATCGAGGGCGCCTGAAAATAAGAGCTTTCTGCCACCTGAAAGAAAAACAGATCAAACCGACTGCATGTCAACATTACTACCAGGCTACACATTCTTTTTGAATAACCGGAGAAAAAGATTATGTCCATCTGGCGGAATAGCCATTGGTATAAAAAATGAACTGTCATCTACTATAGATTTTAAAACTACATTCCCTGGAATATTTTTATTATTTAAGCATATAGAACAGAAAATCCAATTACGTTTGGTACATATATGACGCCGTACTCCGCATTGGTTTCACTATGCTGGCTTATCTAGGTCAAAAACAAAGCCAGTATTTTGAAAGTGGAACACTTTTGACGGGCTCGTACCGGTCTCGGTTTTCATTGGCTTATCACAAGTATAGAATTCCCCAATAAGAGATCACGTGAGATTTCGCAATTTTTGAACAAATTTAACTGTCTTGATTGCGGGGTCGTCTCATATTTCCAAAACATATTTATATCCATAGAGGTATGGTACAACGCCTTTCCAGGGGTCGGTGAGTGGGGGATTTGCCTTGAAATTTTGACAGTGGCCAGCTGTTGACATACGCGTTACATGTAAGGGGGTGTTACTAATTACGTAACGCTCTAGGGGTAGAGGAAGAGAGTACTGTGTTCGATTTACGTAACATTTTTCAAGACTATATGTTATTTTTATTCATTACTTAGACCTAAAAAGGTGTTTTTTTTCGAAATGCGCGGTCAGTATAGAATCGATCCCCATCGGCGGGTATACAAAAAGACCATGGTATGTGATATCCTGTCTGTGGGATGGTACATATAAACAATCCCTTGCTAAAAAAAAATGTAGCGGGTTTCCAAGGCGCGTGTGCAGGGATTTCAGCGGGGTTGGGGTTATAGACTGTAAGGGTTTCGACCTCCAATACCCTCCCCCTGCACATGCACCCGATTCCTGTCTAAGATTATATATCAAAATTACCAAATGTTAGACATCCAAGCAATCTAATTAAAATTAGCTCCACTATTACATGTGGATCTAACAGCAGCCCATTGGAGCTCATGTCCAATTGTCCTTTCATTCGACCAATCAAAACCTTACTTGCAAAATCATGTCAGTGATTTGATTTTTTTTTTTTAAACATTCGGGATTATGCCGAGGGTATACGAAATGATTCGGGTGAATTACGAAGTATGCCGGAAACTAATTGCAATATAAAATTTTATATAAAATTCGTTTCAAGACGAAAAAAAAAACCCGTGATGGTATAGCCATCAAATCTGTTTATACTAGTATACAATCCAAAGTTTATTACTGCACTTTTCTCCTTGTTTTTTCAATGTTGAAATAGACCAACTATAGTCTCGCCCGATATTTTTAGAATGTGTATGCTCCCGAATAATGCTGTAAAAGGCGAAGTGTAATTGATAGATATTTAAATTGTTATTTATAGATGAAATGTCACGTGGACATGGCAGTCCATGCAATGCTGTTAGATCTACTGGCTAGACCCAGTAGAGCTAATTTTAAGATTGACATCCAACAGCAGATGGAAGGAAGGATATGATATGTTTTATTTAACGACGCACTCAACACATTTTATTTACGGAAAGAAAGAAATGTTTTATTTAACGACGCACTCAACACATTTTATTTACGGTTATATGGCGTCAGACATATGGTTAAGGACCACACAGATTTGTTTTAGAGGAAACCTGCTGTCGCCACATAGGCTACTCTTTTACGACAGGCAGCAAGGGATCTTTTATTTGCGCTTCCCACAGGCAGGATAGCACAAACCATGGCCTTTGTTGAACCAGTTATGGATCACTGGTCGGTGCAAGTGGTTTACACCTACCCATTGAGCCTTGCGGAGCACTCACTCAGGGTTTGGAGTCGGTATCTGGATTAAAAATTCCATGCCTCGACTGGGATCCGAACTCAGTACCTACCAGCCTGTAGACCGATGGCCTGCCACGACGCCACCGAGGCCGGTTTTTATTTACGGTTGTATGGGGTCGGATGATGATCTTTGATGTCGTTAAACACCCCCACCCACCCACCCCAACTTTACCCTTTCCAGACGAAATAATATTTATTTGAATTTGTCGATTTTAACACGTAAAATTAAGAAGTGAAAACTACTTTAGTATATTTTATTTAAAAAAATATATACATGATTAATGTGTTACTAGTATACAAACTAAACTTTGAAAGTTCTACTAACACTTTATAAAATATCATTTCTGAAATAGGAAGGTACGACTGTCGATAATACGTTTCCAAGATCAAACCGGTTTTAACTAAAGACCCTAGTACCGTATCCTCAACCGAACGTTCTTCGTACAGCGCAAGATTTCTCTTTTAATTTTTTGAGACGAACCCTACAATTTGAAATCGGCAAACGCACGTGTTAACTGAAACTGACAACAGGCTGTCGTTTGTGCTTTGCCGAGCTATGGCGGCACGGGCGACGAATTAAGCGTATATGTTTGACGATATCTGTTCATAGTGAACACACACGACTTTTTTAAAAGTGCATTTGAGCTTGTATTTCACATTTGTACATGATGTTATAATATGGTAACCAGAGAATGTAACTTTAATGTTACAAGTAATTCTGAATATGTCTTTGTTTAGCATTCCTCCAGAAATGACAGGCCTTTGTGAAAAACTTACTATTGGTGTTGTATTCACCCCCCCCCCCCCCCCTTTATTGGATCCCCATGTTATAAAGAAGATACATTTGACCAAATTGATAATGTATTTACTAAAAATACAGCACAACACAGCTAGAACTAAATGTTTTCCAGATTACACTATAACTGGCACAGACATAGACATATTTTACGACATAGATAGGCTAATACTATGTTAGATTTCTTTAATGACATATTCAAATTAGAATCATATAATATACCCATAGAAAGAACAAGCCAAGATATGGGCAAATCCAACGGGCTTGGTATTAAATTCGAACCCGTGGGTCGCGAAAATAGTTCGATTGTTGGTTTTGATTAATAATTCTGGCAATTATAATAATGATGACAAGATGATATAGAAGTATCAAACGGTTATCAACAATATTACTCTTTAAATACCTTTCTTTATAATTTTTCAAAATAAGGCAACAAACAAAAATCTATTGAAAAACTACTTTTAATATTTTCCTGGAACTAACATGATCTCAACAAAGTTTAAAATAATATAATCTCCAATTCGAAAACACAAAATATTAATCAACGACAAAACGTCGTTTAGAAGTTGACAGTTACTTCTATTACGTCCGCACGACCGATATATAAAGACAGTGGCGAAATGATGACGTTATCTAATTTTGAATTCATTCAAAAACTATAGTCATGTCTGTAGCATTCGTACAAGTTTTGAGATTCTTCGTGAACACGATGTTGAAATGTACCTCCCGTAAAGATAACCGGGTTGCTCCGACGCCGGGACTTTCCTTGGAGCCCGTTTCCTGTCCATCGACAATGGTAAACTTTGATTCCATTGCTCATACCAAGTCGCCAGTTTGCTGGAGAGATCCAGAGGATATCATTCTGTAGACCCTCGACAGCAAGGACAGGAACACTCCAAGAAATGTCGCCGGCGAAGGAGCGACGTTATAAAGGCCCTTTTAAGGGCCACCAAACCTCCCGAATGAAATTTTACTCTTCCACTGTACATCAAACTTTATTGCTATAGCAAAAATAAAAAATAAAAATTATAATTAACTTTTCTTTTTTTTTCTTTTTTTAGAATTGCCAAAAGGTCGAGAAGCGCCTTAATTTAGCCTATATGAAAAGCGAATAGGCCTACAGTAGGCTAACAAAGAAGTTATGTTTTGAAAATATGTGGGGGAATAGAATATGGAGGATATTACATGAGTGTCCATGACAGACTATGTTTATGACACGAGTGCCTAAATTATATTTACCGAGCGACATCCGGTGTAACTTCTTTTCTATAAAAAAAACAAAGAAATACATTATAATGGGGGTGGGGAGGGGTGATAACAAATTAATTAAATAAATAATATAATGTTCATAAAAAAACTATTTTTACGATTTACCAAAACATTCTATTTATTTATTTATTTTTAATTTCTAATTTATTTTTGTGTGAGGTAAAGCAAGAACGTTAATGAAGACAAGTGTCTACAACACAGCTTGCTTACACAGATAAAAAAAAAAAAAATTAGTTTTTGTTTAACGACACCACTAGAGCAATCATCGGCTATTGGATGTCAAACATGTGGTCATTTTTACATAGTCAGAGAGGAAACCTGTTATATTTTTCTATTAGTAGCCAGGGGTATTTTATATGCACCATCCCACAGACACGATAGAATATACCACGGCCTTTCATATACCAGAAATAGCTCAATGAGCCCACCGACGGCGATCGATCCTAGACCGACCGCGCATCAGGCATGCGCTTTACTACTGGGCAACGTCCCGCCCCCGCTTATACAAATAATATGTATACTGGCATGGGCGTCATTTGCTGAAGAAAGGGCGGGACGTAACCCAGTTGTAAAGAGCACGCCTGATACGCGGTCGGTCTAGGATCGATCACTGTCGGTGGACCATTGGGCTATTTCTCGTTCCAGCCGGTGCATCGCGACTGGTATATCGAAGGCAGCGGTAGTATATATGCTATCCTTTCTGTGGGATGGTGCATATAAAAGATTCCTTACTACTAATGTGAAAATGTATCGGGTTTCCTCTGATGACTATGAATTAGAATGATCAAATGTTTGACAGACCCTATTTTGTAAACACTAAGGCATATTTTTCACTATTAGAGCCGTTTATGATCACTGAAATCAAACTTTACTTATATTTTATTGTTTAGCTTATCCATTTCCGTACAACCGAAATTTTTCTGGTAATCCTGGTGTTTATAACACCACAAAATACTCTTTTTTTTTTTTAAACGCACGTGCGTCTGAGAAGTAACAGTTATGGAGTCGAGTTTTAGTCTATTGTTAACGGTATTTCACCGTTTCAACTTCACAGACTCTTGTTTCACGCTCTTGTAACGTTATCCAAATGTGTTACAGGTTTGTAACTTAACCAAACTTAGTGTCCATTTTTACGGGCTGAAACTTGCGCTGCGCCTTTAAAATCAGTGAAGGCGTACTATTTCACCTAGCCCGAGTAGTCTGACGGTAAGAGAGCTAGACGGACATTTGGACGGTTGGTAGACCTGTCCGTCTCGCTCTTTTGTCGTCAGAGTACACGGGCTATATTTATATATGTAACTATAGTATTTGTTTTAGGGTTTTCTGTTTGGGGGTACCTGTGATCCCTTGCACCTGCCAGTGCAGGAGGTCCCCCTCCAACCCAACCCCACCCCTTTCCTGTCCTGGAGGCCGGCACCTGTGCCCAGAACAGCCGTGTGCTACAACAGTTTGCTCTGAATGTGCACGTCAAACACTCTGACCTGACCTAAGAAGAATCCAGTCCTGGATGGAGGAGCCAATACAAAGCAAAATATTGGTATTAATATTTCTTTGCATAGTAATATGGCCACTTTAATCTATCTTGAAAAGTGTTTCCAATTAAAAATTAAAAACTAAGTCAATGGGTAGCACATGGAAAAAATATGGAATTTTTGTCCGAAATGTTCGCATTATTCTCAAATCTGGACCTAAGCTGCCTATTATGCTTAATTATGTTCAGAAATAGATACAAGGATCCATTTGGGGGTAAATGATTTTTGATGCCTAAAATACAACTTTTTTTTAAATACATAGTCTGCTGCATCTTAATTATCAACAGTTATATATATTTGATGTAGCGTAATTAAGTAACTAAATAAGAGACGTGAATACAAGTAACATATGCAAACTATGACAATTATTAATTAATAAGAACGTCCTCCGTGGGACATTTAGAATTCATTTTGCATTAACACATGGTGATAACTATGCAATTGAATGTGGATAATGGTAGGCTACTAACAATTCCATACATCACAGGGGATAACCGCATACGGGTAACTGTAGTTACTCGCATTCAATATGGCGGAGGACGCACATGAAGAGTATTAATCAATGTGAATTTTCGTATTTCTAAGCATTCTCATTTTAATAGAGCGTATCGGCAGTTGCTTTAGTATGAATATATTTCGACTCAATGAACTATGGATAAGTTGTGTCATTCGGCTGATAATGAAATCACAAAGTTAGGCATGATGAAGGTAACTTCGAAGTGGTGATGTAGGTAACTCTCTAGTCAGCTTCTGATGAGATGTGGGTATCTGACAAATGGGATGCGGGTAACTGCAATGATGAGCGTAACTGTAGGATGAGAGTATCTGCAGTAGTTATCTCTTCATAACTAATCGTCGCCATATGCGTCTAGAAACAATTGGTAAAAAACATTATTCTTATGTTTTTCCCTTCATTTTCTTTTTCAGATTATTACATGTGCTATTGTGCGATACATCCTCCGCCCGAGCCAATACTATTTTAACACACCCCATCAAAATGTACACTGGGGCCATTCAAATATTACGTAACGCTCGAGGGTGTTGATGGGTGTAGCGCCAAACGTTATGTGGCGTTACAAGGGAGGAAATAACGTCATGTCGTGGCTACTTCATTTTATTTAGCTATTTATCAATGAAACTTTGCATTCCTACGCAACACATCTATCAATGAAGTTTATACAAACAATATTATAAATATATTCACGGCTAAACTAAATTATTAAAAAATATATTTTGTTAAATTATGCTGCTAACATTAATTATACAGCAAGTATGTTTCCGATTTAAAAATATGAATTGAAAGAACCATGTGCACACTTTTCGCATCACATCTATGCGGAGTTGTACTGTGTGACACCTCTCGAAAGACGTATTTTCATATGTGAAGAGACGATAAATATCACATGTGTATCTCTTCCACCGCCATGTAATAAAGGGGGAGGGAGGGTGTCTAATTTTTATATAATAGCGTTACGTAATATTTCAACGTGAATAATTGGGATGGGGGGGGGGGGGGGGGCGAGTGTTGCCTTTGATTTAATAACAAACATTAGGGCACTAAGGCAAGTTCGAGGGGTACCAAGGCAAACATTTCCTTCAAAAGAGTGGCACGAAGGCAACTTACTTTTTACGCCACTGGATACGGATGCCTTGATATGTGTGTGGTTGTCATGCATTTATACTGAATGGACAGTAGCTCGAATGTCTTCTGGTCGCAGCCCGCGGTCACGACCAACACGCGGTCTGCAAGTCCACAGCTAATAACTACACAAATGGCAATGGCAAAAGTAAGTTTAGTTGAAGCACTCATACCTAAAGACGTTGGACATGTGGCTGCTGACGAGCTAAGCTCTAGCGTGTTTTGTTTTCTTTTTGGTTGTTGTTTTTTGTTTTGTTTTGTTTTGTTTTTTTGTTCTCCCTTACCGGGGCATTTTGATGTCCAACAACAAAATACAAAATTGAAAGGAAAGCGTGCGTGCGTATATATCGGACTATTTCAATCTTGAAAGTTAATATAAGAAGACTATAAAAACATAAAGCTATATTATTGTATGACTTTACCGTCGAGTCATTTCGTCTTATATTCAAAATAAAGTAATCAATCACCCAATTTTGAATTATTTGTGATTTGAACGGCATTCTGCATCGAACAGTTACCCTCATCCAACCGTAACAGATACCCACATCCTTATGATGTTGACACTTTCAATTACCAACATCACACGCGATTTTTGATGCCCGTTATTTAATTCCCAAATACTCTTTTTTTAAAACGTATGCTTCAAAAATGCATATTTTATATATTTCATGAAGTCTCTGTATATGAATATCTCAAAAATGCACGTTAAGAATGGAAATTCACATTGAATAATACTCATAATTTGCGTTCATCGCCATCTTGGATGCGAGTAACTACAGTTACCCGCATGCGGTTATCCCCTGTGATACATGGAAAGGGATGGTGGGGACATTTGTAGATCCTCACTGGCCATGCACAAAGAGGCCCCGCCCCCACTTGTGAGCCTTTTTTTTTTTTTTTAATACACATTAATGTGCCATTGTAACCAAAATCTACTATAGAGTTTGTATCCAATTCGTAAGTGCTCCCCCCCCCCCCCCCCCCCGAAAAAAAAACACAATCGTTCCTACGGGCCAGAATTTACTACAAGTCATTTATTTCTGAGCTGATTATTTTTTAAACTGGACACAAAAATATTTTTTGGTTTTTTTTTTTTCTTCTCAAAAACACCAAACCTGAAATTATTTACCCCCAAAAAAGGATATGGAACGGACTATAGTACTTAAAACCAATAACCCATTACTGGAGAAAATGGTTCTTAGAAAAATTCTCAAGAATTCCAAATCTACCTTTAATTTAAATCATGTATGATTTTTTTAGTTACGAAAAATCTATAGTATACTCCAACTTGGGAAAGTCTTAGCATGACGTCAGGTTTAAAAGTTAGCGACTGAATTTAGCAAAGTAAGCTATAAAATTACACACATATTGCCGTAAACAGCCGAAGTAGTCGGATTGCCTCAACAGACATTTCCGAGAAATGCCGAATGGTTGTTTTTCATAGACTGGTATTTATGCACGGATTAATTTTGTAGTGACCAAATTCGAAGCGTAGAATAAACAAATATTAGTTGAGAAAATGGTAACGCTTGGAAATAGAAATAATGCGCCAGAGCTTTTAATATGAATTGTTATCATATTAGTTCATGGTAAGCTGTCGTGTTTTAATAATTTCCAGAACATTTGTTATACGAATTAGTAAATCGGTTGCATTAGAACACAGGACTTGTCACTGGAATTGCGCTGAACGTACGTTGGTGAATTCCGGATATGTTTACGGGTTGTCACGGATGCTTCGATTGACCTGTTTTGTCAAGATCAAGGCAAGTGATGCGAAGGATCGACTTAAAGTTAAACTTGTTACATCATGTCCAATTTAAGATACAAGTTATGACATATTTTCTTTTTAACATGTTTCCAAATTTAAAAGAAGGTTATGAATACATAAATAAATTTTATGTGAAATTATTTACAATGATAATAACAATCACAATGTTAATTAGCTTGGAAGGACTATCGACTATTTAGTATTTATTTATTTTTAATTTGCATACATGTACGTAACCTGATAAATATTGTTATTTTGTTAGTTTATTTGGTAGGAGTTTCCTTTGGCACTGTCAGTGTCACGTATAAAGAACATTATAAATACTTATCATAGAGAGTTAGGGTTAGGGTTAGTGACAGTGCCAAAGGAAAGTCCTTCCGTTCTTAAGAGTGAATTTTATTTCTAGACTGCAGGACATTGCATTTCAGGACATTTAATTTTAAAAATTTTTAGGGGGAGTATATCCTCGATTTTCCTTAGAAATTCTGGCATTTGGTGCTCTTGATGTGAGTCCAACACACAGACTCAGTCGGAGACTGCTTAGATCCTGTTAAAAGTTTTCCTGCATGTGTGTCTACTCACTGTACGTTCTTTTACATTTAGTCAGTTAATGTTATTTGCATGTACATTTAATACTTCAATTTCGATGGGAAAGAAGTGCAAAAATTTGCAGATGGACAACCTAGATTTTTAATACAAAAAGCCACTAAATTAGTGAAAATCAACCGTGCAGTGGGAATTCCCTGACCTCATTTTACGTCACACTTGTGTTACGTGAGCTAACATAGATAAAGCGAAAACTAACTTTACAAAGAGTCTACTTATCCATTTTAGTACAATGCTGGATTGTAACGTTCTTAACAGATTTTTCTCGATCCTTCAACATTTTTGGCAATTTACTTCACTGACACCGACAACCGGCGACATTAAATACCACGATTTACAAATAAAGGCCTAATTTCTTAAATGCCTTCATTTATTCAAAGACGTGGGCCTACTTCTGGTCAAATACTGTGCTCAATATAATACTCCTGGGAAACGAAAGTTTGTTTTTTCGTGATTTTACCAACACACAATCTACACAGTACTGAAAACTATCGTTCCGTGAAATCCAGAGGCCTCACACACACTGTACATAGGGGATGGATGGATGGAGAGAGAGAGCAAAAGAAAGCGAGAGAGAGGAGGGGGTGGTTGGGAGTCGGTTATAGTTTTCTTACTTGCACAGTCTGTGAACGGCTTCGTGGCTTTGGCCAAGCTTTGAAATGGTGGTCAGTGTTCGAGATTAATGGTATCCCGATATCCCAGGGATACCAGAATTTAATTTTGGATACCAGACTTCAAGAACCCAGTATCCCACCGGGATACCATATAATACTAAATTCTCAGGTGGGATACCAGATTTTGAAATGTTAGTATCCAACTGGGATACTGCCCAAAATTTTTAATCTCGAAGACTGGTGGTTGATGCTTGCTGTAGATTACGGAATTGCAAAATTCGCAAGTGTACAAAAGGAGTACAGAGGCAGTTTGTGTTTGGAAATTTTGGTTGCCCGACGGATGACTGAATTGTAAATTTTACTCGGACGAGTACTTTTGGCCAGCCCTGCAAACAGTTGTTATTCAAATTCCTACCTTTTTATTAGTATTTCTACACTTCAAATGAGCACTAAACTGGCCACTAAGTATAAGCTGCATTCTGAGTTTTAATAAATATATAAACAGATATCCAGAAAGATATTTATGTTAAAACATATAAGGACATATATTTTTGGCAAGTATCTGTAAAGAGAGTTTTTGCAGCAGACGCTGTGGCAATCATGTGATTTCAATACTAGTAACCAAATACATGTACCAGTATGGCTGAGAACAGACAGAAATAGTTTTTAAAATTAAGCTTCTTTCAAATAACAGTCTTTGTAAATTGTAGAAGAAAGGTATTAAGAAATTTGCTATCTTGATGAATATGTAAAGTGCAATCTTGCTTTCTTTGCTTGTTTTAATTTAATTTTTATGAACATTTCTGTGAATACGATAGACAGTCAGAATTGTCAAAACTATTCAAATGTATGTACTGTTGAGCACAAACCACGTAACCACCGAAATAGGAACCTCACTGAAACAGGGCAATGGACGATACATCATGATTATAAAATTTGAAATTGAGACTGACATTGACTACCAGTATATTATAATGTATCATCATATGTATATATATATGTGTATATTATGTATAGTAGCTCAGTATATCAAGTCCAGGTCTGGGTGGGTTGGGGGTTTGGTTTTGGTTTTTGACATTATTTTATTGGTGGCTTCATGTGGAGATCAGTGTCAGACTTTGTACTTTATTCTTACAGGTGCATTTTTTTTAAAGTTAAAGTTTGGTTTGTTTAATGACACCACTAGAGCACATTGATTAATGAATCATCAGCTATTGGATGTCAATCATTTGGTAATTATGTAATTATGACACATTGTCATCAGAGGAAACCCGCTACATTTTTCCTGATGCAGCAAGGGATCTTTTATATGCATTTTCCCACAGACAGGAAAGCACATACCTGTACCACAGCCTTTGACCAGTTGTGGTGTGCTGGTTGGAACGAGAAAAACCCCAAATCAGTTGAATGGATCCACTGAGGTGATTTGATCCTACGATGCTAGCACTCAACCTTCTCAGCTAAACCCACCCCCTTCAAAAAAAAAAAATCAGATAAACAAATTCATGATTTTTAAATATTATTATTATTATTATAGCATTCTGGATTTTAACACTGCCACAAAACTGTTCCTGGCCTTGTTGGATTCATGAATAACAGTAACCCTGTATTTTGTTTGTTTAGGTGTTTTATTTTGTTTGTTTGTTCAGTCATTTATTTCATTTTCATTCCTGTTTGAAGGTTTTAATTATCAGGGCTTCTAGATTAACAGACCTGTCAACACTCCCGGATTCCATCGGAGTCTCCTGGTATTTGATCAAATCTCCCGTCACCTACGCAGGAGACAATTTCTCCTGTTAAATGACATTTTTGTAAGCATAAAAAAAAATTGATCCCGTTTTTCCAAAATAACATTATGGTAGCCCCACTCCCATGGCTAGTGATATTCAATGTTAGGCTAGGAAATAACTACCATTGCTATGCCCAATGGCTAGTGAATTTTTGGGGATCAAATGCTGTATTTAAGTCTATTTTGTACATGTGAATATCCTGCACCTCCCTCCCCTCAAAACTGGGTTTTTAAACTCTTACGTCTTATCACCTTCTTTGGATGACATATCCAATTATTCCTATTAGTAAAATTGCATTCACTTAAAGTAGGGCTAATGAACTTTTAATCGTGGCTAGTACATTTTTTAAATCACTGATCCCTTGGCTAGTGGATTTTTATAACAATTCTAGAAGCTCTGATTATACTGTTATAGTATGATGATTATGATGGGTTTTTTAATATATTTTTTTAAAGATATGATGGATAGTGCTTACAACAGACAGATATCTCGGCTGACCACAGCCAGTGCGCCACCAACCAGTGGAGCAGGGGGTGAACCAGCATCTGGCAGTAGGATGAAGCGATTTGGCAGGTACACAGACATTTATGGTGTTACACTAAACTCACAACGTATTTGCACTTTTATTCAGTTGTTTCAACCTTTTAAGTTAGTGCCTGCTTGTGTATCGATTCCTATTTTGATCAAATATCGATTCCTACATTGTATATTAATTCCATATTTATTTACCAATGTACTTATCAGGGTTTTTTATCGACACATTATTTCCTTAAGAAAAAAGACAGTGGACAGAGAATATGTTCCTGCTTGTACCAGTATATAGCTCTACATGTATGATGTGGTATTTCTACATTAAAACTGTGTTTAATCAGGGTTTTACTTTTTATCAGGTTTATATTTCTTATTTTTAACATTTCGACTCTGCTTTGTGCAGTGATACAGCTTTGATCATGTATTACGGTTGTGTCATTCAGATTACCTTGGATGTTCAATCAATTGCTTTAAAACATGCATCAGAAAAAAAGAAGAGTTAACCTGTGTACTTTGATGGTAATTTGTACATAATTTTTGTTTCAATTTACACTGCACTGTTAATTACCCCCCAATAAAATGTTATTTGAGACAGTATGGGTTTAAAACTTAATAAATTAACATGTTTTTATATGAATTTTATCTTTATTCATTATGTTGGCGCTGTCAAAATATAGAACATGTTCTACATGTATGTATCCCCCATGTGTAGTGTGTTTTGTCATATTGGATTCGGTATCAGTGTTTTTTTTGTTTTTTTCTTAACTAGTACCATACTCGCCAGACCCTAAAATTGATGGTCGCCCAATGGACTACCTTTGTAAAAAAAAATTGGTCGCTCTTATCCAATAAAGGTCGCAACGGACGACCAGGTGACTGCTAATTTTCAAGCCTTCCTTTCATTACGTCATGGGTCAAATCTTACAGAAATTCCGGAAACAAATTCTACTGGTTCTGATTTTCAGGGCAATATTTTTAAATCGAAAATATATCGGTATATAATTTTTTTTAAATATCCTAATCATATTAAACAATATGTTGATTGATATAGCTCAATACATCATATATCTGGAACAGCACTTTAAAGAAAATGCTGATGAATATTGAATTCTTCAAATTAAATGGCGTCACTTAAAACTGAATGTTCTCCTTTAATAAACCTCATAAGATGATGTCATTACGTCAGTGGGAAGTCGTTACATAAAACAGGTCATGAAAAGGACATGATGTCCTGATTTTTGTGTATTTTTAACTAAATAGAAGTGTTGTTTGTAAATACAATAAAGTACACTTACATGTATAACAAACATGCTTAGAATGAACTACATGTACTGCATAGAACAAACTGATCGTAAAGTCCTGTTTTATCTCCCTATATATATTAATGACCAACTTATGCAAATACACAACGAACTACTGCTATTGCGAACTAACTATCATGGTCCCTTTTAGTTTGTTATAAGAATGAATGAATGAATGAATGAATGAATGAATTTTTAACGACACCCCAGCACGAAAAATACATCGGCTATTGGGTGTCAAACTATGGTAATGCAAATAAATAAGTGATGATCAACATCAATATAAAAATTCAAAACAAAAACAGTGTAAAGAACTGTGCAAAAACACAAATATCACAGAAATTTTACGGATGCTGAATTTTACTCAAAACTTCAATTTTGTGCTGTATTGGCCATTCTCAAAGAGAATGTTACACTCCTGCACGACGGTGAGGTTACAGCACACGCAGGGGAGTTTGTTATAAGAGTATTTTACTGTATATAAATTGTTTGTAATATTTGTGAATATATTGATGTATAACAGTCAGATATTTAGTATAAAGTTGCTTTGCTATGCTATTGGATTTTATGCACTGTGTGTGATTGTTATTCATCGATAAAACCCCCCCAAAAAACCCACTACAATTATTATATTTAACATACTTCAAACAGGTACATGAAGAGCAGTGTGGCAGATTTCTTTGGTGTTGGTGAAGAGGACTGCTCCCGATCTGACAGGTGGGACAACCGTCGGAAGCGCTATGCAGGGTCGATCGGCAAGTTGAAGGAAGAGCTCATACACCCGGAAGATGAACTCGACTCTGCATCTCCCCGGATCATCGACCCCCTGCGCGTACCAGGAAGGCACATCAGTGAAACAGATAGATATTCACGCAGGACAACACCGCTTTCAAGTACAAGCACGTACCGCAGGGGCTACCCCGGTACACCAAGAAGTAAAGACTCTGTCATCAAAATGACCTGGCAGGGTATATCGACATTGGCTGTAAGTTGTATTTTATCTATGACTCTGTGATCAAAATGACCTGGCAGGTTATATCGACATTGGCTGTAAGTTGTATTTTATCTATGACTGTCATCAAAATTTTGCCAGGATACTAAATTCTCAGGTGGGATACCAGATTTTGAAATGTTAGTATCCAAATGGGATACTGCCCCAAAATTTTAATCTTGAACACTGGACTGTCATCAAAATGACCTGGCAGGGTATATCCACATTGGCTGTAAGTTGTATTTTATCTATGACTAATCAAAATTACCTGGCAGGGTACATGTATATCGACATTGGCTGTAAGTTGTATTTTATCTACATGTGTATGACTGTCATCAAAATGACCTGGCAGGGTATATCGACATTGGCTGTAAGTTGTATTTTATCTATGACTGTCATCAAAATGACCTGGCAGGGTACATGTATATCGACATTGGCTGTAAGTTGTATTTTATCCACATGTGTATGACTGTCATCAAAATGACCTGGCAGGGTATATCGACATTGGCTGTAAGTTGTATTTTATCTATGACTGTCATCAAAATGACCTGGCAGGGTACATGTATATCGACATTGGCTGTAAGTTGTATTGCATCTATGACTGTCATCAAAATGACCTGGCAGGGTATATCGACATTGGCTGTAAGTTGTATTTTATCTATAACTCTGTCATCAAAATGACCTGGTAGGGTATATTGACACTGGCTGTAAGTTGTATTTTATCTATGAATTTTAGATGTTTACTTTTGATTAATTATTAATTGGTGTGGTCTTTAACTTGTGTACATATATATAGGGGCCTATGGAATATTGTAATGCTGCTGTCCATGTTGCCTCAGTTGTGTCTACAGGTTTGTTCCATTTGATTTTCACACATTTAACTTTTAACTACATGTATTTGATTCTCCCGACATTCAGAGGAGTAATTAAAGGGACATTCCTGAGTTTGCTGCAACTTTTAATATGTTATCGACCTACAGAGTCTTTTTAACGATTGTAATTACATATCAAATATATTTTTCTGCATAACATATTAGTTATTGGCTGTAAGTTGTATTTTATCTATAACTCTGTCATCAAAATGACCTGGTAGGGTATATTGACACTGGCTGTAAGTTGTATTTTATCTATGAATTTTAGATGTTTACTTTTGATTAATTATTAATTGGTGTGGTCTTTAACTTGTGTACATATATATAGGGGCCTATGGAATATTGTAATGCTGCTGTCCATGTTGCCTCAGTTGTGTCTACAGGTTTGTTCCATTTGATTTTCACACATTTAACTTTTAACTACATGTATTTGATTCTCCCGACATTCAGAGGAGTAATTAAAGGGACATTCCTGAGTTTGCTGCAACTTTTAATATGTTATCGACCTACAGAGTCTTTTTAACGATTGTAATTACATATCAAATATATTTTTCTGCATAACATATTAGTGGCTGTATATTAAACGTGTTTCATTTTATTTCCAAAAATATTATTTTTTCGTACGTACGAAATTGTTTGAAGACAGTATCTAGTTTGGGCTTCTTACAAATATTAAGACGACTAGAAACACATTGAATATACAGACACTGATATTCTCAACAATTTTTTTTTTTAATATGTAAGTTTAATCGTAGAAATATTTTATTAGTCGGAAACATCTTACAATGCAGCAAACTCAGGAATGTCCCTTTAATAGCTCCCTTAACTTACTGAATAATGAGCATTGATATTTAATCCAGGTGCAACCACTCTCAACTGGACATCCATGGGACCAACTAAACTCTCTGTTTTTCACAGGTTTGCATTGACTCTGTCATAAATGGTGTGATGGAGGGCTGCATGAGTATATAAGATTGTAGTGAATTCACTGAATGTCACATATTTTATTCAAATTTCAGGGAGTCAAGAGAAAGCTCAGACAAAAACAGTCGATGAGATTATAGTGAAATCACTGAATATGTCACATTTGATTTATGTTTCAGGAAGTCAAGAGATAGCTCAGACTAAAATTGGCAATGAGAATATGAGATTGTTGTGAAATCGTCAAATATGTCACATATTTGATTTAAATTTCAGGGGCTCAAGAGAAAGCTCAAACAAAAACAGACGATGAGATTGTAGTGAAATCGCCAAATATGTCACATATTTGATTTAAATTTCAGGGAGTCAAGAGAAAGCTCAGACAAAAACAGGCGATGAAAAGTAGAAGCTACGCTCCAGCCAGTCTTGCTGGGGATATTCCCGATGAGGATCTCAGCGTTGCTACCTCACAGGTGATTATAATAACTTGTAACGGCAGGTATGAGGGTGAAGGGCCAATGTGACAATTGCTTCCTAGCCTTGGGCACATTGATTTATTAATCATCAGCTATTGGATTAACTAATCATGAATCAGTTATTGGATGTCAAATATTTGGTAATTCTGACACATAATTTTCAGTTAGTTTGTTTTACTTTTAAACTATTTTTAAACATGGTAGGTGTGTTCTTAGCATTATATGAATTGGTGTGTTACCAAATCTAATAGGTATTAGTTCTTGTTAGTCAATGTTTAGTTTGGTGTTAATTGGGTTGGAGTTTTTGTTTTGCATCAATACTATATAATTTCAATTTTCATACAAGGACAGCTACCCCGACTTTGAAGGTTCAGTGACCTATTCACATTCGCCTGTATGTTGAACATTGTTATGTGTCCAGATGTTTTCTTGTTTGCAGCCAGTCACTGATGATGCCATCAGTTTAGTTGACGATGTGTTTTATGATGAGCCGCTGCCGGGGAGTGGAGATTATGAACCGTCACGCTTAGACAAGATACGAGAAGAGTCAGAAGCCACAGACAGGGGAGAAAGGTATGGGTTAGAAAGAAAGAAAGAAAATGGTTTATTTAACGACGCCCTCAACACATTTTATTTACGGTTATATGGCGTCGGACATATGGGTAAGGACCACACAGATATTGAGGGAGGAAACTCGCTGTCCCCACTTCATAGGCTACTATTTTTCGATTAGCAGCAATGGATATTTTATATGCACCACCCATAGACAGGATAGCACATACCATGGCCTTTGATGTACCAGTCGTGATGCATTGGCTGGAGCGAGAAATAGATATGTGTTATGTCTGAAATCTCTGCCTAGGCCATTCAGTTGGCATTATTTTCATTAATAGTTGTTATGCTTATTTCGAACCACCAATACCTTAAACTGTTTGGTTCAGTCTCTTCAACTGATTCTGATCTTTCGACATCAATATAGTGAGTTTTAAAGTCGCACACCCTAGTTTCAGCCCGCGAAAATTAATTATAATTCTGGTTAATCTACAAACCTGTAACACACTTAGATCACATTTTTATAAAATGGAGTAAAAAAGAAGGTTTTATATCGATAAATACCATGGGAATCCCCGTGACTCAGTTACTTGAAATAATTTTGAAAGTTAGTATTCTGATGTCACCGGTAGATGTCGCTCGAAGCACAGAAATGCCCATGTCACGACAAATTTCCCAGAGTGCACACAGACTTGGGGTGCGTTCCTTTCACCTCTCCTGGGTATGTTCCAACTGTTTTGTCCTCTCCAGATATCGTAAGACTTATTGGTTTTAAGGGTTTGTAACGTTTTGTATTGGGATACTTACTTGTCTGAACTTTATTGCTAATGAAAATGTGCACGAACTGTGAAGAAAAACCTCACAAATGAACGACAAGCAAACGACAACAAATCGATGTTGATTGCGCGAACTGTGTACGAGAAAATAAAAACTGAACCAAAATGATAACGGTCACGTGGTATACCAACATCTGTGACGTTGAAACACGAAGATCCCCTATAAAAATAGATTGGACCTCGTCTGCTCAACGGTTTTTTCTCAGTGGCGCGTGCGTTTTTAAGAAATACAAAAAATGCATTTCGTGGTATTACAAACATCAGGATTATAAGGATTACCAAAAAACACTTCAGGAGAATGAAAATGTATATTCTAAATAATAAAATGTAAGTAAAGTGTAATTTTATTTGTGAAAAATGGGTTTAATAGCAAAAAACAACGGCATAATGGTTAACAACTAGGGCGTGTCCCTTTAAATTTTTAGTCCCCTATCGGTCCAACCTGATGGGGCTATAGGTTCATCTCCGTCCCTCAGGATGTTTTTTTTTTCTTTCACAATGCTTGATACACTGTATATTGAGCTGAAATTTAGTGTATAGCATTATCATATACTATTACAGATCTAGTTTGACTTTGATGATGATTTATCCATTTTTGACAGAATTATGGCCCTTGAGCCGAACCCGAGAGATGTTTCTACAACGAATTTATCTTGCCGACATGTTAAACCATATAGCCAAATAATCACAATAACGCCAAACAATAATTGTTAACAATTTATTAACAGAGCCGTACCACGCGGACGCGAACGAAACCACTTGCCAGTTACGAAAAATAGTTCCATCGATAAAAGAGTTTTTAACTTCAAATGTTTGTAACTTTTTTTTTAATCAGAAATGTATGTAGTAAAAAAATAAAAATATTAAAAATAAAAAACCCCCAAACAACTGTTGCTAATCGCGCATTAAAGGGACACACCCTAGTTATGGCTAGTTGTTAACCATTACGGCGTTGTTTTTCGCTATTAAACCCATTTTTTCACAAATAAAATTGCACTTTACTTACCGTTTATTATTTAGAATATACATTTCCATTCACCTGAAGTGTTTTTGGTAATCCTGGTAATCTTGGTTTTTGTAATACCACAAAATGCATTTTTCTTATTTCTTAAAAACGAACGCATGTTTGAGAAAAAACCGTTGAGCAGACAAGGTCTAATCTATTTTTAGACAGGATATTTCCATTTCAATGTCACAGACGTTGGTATACCACATGACCATTATCATTTTGGTTCGGTTTGTTTTCTCGTACACGGTTCGCGCAATCATCATCCGATTTGTTGTTGTTCATTTGTGAGATTTTTCTTCACAGTTCGTGAACATTTTCAGTAACAATAAAGTTCAGACAAGTAAGTGTCTCAATACGAAACGTTACAAACCCTTAAAACCAATAATTTTGCTATGTCTTACGATATCTGGAGAGGGGATACAACCAGGACAGAACAGTTGGAACATGTCCAGGAGAGGTGAAAAGAATGCACCCCAAGTCTGTGCGCACTCTGTGAAATTTGTCGTGACGTAGGCATTGTTGTGCTTCAAGCGACATCTACCGGTGACATCAGAATACTAACTTTCAAAATTATTTCAAGCAATTGGGACATGGGGATTCCCATGGTATTTATCGATATAAAACCTGCTTTTTCACTCCATTTGATAAAACTTGATCTAAGTGTGTTACAGGTTTGTAGATTAACCAAATTATAATTTATTTTCGCTGGATGGAACTAGGGTGTGCGGCTTTAATACAATAACACCATGACCGTAATTAGGTGGCCGAGTTCAACATTGCAGCTTTTAAAAGTATTGAAATAGTGTATTTTATAGTAAAATAAAATTAATTATGTATACTTGATTGATTATCAATGTTATTTATAATCTAATTATTGCTTTAGCATTAACTGGGGTGGCTGGAAACTGTTGGAAATTACAGACGGGGTATAAGAGAATTTGGCTCCGCCCACAGGGGTATACGGGATTTGTCCAACGGCAAACAACCAATGAGATTAAAGAATTTTACATGAAGGCGAGATACGGAAGTTTGTTTTCAGGACTTTTTCCCCACCCAAATGTCTCAAGATATAGAGCTCAAATTTTGTGTATGGCTTTGCAATGTACTATTACAGATCAAATTTGACAGAGTTATATCCCTTGAACTTACGAGATAGAAAATTTGTTGGGCCCAGATGGGGACATGAATACTTGTTAAATTAGAAGCAATATGAGTGTTCACAGAACGAACCACTTCTTGTCTTTGAATGTCTTCAGACAGATGGATATATTTACTTTTAGGCTACTAGATTAATTTTTGACAAAAACCACCTTGAGAGGATTTGGGTTTAAAACATTTTCACAGGGCTTCTCGAATTTTTATGAAATTCACTAGCCATGTGATCAGTGATTTAAAAACTTTTTTAGCCACAATTAAAAATTCACTAGCCCTACTGTACTTTACGTTAATACAATTTTACTAAATAATAGTAATAATTTAACATGTTAAAGACACTAAAATTGGGGGCTGAAGTGGGGGCAGGATATTCATATTTACAAAATAGACTTAACTGCAACATTTGACCAAAAATATTTCTTTAGCAATCGTGCATAACAATAGTAGTCATTTTGTAGCCCAACATTGAATATTACTAGCCATGGGAGTGGGGCTACCCATTGTTGTCGAGCAAAAATACTCAACAAAAACCACTTTTTCAACTGACAATGTCCAGATACATGTACATGTATTTGTCACAGAAAAATGAAAAAGTAAATCAGCTATTATTTTCAATTGTTCTGTTATTATTTCTGACTGATGGGAAATGTGAATACTCTGTATATAATTATTGGATTGGGCCTCATGCCATATTTTGACTAACACTATAATAGTGTGAATTTAAGTATAACAGTAACACTTTTGTTTATTTTTTTACTAAATATATACCAGGGCCCGTGCTTATAAAACTTAAAGTCTAGACTTTAATAAAGTCCAGACTTTAACGTAATGTTATTTGAATGGCTTTGCCATGACGTTAAAGTCTGGACTTTATTAAAGTCTAGACTTTTAAGTTTTATAAGCACGGGCCCAGAGCACATACATAACAAATTGGTTTCATTATCACTAATCTGTTGCAGAAAAATAAAATAATATTGTAAATCTTAACAAGTGGTCTAGCTTATATAACATTTGATATTCAAATTAATACAATCCTGTAACAGTTATAATTATGAAAGCTTGCTTTCAGCATTAACCAGTTACTAATTTTTATTCAACTTGGCTCAAAAAATAAATAAATTGGCTAATCAAATTTTGCATAGATTATCTAATTTCCCAGTTACATTATGCAAATAATTTTTAAAATTTCAAAAATATTTTAAAGATTCTTTGCAGTGTAATTAATCCTTGTATGATTGCAGTTCTAACAATTGTGTGAAATATCTTAATTTCTCTCACTTTTAATTATGCACACCTGCTACTTGAGTTTGCACAATTCTCTATTTACTAAACAGAGGTACAGAAATCCTTTTATTTTTAGCGGATATAAACCTGCTCCTGGGTGGCGGCGAATGCCTCCGCAAGCCCTCCCATCGACTCCTGGGGTAGGGATGGATGAACCAGACTTCCCACTGAAGCGTATTGCGGGCAAGGTCATGCACACAGCACTGGAGAGGGAGAAACGCCATCTGGGGATGGGCTTTGTAGGAAGACTACTGAAGCGAAGTTTTAAAAGTGAAAGATATCAAAAGGATGATGTTCTAAAACAAATGGATAGCCTGGATGATCACAGGTAAATGTAATATTATATACCTTCAAAAAAAGTAGGGGAACCTGAAATATTAATGTTAATATCAACTATTAGACTGAACATATGTTTTGACCACATACATCCTAGTAAGAACGTTCATGTCTGTTTATTAACACCGAAACACATTCCATAGTTAGCACATGCATCACACAGTTGCCCCGTACACATGCGTGGGGTGTCATTCTCGATTTTGACAATTTCCAGGAAGGTCCATTAATCACTGTGGAACATTATTTCTGTCAAATCTTTTTCATTCTGTTGATCATACTACTGTTATTGTTTTGTTTTTAGTAATTTTTATTGTTTGAATTTGCGATTTACTGATAAAAAAACTTCAACTTTCAAATTTCACTTCTGACCCCAATCATCCTTCAAGATCTTTGGTGGTCATAAAACCTACTGTAATACTGAACTAACTACCGGTTGTAATGTTTACCCAATTAATTCACTATTATCATATAACCATTCCCCACAGCTAATATAGGTAGTATTAAACCAAATAACTTCCGGCTGGGTCAAAGTTCGAGGTGCACCGAACTTTTGATAGAGAAGTGAACACCACAAGTCCTGTGATTGGTTATAAATGTGAGTGTGTTGGTTGTAAAAAAAATTAGTTTCATCTGGGCTAAAAATGTATGCAATTTTATTTCATCTAGTACCACTGTGTCAAGTAGCCTTGTGCTTGGAACATGTATGGGGTACCTGTAAAAAAAAGTACTCAAATTTTGTGCGGAACTAGGGTAGTCATAGACGCTACCCGTTATCTCAGAAATGAGAAGCTTGACACCCACTTTTTTGTGATTCACTTTAAGGGTGAGGGGTGGTAGTATTTATATCTGTGGCGTTTATGTCGATTGATACGTTGCAGGTAGGAGTTTTAGCCACATATGTTACTATTGTCGTCTATGGGATTTGATTTGGTAGTATACACCCTATACCGTATAATTTTGGCAATTGTAAATTCTTATTAGAGTTCCCCTACTTTTTTTGAAGAGCATATATGTATGTTATGTGATAACTTGTTTGTTTCAGTGCAAAGGTTGTTTATTTTTTTTATAAAAAAATATCATAATCCAAAATTACTGATCTTTATGAGAAGAAATGAAGTCTCTGTCTAACCCATAGAATGTTCTCGATATTTTGTCAATATATTATTGATTGATTTATATTATTATACCAGTTAATTGTTACTAATAATTGGCATAAGAAAAAAAAATCAACAGACAAGCTTTCTGCCAGAGTCGATACAAAGGCTAAAATTATGTACCGTATATTGCCGGGTATTAGCCGACTCCTTGTATAAGGCGACCACTTAGTTTGACCCTAAATATCAAGTACAAAAACATCGGCCTCGTGTATAAACCAAAGTCATCTTTTGTCCAGTTGTACATTGTATTGATTTCAATAATATTGTCAATAAATTGACTTGTGCTTTTCTTTTTCATTACACTTTCTTCCCCTTTAGTTATTACAGACACGTCTTCTATGTAGTGCAAAAATAATTTATCACCAATAAGTCATAACAAGAAAATAAACAATTCAAGCTGTAACAACATATCACTACACATAAGTAATTAAATTATTCACTGAACAGCAAATAATAAACTCATTAAGGCAGGTTTAATCCCTGTTTTCCTCCACACAGAAACAATGTCCATGGCTGTTGTTCACACAAAATCATGTGATCCAATCAAATAAGGGCTTACAAAGTGATATAGACAGAGGTGTCAAACAAAGATAGCGGAACACCTTTTTACCACTGAAATAACAATAAAACAAGTAATTTTTATTATTATTTATCAAACTATTAATGCATTCAAGAACAAAAAAAACTACATAACATTGATGGGGTGTTTTAGTTTATACTTTGCAAAAATTATTGTTACATAAACTGAAAGGCTGTATAAGGGTGATCAAAATTTGTAAGTCGTGGCAGAAAGCCTGAGAGAAATACATGTACAGTATATAAAGATAAGAAACTTTCTTACATTATTTTTATTATTATTTTCTTTTATAAATTAACCATATCAGTTTAAAATAATGTTTATTTTATTATTGAAAAGAAAGACATAGTTAATTACATCTGATTCAGTAGTATGTTCATAAAGGTAAATGCTCACAATCAATTTAAATGGCCATCTCTTTGCAAGTACACAAATGTACCATTGTGATCATGTGTCAAAAATAATATTACATTCAGTGACCCATGAGCATGCTTCTGGAGGCCAAAAATACTCATTATTAATTTTGATTGAACATTTTATTCAGTTGGAAACTGCATAATTATACATAAACAGTATTTTTTAACACAGTAAAAAACCAACCTTTTCTAACTAATTTGTTTAATTCTTTGTTATTTAATATATACAACGATATTAATTTTGTTTTCTGTTTCATTTATTTTCTCTCTTATTTTTCAGACCGTATTTTACATACTGGGTTACCTTTGTACAAATTGTGTGTTTTATTGTTGCTGTTGCTGTGTATGGAATTGCTCCAGTGGGAATCAGTGTAACAGTCTATTCCGAAACAGTAAGTCTGATAGCATACTGAGAAAATCATTCTTTGATATAAGTTAGATGTGTAAGTTTTATGTTACATATATGAAAACTTTATCCTGTGTACTTTCTGTTTTGAGATTATCTGCAGGACAACCCATGTTCAGAATGGATTTTTATAGATCCCATTCTATGGTAATTGCAACAACTCCAGTAACTGACCCCATGCCAGCTCCCCTTATTGATACATTTAGTACTTGAACATTGTCAAGTTCAAATCATAGTTTATCTGATTTTGCCTCAGGCAGTAGGGTATTACCATTTTTAAGTGCAGATATTCTGTATACATTAAAAGCAAAACAAAAAGTAGGTATGATTTATATATATATATATATATGTAAGCTGTATGACATTTAGTGTTATCTAATACATGTATTGTTTTGTTCAGGTTCGGATGCCAAATTTAGCTTTTCAGAAGGAAGATCAACAGGAACGAGATAATTTGTGGATTGGTCCCAGGCAGGTTGGTACCAATAACCATATCATTTTCATACCTCACTTTTATTATTAGTCACCAGCATGCAAGCCATTGGGTTAAAAGCTCAGTCAAAATATATTACAAACTATCATTTCCTTGTCATGGGCCCCCTTTTATGAAGAGATGTTATCACTAATATCTTTAGGTAAAACTGGGGCCAGGGCTCGTGCTTATGAAACCTTTAGAGTCTAGACTCAATATTTAATGATGTCACCTGCATGCAGTTTGTATGGTGTTGTCATGACGTTAAAAGTCTTGGACTGTTATTTGAGTCATGAGTCTAGATTCTAAAAGTTTTATAAGCACCAGGTCAGATAACACTGTTAAAAATCCATAGAAAAAAAAGAAAAAGGAATTTGGTTTGTAACAAAGTGTATATACCCTGCTGTATCCTGCTTGTATTGCGTATGTGTAATAAGACTTGTCTCTATGACGGCAGGCTGATCTGATCCACCTCGGGGCCAAGTACTCTCCCTGCACACTGCTTGTATTGTGTGTGTAATAAGACTGTAATATGACTGCAGGCTGATCTGATCCACCTCGGGGCCAAGTACTCTCCCTGCACACTGCTTGTATTGTGTATGTGTAATAAGACTGTAATATGACTGCAGGCTGATCTGATCCACCTCGGGGCCAAGTACTCTCCCTGCACACTGCTTGTATTGTGTATGTGTTAAGACTTGTCTCTATGACGGCAGGCTGATCTGATCCACCTCGGGGCCAAGTACTCGCTCTGCACACTGCTTGTATTGTGTATGTGTAATAAGACTGTAATATGACTACAAGACTGTAATATGACTACAGGCTGATCTGATCCACCTTGGGGCCAAGTACTCTCCCTGCACACTGCTTGTATTGTGTATGTGTAATAAGACTGTGTAATATGACTGCAGGCTGATCTGATCCACCTCGGGGCCAAGTACTCGCTCTGCACACTGCTTGTATTGTGTATGTGTAATAAGCCTGTGTAATATGACTGCAGGCTGATCTGATCCACCTCGGGGCCAAGTACTCTCCCTGCACACTGCTTGTATTGTGTATGTGTAATAAGACTGTGTAATATGACTGCAGGCTGATCGGATCCACCTCGGGGCCAAGTACTCTCCCTGCACACTGCTTGTATTGTGTATGTGTAATATGACTGCAGCTGATTTGATCCACCTCAGGGTCAAGTACTCTCCCTGCACACTGCTTGTATTGTGTATGTGTAGTAAGACTTGTTGCTATGACTGCAGGCTGATCGGATCCACCTTGGGGCCAAATACTCTCCCAGAACACTGCTTGTATTGTGTATGTGTAATAAGACTGTGTAATGTGACTGCAGACTGGTCTGATCCACCTTGGGGCCAAGTACTCTCCCTGCACACTGCTTGTATTGTGTATGTGTAATAAGACTAATATTACTGCAGCTGATCTGATCCACCTCGGGGCCAAGTGCTCTCCCTGCACACTGCTTGTATTGTTTATGTGTAATAAGTCTGTAATATGACTGTGTAATATGACTGCAGGCTGATCTGATCCACCTCGGGGCCAAGTATTCTCCCTGCACACTGCTTGTATTGTGTATGTGTAATAAGACTGTAATAAGACTGTAATATGACTGCAGGCTGATCTGATCCACCTCGGGGCCAAGTACTCTCCCTGCACACTGCTTGTATTGTGTATGTGTAATAAGACTGTGTAATATGACTGCAGGCTGATCTGATCCACTTCGGGGCCAAGTACTCTCCTTGCATGCTGCTTGTATTGTGTATGTGTAATAAGACTGTGTAATATGACGGCAGGCTGATCGGATCCACTACAGGGCCAAGTACTCTCCCAGAACACTGCTTGTATTGTGTATGTGTAATAAGACTGTGTAATATGACTGCAAGCTGATCTGATCCACCTCGGGGCCAAATACTCTCCCAGAACACTGCTTGTATTGTGTATGTGTAATAAGACTGTATAATGTGACTGCAAGCTGATCTGATCCACCTCGGGGCCAAATACTCTCCCAGAACACTGCTTGTATTGTGTATGTATAATAAGACTGTGTAATATGACTGCAAGCTGATCTGATCCACCTCGTGGCCAAGTACTCTCCCTGCACACAGCTTGTATTGTGTATGTGTAATAAGACTGTGTAATATGACGGCAGGCTGATCGGATCCACCTCGGGGCCAAATACTCTCCCAGAACACTGCTTGTATTGTGTATGTGTAATAAGACTGTGTAATATGACTGCAAGCTGATCTGATCCACCTCAGGGCCAAGTACTCTCCCTGCACACTGCTTGTATTGTGTATGTGTAAGAAGTCTTGTTGCTATGATTGCAGGCTGATCGGATCCACCTCGGGGCCAAATACTCTCCCTGCACACTGCTTGTATTGTGTATGTGTAATAAGACTGTAATACGACTGTGTAATATGACGGCAAGCTGATCTGATCCACCTCAGGGCCAAGTACTCTCCCTGCACACTGCTTGTATTGTGTATGTGTAAGAAGTCTTGTTGCTATGACTGCAGGCTGATCGGATCCACCTCGGGGCCAAATATTATCCCAGAACACTGCTTGTATTGTGTATGTGTAATAAGACTGTAATATGACTGCAGGCTGATATGATCCACCTCAGGGCCAAGTACTCTCCCTGCACACTGCTTGTATTGTGTATGTGTAATAAGACTTGTCTCTATGACTGCAGGCTGATATGATCCACCTCAGGGCCAAGTACTCTCCCTGCACACTGCTTGTATTGTGTATGTGTAATAAGACTGCAGGGATTTACCGGACGCACAAAACTTGCATATAGGACGCACTAAAACTTAACTGGATCCGCAAAAATAGAGATACTGCGTCCCGTGGGACGCATAAAATATCTGACATTTTCAGTAACCCTGTCCACTATCAAAGATCGATCATTCTGTGTAACACACTATTTCTTTTCTACCTATAAACTGTATTCAAATGGGGATTCCCCATATCGAAAACAAAAAGTTTTATTAATCTCTGGGAACACTGCGTCTTTATCCTTTGCTGCGCTTAATCGGGTAAAGTTGGTAATTTCCGGAAAGCGATCGCGGATTTGCGATCATTCGGAACTTCTGATCAACAGGCCGAACACAATCGGAAATTCCCAGGCAAATAAAACAAATTGGTTAAATGTTCTGATTTGCATTAACAAACAAGTAGCACGATTCATAAACAACGCATGGTATTGTGAGTGTCATTTAGCTTGCAGGAAATGGTTCAAATAATTATACAGATCAAAGTGAAATGTTGATTTTGAAAGAATAAACAATGAATACCGACATTGATTTCCCGAAAGGAAAAACAACACAGCTTGTTAACTTTACTTTAATGAAACATATAGTATACACGTGATTTGTTGTCTGCAGCTCTGTCGTTTGTGTGGTTTTGGGACCCTTTGTTTTCTGGTTGGGATCCCCAGAAAAGAAAGAGGTGAGTCCAAGGGACCCCCATTTCAGAAAAACAAGGTAAATCCCTGAGACTGTGTAATATGACGGCAGGCTGATCGGATCCACTTCGGGGCCAAGTACTTGTCCTGCACACTGCTTGTATTGTGTATGTGTAAGAAGTCTTGTTGCTATGACTGCAGGCTGATCGGATCCACCTCGGGGCCAAATACTCTCCCAGAACACTGCTTGTATTGTGTATGTGTAATAAGACTGTAATATGACTGCAGGCTGATCGGATCCACCTTGGGGCCAAGTACTCTCCCTGCACACTGCTTGTATTGTGTATGTGTAATAAGTCTTTGCTTCTATGACTGCAGGCTGATCGGATCCACCTTGGGGCCAAGTACTCTCCCTGCACACTGCTTGTATTGTGTATGTGTAATAAGTCTTTGCTTCTATGACTGCAGGCTGATCTGATCCACCTTGGGGCCAAGTACTCTCCCTGCACACTGCTTGTATTGTGTATGTGTAATAAGACTGTGTTATATGACTGCAGGCTGATCTGATCCACCTCGGGGCCAAGTACTCGCCCTGCATGCGGTGGGATGAGAACCTGAACCACGCGTTGAACCTCGACCTGCAGGAGGAGAAGACTTCAGCCTGCTGTGTGCGCAACGACGGCTCGGGCTGTGCTCAGATGACAGAGAAGAGATGCAGTGTAAGTGACGGCTTGTGTAGCAATCACAGTTCTTAAATTGTATCATATTCATATGTTATTCTTTGACACCCAATACCCAGGTCTCACACTGGAACAAATTTTGGTTTAGCCAATTTTCATATACATTAGAGTAGCAGGGTTAGCTCTGGGTATCAGACAATTTTGTCAAATTATCTTTAAAAAAACAGCTAAATCTATAGCTATTTTCCAACAAAATATAAATTATTACACAATTTGTTTTCACCAAATTAAATAAAATTTGTCATTTGTTTTTTAAAATATGCAATTGGCAAATTTGACGAGTGGCAGGGCTAGCACTGGAATAGCTCCTTGCAAATTATTAGCATGATTAATTTAAGGAATATTTTATAGCCAAAGACTACAACGTCAATGTTGTAAATACTTTGTATAAAAACGAGCAATTTGACAGTGGACAAGGTGAGTCTTGAGGACCCAGTGTTTTGTTAATCTTCAAGTTGCAGTGTGATTGAGATCTTCTGTAGCAGCAGTTCAAAGTTTAAAAATTTTGTATTTAAAAGGAAGCACTAGATCACTACCAATCCTCTGTGGACATGATTACCAGTGCTTTATAACTGGTATATTAAATACCGTTTGATGCTAATCAGGGGTCACAGCAAGTGACTACTGGATCAAAAGTGGATTTATTTTTTAGTTTCTTATGTGTCCAACTGGAGGGGATTATAGGTTGTCGTGACCGTCCTTCCATCTGTCTATTTCTCTGTCTATCCCACGTATACATAGTTATCCAGACGGGTTTTTTCACAGTGCCTCAAGATATAGACCTGATATTTTGTATTTATTATATAACATTTAATGAAATATCTTAAAATATCAGTGAAATAAAGTGTTATCAGTCACTCAGTGATGATAACACATTTTAGAGTGAAAATTTCAATATTTCACTTTAAAATGTGTTATCGTCACTGTAGAAAGTGTTATCTTCACTGTAAGAAAGCTGGAACTAATTTGCTGCTGGCATTTTAAAAATAAAGGTAAATTGCCAAAAGTTATGTAATAAATAAAGGATATTTCATGTTTTTTGTCAAATATGATTTTTATCTCATCTCGTGAAGTTTGCAATCATATCATACTCGTCATGCAAACGCAACTCATGAGATATGATTGCAAACTTCACGAGATGAGACATAAATCATATTTGACAAAAAACATGAAATATTCTCTATATAGCTATATCATGTACTGTTACAGATCAAGTTTAACTTTTATGGTGAGGGTCCTTGAACATAGGAGATATGAAAATTTGTTGGGACCATGTATTACAGAATGCTTGTTAAACCTAAAATTAACATGCATATAGAATTTTTTTTTTTTTATCCCACTGCCCCCTTTTCTTTTACCCCTTTGAATTCCATCTCATTTCTTCCCGATCTGGCAACTCCTATCTTTCAACTTCTTTTGCTGTATACCTCCACATCCCAATCCTTGTATCTCCAATGGTGACAGGTGCTTGTCTCTTGTGGCTATCCGTTTAAATTAATTTGACTATAGAAAAATGCATAATAAAATTCAGTTTTACTGATAATTAGCAGTGCATACATGTACCATACTTATACGTGAATTCAGTGGAAAGCTATAGTCACATAAGGAAGGATTTGTTTATCTAGTAATTATAATATGTATACTCCAGGTGGTGACATCAGGTAAAAAATTATAAGGTAACACCCTGAGTATACAGAAAGTTTGAAGCTTAACTTTGTTTAGTAGCTGATGTAGGCATTGAAGTATAAATCGTAATAAGATAATCAATGTTTCATGTTTAGTCTGGGCTTAATATTATAAAACTTTTAAAGTCTGCAATCAAGGCATTAATAAAATTTCAGCAATACAACAGCAGGGAGTTGTTTCTGTTATCCATTAACTGTATGTATACATGTACATCATTCACTGAGAGCTGTGGATTCTTATGGATTGATCTTAGAATAGTTTAACAGTGCCTGCATAGTGATGGTTTCTCTGTTCCTTACTTCCACATCTTTTATTATTTCAGCCTGTCTTGTCATCATTTGAAGACTGGGGGGCTGCAGGAAACAGTGGTCCAAACGATCGCAAGTCTGGCTCAGTTTGTGGCCAAGATCCACGGTACATTACAGCAAATAGCATCATGAAAATTATACATTATGTGGAAGTCATCATTGTCATAGGAATTTGACTATTGCAGGAGCATAACATGTTCCAGATCTGGGGGGCTCCTTTTGTTTACATTTTCCCTAGACACCCATAGTATATGACTAGCCTAATATTGCACAGTAACAATTGTCTTAACTCTCTGAATCCCATGGTCTACACCATAGGCGTACGGACTCCCATTTTTAGGTGGGTGGGGGCAGGCTGGTTTTTGCCCGAATTAAATGAAAATGTCAGAATCTGGATAACAACATTTATTCATATTAGCTTTACTACCAAACAGCTATATAGGATTGCAAATGAATCACTATGCATTTTTACATGGATTACAACTAATTTTTATTGTCGAATGATGGAAATACATGGTGAAAAGGTCTCAGGTGAACACATTTTTCCTGAATATCTCTTATCAGTTTTGCCCGAATTTGAGGTTTTGCTCCAGTACTAGAGGGGCAGTTGCCTCCCCCACCCGCTGTCTCGTACGCTTATGGTCTACACCCCTGCTATGAAAACAAACTGTACAATTATTGACTTGATGACTATGCATGTATCTTTACATACAGTATGATCGATTTCACTTTGGTATGAATTATTAACTTTAACAATATGATCCAACTGTGATCCAATTCACATTAAAGTGAATTCTCAATTTTAACTATAGGATCCAACTGTGATCAAATTCACTTTGGTGCGAATTCTCAACTTTAACAATATGATCCAACTGTGATCGAATTCACTTTGGTGTGAATTCACATCTTTAACTATAGGATCCAACTGTGATCGAATTCACTTTGGTGTGAATTCTCAACTTTAACAATATGATCCAACTGTGATCAAATTCACTTTGGTGCGAATTCTCAACTTTAACTATAGGATCCAACTGTGATCAAATTCATTTTGGTGCGAATTCTCAACTTGAACAATATGATCCAACTGTGATCGAATTCACTTTGGTGTGAATTCACATCTTTAACTATAGGATCCAACTGTGATCGAATTCACTTTGGTGTGAATTCACAACTTTAACAATATGATCCAACTGTGATCGAATTCACTTTGTAAGGAATTCTCAACTTTACGTTGTCTAACTTGATTTAGTTTTTTCTTTCTTTCAGTTTTTGTACAGACCCTGCCTCAGTGCCTCCATTTGAGTGGGAAGATGACATAACAAAATGGCCAGTAAGTACATTTAGATTAAAATAAATGGTGTTTACAGAGAAATATAATTAAAAAATAAGCATAAAATAATACAAATTTATTTAAATTGATCCATAGTGCACATAGGATCTTATTTTTTTATAAAGGTGAACTAGATTAGTAATTACAAGTTATACAGGAATATAACAAATTAAAAATGTATTATTATAATTATTATTATTAGTAGTATCATTATTAGTATCATTATTATTAGTAGTAGTCACATATTGGTCCAACCGGCGTGGACTATAGGTTTCATCTCCATCCTTCTGTCCGTCTGTTCCACATATAGTTTTCCAGATGGGTTTTTTAACAGTGCATCGAGAAACAGATGAAAATTTGTGTATAGCTGTATCAGGTTCTCTTACAGATCAAGTTTAACTTTCATTGTAATTTACACATTTTTCACAGAGTTGTGGCCCTTGAACTTCGGAGAACATTTTATATTGCTTTAGCAGTATTCTCAGAATGCTTATTATTATTGTTGGTTTTTTTTGCTTTGTTTTTTATATATACCAAGCCATAATGAAATCTTTAAATATTCCTGACTTTGTCAGTGATAATTTTTGTTTTCTTTGCTTCACAGCTGTGCCTGACAACAGACAGACCAAACGTAACACAAGCCAGTACACAGGATCGTCACATGACATGTGAAGTCGTAGGTCACCCATGTTGCCATGGGATACAGGGTGAATGTATTATTACAACACGTGAACACTGCGATCTGAAGAGAGGCTATTACCACGAAAATGCGTATCTTTGTTCTCAGGTACTTGTTTTGTTTATTATGCCTGAAACAGACTGTATTGTAGTCTGGTAGCAGTATAATGGGAGCAATGCGTATTTTTACAGCAAATGAACAATGCTAAAGTCTTGACCTTGGACTTCAATAATTTTAGAAATGAGGTATCCAGTCATCATACTGGGACTATGTCACACTATGTAGCTTAATCAGCTTATTTTGGCTTTAGGTCTCAGACCTAACTTCTAATTGCAAATTCTGCCCACCTCAAACTTAACCCCCCCCCCCCCCTCCTGGCCTGGACTTAGTCACTGGCGATGTCAGAGGCTAAGCCTGTGACAGGCGTGTTCGAAACCTTAGTGGTATACGAGCATGTTAAACAAGTATCTCACTCACTCACACTATGTAGCCTCTGAAAGTGATCAAAATGCATGGCCTTACTACACCGCCCTACGTAATGTCTGTCTCCAGTATTACCGTTTATTATGAAATATGTGCATCTACAGAAAATATAAATTTTTAAAGTGATATTCAATGAAAATTCATATTTTCGCTGTATTTAGTTAAAGAGTTAAAGTGAAAATATAGAAGTCATATTTATATTTTTGGGAACAATTACCTCCTTTGTAAATTATTAGGTTTTAATTATTGAGGTCAGTGTCACTTCATTGTTCTTAAGTTTGATGATTAACAAAGCATCTGATCATATTTAAAAAAATTTTTTTTTAAATTTAAACAATTGTACCTATAAAAAAAATGGATATGAAGTGCAATTATGATAAAATATCTAAAACTGATTGAGTAATGAAATGAATTCATGAAAATATAGCTTTCACACATCACCCTGTTGCCAAAAAAAATCATATGCATTTGAAAACCCCCAATGAATTAGCCTTTATTTATGAATGTAATATCATACATACACATAGACATTCACACACATGAGCTTGCATGCATGAGCCCACACCTGTATAATGCTACATTTGTAAATCACATTTAATTGGCTTTTATACAGATCTATAGTTTTGGGGGTTTTGAAATTATTATTCTGTCTATATTATGTATAGACTATTTAAGACAAGATGTGCAGTTAAGTAACTCAAAGCTAATAAATTGTTAGTCCAATCCATTTGTTTTGTAAATGCTGCATTGCAATAAAAAAAATTCAATCAATAAGAAACTATTTAAAAAAAAAAAAGCAAATGCACTTTCAAATTCTGTTTTGTTTTACTATGCAACTTTTGTAATCACAAATATTTTGCAAAAATATTTTTGATACTTGCATGCATTTTGCCACCATTTTGCCTCTGTTGGAAGAAAAAAAGCATTCCTTTTAAAGTTATATAACTCCTTAATGTAACCTTGCTTAGTTCTGTTGTCTGAACATTAGCTTTAGACTATAATAAAATAAATGCTAGACCCAGGGAGTGAAATTTTATTTTTTATTTTTTATTTTTTGACACATTGGAAATACATGTACCAGGCCTTTCCCCAGGATTTTTTTAAGGCGCTTATATACATATATAGCATCATTATAACACAAAAATCAAGCCAAAAGAAGTGGGGTAGTGGGTTGAAAACAGTTAAGTGTTTGCCTTCAATCCATCAAATCATATTGGGGGTGGGTTTTTTTTTGGGGGGGGGGTTTAAAACTTTAAAAAAAAAAAAAAAAACCCATCAATTCCCCACCCCCAACAATTTCATAATTTGCGCCATGTTGTTGCTGTTGATTTCAGCATCGTGTTAAATGCTTGTTGTGATTTCTGCTTGTAAAATACCTAAGCTAAGAATGCTGACTTCACAGTATATTCCATTTATAAAAAAAAGAAAGAAAAAAAGTTGATAAAATAAAATTTTACGGTCTTTCTAAAATCCAGCTAATTTATTAAATATCACCTCACAGTTTAACAAATACATATCTAGCATTATCTAACAAATATGATTATTGTAAACTAATTCAGTGTACGTTATACTGCATGTTCATTTCCTGCGATCGCGATCTCAGTGCGTGCTCTCGACCATAGGTACAAAATTAACAAAGACAAAGGAAATAACGAAACTGCAGTTAGGTATTCATTGATGCAAACAACTATTGTTTTTCTACACATTTACATCAAGATTTACTTCTGTGTAATCGTATTGTTCATGTCCGCAACGATGTCTCTTGACACGTGGGTGTCAGCTGACTCTGAAGCGTGACGTATATTACTCCGAGAGCTTTCCTCAGTTCAGCCAACGAACGTTCTTCCTAACGTTCGCGAATTATTTGATTGGTGTCCGTCGTGTCCATTTGGTTTAACGTGAAGCGCACAAAACAGTGTAGCGAACGTTTTGTTTTCGCTAGGTCTGGCTGAACTCAGCCCTTGGGATAGCCGACATGTCTTTTGGCCCTGAACTGGCATGTGTATTCAAATTGACATGCAGTGTCGGTTTGTTACTTTGGTTCAAAGACTTTACAAAATTAAAATAGCAAGTTACATATCTTCCAGACATTGAATCACCGTCACATTGCTGTCATACATGTCAAATGCATGCCGTTAAAATTAATAACCTTGATTATTAAAATTAGCAAACATCATAAGGCATACGCTGTATTCTGGATAACACCATTTCTCGTTACCGGTCGCGAGATCGCTATTATGCTAATTGAATATTTGGTATTATTATGTTTGAGGTGTCGAATAGATTATGTAACCGTTTGTTCACATCAGAAGATAGAAAATGGCTCGGCCAAAATTTAAGCCACTTGCAAATTTTATTAGCCATTTTTTTGTAAAAATAATTTTTAATTAGCCGATGGCTAAATTGGTTACCGACAGCACGAGCCCTGGATTTTTTCAGTGTGTTTTGGGAAGAGGGTGTTAGGATAGAAATTACTGATTGCCAACTTAACTATACTATTAAAAAGTGCTTGAAGCTTGATTGCTCGGCACTGGAATCCCGTTATGCATAAGCGCCTTCCTGATGGATTAGCGGTCCCAGTAGATGTGGTAAAATTACCAAACACCAATTGTGAGCAGACGACTGGTCAATTGTTAGGTATTTAGGACGTGTTTTACCTGTCATAATAATTAGGTGTGCTTGGTATACTGGTACACAAGTTGTTTGCAAGAGGTAGTCGACTGCCACGCTCGTACTTGTGATAATTGTTTTTCTAAAGTACATCAAATCAAGGCGTAGCAGCAATTGATTTAAGGCGCTTCCACGCCCTCAAAGAGCTTACTTTACGGACCAAGGTTTGACGGGCTGCTACGCCTAATGGCCCTGGGGAAACCCCTGCATGTACCACACATCAAACATTATAATTAATTCTATAATTATGTGTAAAGCACAAATTATAAGGAAAAACAATTGGGTGGTAAAACAGCAGCCAGGCATGAAAATATAGGATTTATGTTTACCTTCGCATATTTAATTAGTATGCTAAGCACTGTATACAACCTGGGGCGGGATTTAGCTCAGCCGGTTGAGTGCTCGCTTGAGGTGCTTGTGTCGCAGGATCGAACCACCTCGATGGATCCATTCAACCGATTTGGTTTTCTCTCGTTCCAACCGGTGCACCACAACTAGTCAAAGGCCGTGGTATGTGCTTTCATGTCTGTGGGAAAGTGCATATAAAAGATCCCTTGCTGCATTTAGAAAAATGTAGCGGGTTCCCTCTGATGACTTTGAGTCAGAAATACCAAATGTTTGACATCCAATAGCCGATGATTAATTAATCAATGTGCTTCAGTGGTGTCATTTTGTCATTAAGATTTGTTAGTGTTATCTTTATAAATTTCATCAGCAAACTATTTAACTGGCTAAGCAATTATTATTTTTTTTGTTTGTCAGGTGAAATGCATGGAGCAGATTTGTGGAATGATCGCCTTTACCAATCCTGACAATCCCGACCAGTTCTATCGACTGTGGACGTCTCTGTTTCTACATGGCGGGTACGTTCAGTCACGGCTAGCCCACACAGTGTTTTCATCAGCAGTTATCTATTTGTTTTTTGTATGACACACATACATGTTGTACCTGTCTCCACTAAATATTGTTGTTGTTTCAGTTTGGCTTGACGTAAAACAAAAAGAATATTTAAAGTGTTTTAGAAACAACAAAATGTTTAAGTTTTTATGTGCACTTTATCTGAACTTATAGGCCTCGGTGGCATCGTGGTTAGGCCATCGGTCTACAGGCTGGTAGGTACTGGGTTTGGATCCCAGTCGAAGCATGGGATTTTTAATCCAGATACTGACTCCAAACCCTGAGTGAGTGCTCCGCAAGGCTCAATGGGTAGGTGTAAACCACTTGCACCGACCAGTGATCCATAACTGGTTCAACAAAGGCCATGGTTTGTGCTATCCTGCCTGTGGGAAGCGCAAATAAAAGATCCCTTGCTGCTAATCGGAAAGAGTAGCCCATGTAGTGGCGACAGCGAGTTTCCTCTCCAAATCTGTGTAGTCCTGACGCCATATAACCATAAATAAAATGTGTTGAGTGCGTCGTTAAATTTTTTTTTTTTTTTTTTTTTTTTTATCTGAACTTTGTTCAAGATCATTTTAAATAAAACATCAATAGTCACACATAGTGAAATTGTCATCTGCTAATGGAGCTTGAAATTATATTTTCTTGACCAATTTATTTTACTAAATTCTGAAAGTTAGAGATCCATTTTGTGTGTATCACACAGACAAAAACCCACCCCAAAAACCAGAAAAAATATTTCACATTGTGAGCAAATTGCGCTTTTCACTGTGAGTGAATATTTATTTTTTATTTATATCTTGACAACTGTTTTTACAAATTGCAAGTAAACTAACATTTATTTTTCTTTTTTCTTTACTTCAAGTCAAACTGGTACAGGGTATACTGTAATAGAGACTATAATTGGGAAATTACTTTCATGAATAATGTTGCTTTAGTAGAACTGAAACAGATATTGATCTTACTTAAAATGTGTGACTATTATCATGAAACAAATTCCACACCCCTCATTTGAACTGATGGGCATGTTTGCATCATCACCTCTTGAAACCCCTCCAAAATGAAAGTCTGATTAAGTAGATTGTTTTCTTGATTGCAGCCTGTTCCATCTGCTGATCACGATCATCTTCCAGATGCTGGTGATGCGAGATATGGAGAAGTTGACTGGAGCCATCAGGATGGCAATTATCTACATCGCTAGCGGCATCGCTGGCAACCTGGCCAGCTGCATATTCCTGCCTTACCAAGTGGAGGTAACTAGTCTTGTGTGGAGGCGTTAGTCTATGACGTGACTTTTATGCCAGTTTTACAAGGTTTTTCTTTTCTGTTTTTTGTTGGTTTAATTGTCAGTTTGTTTGAGGTTTCTTTTGGACATTTGGAAAATTGTTATTAATGGAATTGTTAAGGCCATCCAATTTTTTGTTTCAACATAACCTAGCCAGTTAAGAAAAATGCTGCTTTACTTGAGAGTCTTTTCTCTTTTGTTGCGATGCAATTTTGTTCTTTTTCAGTCCCCTACGGGTCTAACTGGAGGGGGTAGGGGGGGGTCTATCTGTTTTATCTCCGTTTGTCTGGATGTCTGTCTCACATAGTTTTCTGCACTTTTCTTTTGTATTGCCTCTGGATACTGAGCTGAAATGTTTTGTAGAGCTTTATCGTATAGAGGATATGGAGCTGAAATTTTGTGTATACATGTAGCTTTATCATATAGAGTTACCAATCAAGTTTGACTTTCATGAGGATTAGCCTGTTTTTGATAGAGTTATGGCCCTTGCTCTATGTATTGTTTCAGGAATACTCTGACTGCTTATTTTTGATAGAGTTACGGCCCTTGAACTTGGACACCCGAAAATATGTTGGGCCAGCTACGGGACATGTATTGCTTTAGCAGTACTCTCAATATGCTTATTTTTCTCTTATATATAACAGGCTGGTCCATCGGGCTCACAGTTTGGAATCCTGGCCTGTCTGCTGGTGGAGGTCCTACAGAGCTGGCAGATGTACCGAAACCCTCTGAAAGCCATCCTCAAGCTGGGCATACCCATCCTCATCCTGTTCCTCCTCGGCCTCCTGCCATGGTTCGACAACTGGGCCCATCTGTTCGGCTTCATCTTCGGGGTGCTTCTCGCGTTTGCACTGCTGCCGTACGTGTCGTTTGGGAAGTTCGACCGGCGCAGGAAGATCATCGGGATCGTGGTGTGTCTGTCGGCCTCCGTCGGGCTCTTTGTGCTGCTGGTGATTCTCTTCTATGTCGTGCCCATCACAGAATGTGAAGCCTGCCAGTATTTTAACTGTATTCCATTCACGGCAGACTTCTGTACAAACATGCAGGTGTCCATCAAGAGAAATTCCACGTATAGCAAATTTTAGTCTAGGTACAACCCATAACAAAGCAGTAGCTGATTTTCGGTTGGGTGTTATGGGGTTGTAAAGGAATGTTATTAAGGTAATAAACATTGCTGAAAGTCATTTTCAAGAGATAGAGTATGGTTGAGAAAATTATTGGTAATTGCTCACTTCCCCAAACACCTACATTTATATCTCATGGCCTTCAATAGCTATCGGCATAATAGTCTTTTTACAATAATTTATAGACATGTGTTTATGAGTGTGTTTGTAAATAGTAATTTTTATTGTACATTCACGAATCTTCTCTTTTTTTACCTCTTTTTAAAAAAAATATTGTTTTAAAGAAATTAGGAATATTTATATGTTTCTGAAACAAGGGCAGTTAGATGTACATAATACAATTTTCAATATATGCAGCTAACTCTTGCATGTTTTTCTGTTTGTTGTGTAGGTAATAGGCAGAATGACCCAAAACTCAGCATTACAATGTTCATCACTATACTAGTAAGCATGTTTATGTAAAATAAACTGTTTACATCTCTAACAGTATCAGAATATGCAGTGTCTTGTAAATAGTTTGATACTTTGAATGTTTTGCCATAATGTTATCATTTACGTAGCTCTTAAATCTATTGTACATGTAGTTATAGATAAACTCAGAATTTTTGTGTGTAGACCTTAGAAGATAAAATTAGGCTAATTGATAATATGGTTGATTAAAACTAATATTGTTTAATCGAGAAAATTATTTGAAGCAACATTAATTTTGTATATTAAACATAGAATGTCAACAATATTTTTAAAAACAAAATATAGAACACAAGGAATATGTAAGGTATTTTTACAGAAAAATGTTGCTATAATATTATTGATAAGCATTGATTTTGTATGTACAACATTGTTCCCAGGTCTTGTTTTGTTTGTTCATTTGTTTATAGTATGCAAAATTTATACCAGTCAACTGCTATTCAGTCTCGTGGTATAATATTCTTGCACACTATAAACTCATCCAATACACAACATGGCAAAACAACTGGTATGTGGTTCTGTCTAATATGTTATGTATATTAAAAGGTGACACATTACAACAAGAAAAGTAAGTGAAGTGTAACTGTAATGTACTACAGGCAGCTTCACAGAGAATACATGATTTTTTTTATTGTTTGGGTCTGTGCATAATACTTAGGCCCAAAACACACCGAGGCTGGGTCTGGCGAGTATAGTACATACAATGTATGTATGTATACGTGTGTGTTTATATGTATATATAGACACACACACACATGTATATTGATAACATGAATAGACCCAGAAATCAAAATACACCAGACATGGTGTCTGCCACACTACCCAGACCCAGAACTAGCTTTGATCTGTTTTGGGCCTTACACAGAATTTCAAGTGCCTCATCAAATAAATATTTCATTGGTTACAATGATTTCCATGAATCAGCAAAAGTGTCTGTCAAGACCTTGAATCGTTGTATTTAGAATTATATTTTCCAGTGTGTTTTGCATTAATAAAACACAAAATGTGATGGATATTGTAGTTTTGTAAAATCTTTGTTTTGTTGTATTGGATATTTTTTGTTTAAAATTTAATCACTTGATACAATGTCAATGATAGTTTAGTTATACTGAATACAGTTGTTAAATCGGTTTACATTCCAGATACATTTCTTATCTTTTTTTTAAAAGAAAGAAATACGATGCATTAGCTGGCAATAATAACATGTTTTTAGGGTGGAACAATTCATAATTACATTATTTAAACTGTCACTTTTTTAATACATTTTATACTGGTATACATTTATTACCTAAATCAAACTATTGTGTTTATTCAAAGGAATGGATAGTGGCATTTAAAAGATTTCCATATTAACTGTATAATATGTAATACTATATATTTAAGTTTCATTTTAGAAATGTCCATATAAACTGTTAAAGGTACATGTTGTCCCATTCAGCACTGGGTGAATAAAGGGACTATCCTGCATTTGCTACCATTGTAAAATGTTTACAGCTATCAGATTGTCTAAGAAAGTTTGTTTTGTTTAATAACCACTAGAGCGCATTGATTTATTAATCATCGGCTATTGGATGTCAAACATTTGGTAATTTTTAAATATAGACTTAGAGAGCAAACCAATCTAATTAAAATTAGCTCCACTATTACATGTGGTCTAACAGCAGCCCATTGGAGCTCATGTCCAGTTGACCTTTCATTCGACCAATCAAAACCTTACTTGCAAAATCATGCCAGTGATTTGAAAAGAATTTGAAAATATTCAGGATAATATAATTATGCCGAGGGTATACGAAATGATTCGGGTGAATTACGAAGTATGCCGGAAACTAATTGCAATATAAAATCTTAAATAAAATTAGTTTCAAGATGAAAAAAAAACCCGTGATGGTATTGCCATAAAATCTGTTTATACTAGTATACAATCCAGAGTTTATTACTGTACTTTTCCCCTCTGTTTTTTCAATGTTGAAATAGACCAACAAGTTTGCCTATTGCATAAATAGTCTAAGGATGTTTTATATGCACCATCCCACAGACAGGATAGCACATACCATGGCCTTTGATATACCAGTCATGGTGCACTGGCTAGAACCAGATATAGCCCAGTGGGCCCACCGACGGGAATCGATCCCAGACCGACCACACATTAAGCAAGCACTTTGCCACTTGCTGGTCTCAGGTCGTCTATGATGACTAAAATTACATAATAATTCCTTGGAATATTAAATTCTTCCAGCCCTCAAAATCAGCCGTAGTCACTATAACCTAATAGTAGGTTACATGGTATTTGTCAGTTGAATCGAGCATTAATATATTAACAACATGTTCGTTACGTGTTCTCAAGCTCTTGAAAGCAGCCTCAAAACATGACTTTTCAAATCACAAAGATGACAAACAAATTATATATATGAATTTAAAACGAAAGGGTCGTACTTTAGACCAAAAGTTTTGCTTAGTAAATTTCAGTGCCTTTGGATAATTTGTGGGACCTATTTGATTCCCACGAGATGAAATCCTGATACATATTGATGCAATTAAGATAATTAAAGTAATTAGAAACATGTTATTTTGTTTGGGTAAAATCCGTTAAGTGCGGTCATCAAAGAAAATTTTGAAATCCATGCATTGCAAACAAAAGCATGTTTGCAAATAATGAATGAATGAATGTTTAACGACACCCCAGCACGAAAAATACATCGGCTATTGGGTGTCAAACCATGGTAATGGAAACAAACAAGGTGATGATCAACATCAACAGAAAAATAAAAACAGTGTAAAGAACTGTGCAAAAATACAAATACAAATATCACAGATAAGACACTTACTTTTACTCTAAACTTTAATTTGTGCTGTATTGGCCATTCTCAAAGAGAATGTTACACCCCTGCACCACAGTGAGGTTACAGCACGCGCAGGGGATTTGCAAATAAAGTATCGGTTACAGGGAAAATCCCAAGACATAACTGTTCATGACTTATTTTGAGGACTGTTCTTGCTAAGGTCAATGACAGTCACTCTTTGCACCCTTGTTTTGGCTTCAAACATAATATATATAACATATTTAACAATAATTGTTTTATATGATATATTTAACGAAAGGTACTTTTTTTTCATCTTTTAAAACTTAAACTTAATATTTTGTCAAAAAATTTGAAAAATAATAACATACCGATCTATAGACAGTGTTGTCTGCTTATAGAATTTTGACAGGGTCACGGTTAGTAGACCAGTTTTTATTTTAATGTGGATAAGCATTGTAATAATACAGCTAATTTTGAATTTGAATGATGTCAGTATTCCAGTGATGTCACTGATTTGCAATACTGAAAATAATGGCTTTTGTCTTCTTTTTTTAATATCACTACAGCTTTCATTTTTAACTGGGTTTGATATACTTGATACAGGGTAACATGCACCTTTAATTAACTGCTTCATATTTTATCACACTGTTAACATGTGTTTTATATAATTACATATGTATAATATATATATACACTGTGGGTAAGGAGTTCCAAGTTATATTTAACTTGGTTGTCATAGTGGATTTGTACACTAATTTTTTTAATAACTTTATAAATGTTTTGTTTTATATCATAATAACAGTTGTTATCAAAGAGTGCAAATTGTTGATTTTATTAACTAACATATTTTGTATATACCCCCGGTAAGTCTTGACTTCACCGTCTTGTTAGTAGAATACAGGTATTTAAAACATTTCAGATTTGATATCCTCATTATATATAATATGTCATTTATTTATTACTAAACTTATTTTTGCTGTTACATTTGCTTTATAGTACCGATATGTTCCAGTGAATAGTTTCAAGTCAAAACATAAAATAGTGCCTGTTTTTTCTGTTGGTTGTTTTCCTCCCTTTTGTATGATTGTGATCGTGAATTCTATTAACGTGCCCCTATATACCCTTATGGTTTCGGGCCATCCGTCACAGGTCCCAGTTCTCTCTGTCTTGGACAGTAATGGGGCCTGGGATGGATAAATTTAATTTAGGGGGCCAATTTAGATCATTTATACAATGGAGGATTAGACATACAATTTGCTAGCGCAAATACAAAAATACAATTTACCAAATATGTAAATTAATTCAAAAACAATTATTTACAGGTAGTATGCACAATTTAAGAACAGGCTAATGAAAGTATTGTGATACATGTATGTGAAATAAATTAAGGAAAGGATTATATTTAACAACACCAAACACTGCATAACTTTAAAAAAATTTTTTTTTTACAGAAAGAGATGTTTTATATTATTATACTGGTAGAAAATTATGACAGCATATGCCATGATTAATCATAATTCAGGTTGCGAAGCACTTGTTGAAATTGGAAATTGTTTGCCAGTTGTCATGCTCCAAACATTACAAAGTAAATAATATTTAGGGAGGTGTTTCTTATGAAGTCAGAATTATTTGATTCTAACAGAGAGACTTGTTTCACAAATTTTAAAGATGTTATATTTTGTTTTTTTTTACTTCATTTTTGCTTTGTTTCTCAGATAAACTACTGTGTATTCTCTTTTTATTTTGAAGTAATATTATATCTGGTGCTTGCAACTTTTAATAGTTGGACCAAAACTAACTAGGTGAAATTTTATTTGTTGTTTAGTAGACAGAATTACAAAGATAGATGAAGTTTGTGTTATCTGATTTAGTAATCAAAAACAATTAAAGGCACTTTAAAGTGAGACTTTAAGTGTGGTTTATTTGTAGAAGTAGTGTTACATATTAATCATGTTAATTGTTAAATCAAGGCTAAAAATCAAATAAAATTATTAGGTGCTTATGGAGTAGTCTTAAGTTTTAGTTGTTTAAGAGGTTTTTTGCAATAGTAGATACTCGTGTTAACAACACATTTAGGCAATGATATAGTAATGATGGCTGGTATGATACTTGGGGGCAAAATATAATTTGATACACCCCCACCCCCCCCCCCCCCCCCCCCCCCCCACCCCCCTCAAAAATGTATTATGTCCCAAGCAGCTTGTGATAACATTGTACTACTGTTTAACCTTGCATTGCAATGTTAGGTACATGTACATGTATCCTTGATCTGTATTTTATCATATTGTGGTCATTATTTGGTTTTCAATTACATGTAGTTCAAAAGTCAATTATGGTCCAATAAATGAACTGACTGTTAATTTGTACTCCAAACCCTGCTATATGGTGGTAAATGCCCCAATCACTACATCACTGCACCCCAAGGGATATAGAATTTTTCGTTGATTATTTTTTTAATTATTATATTTTTTAAATTCAAAAATTAATTCGGCTTACATATATTGAACTTTCTTCAGAAAAACTTATGACTATACAGTGTACAATGTATTTTTTTTATAATTTTTTAATAATAATATTATTATTTTGATTGTTTGGGTGTGTATGCGCAATGTTATATATGGTTCTAGAAAAGAGTAAGATGGTGTATTTCCAGTTTTAAAGTTTGTATTTTGGTTAGGTTTTTAGAAGTGATTTACCTTTTTTTTTTAAAAACAGAACAGTAGTTCTCATTTTGAAATTCTTTATTTGACAAGTATTTATACCAGTCATTACAGTAACATTTTTGTGTTTTTAAAGATATGAAGTACAATAAAATACTAGTATATAAAATAGTGTTAACAGAGTGCTTTTCACTATAGTCCATCCTATAATTTTTTTGTAAATAATTTCAGGTTGATTTAACATAAGAAGAAAAGTAAAAGTGTTTTGAAAATGACAAAAACAAATACTATTTTTGAGTTCAATTTACAAATTAATCGGCTCAGAAATAAATAACTGGTAGTAAATTTCATATTATGAAAAAAGGTGCTTGCCGTGGGACGGACTATAGTTGAGGGGTGACAGTTTATTTTATTAAAAATATGACTTTTAATTGTCTGTTTATTTGTGCTGTTTGTATAAGTAATAGTTTCTGAAAGTTTGTTTTGTTTGGATTCAAAAATATGTTTCAAAAAATAGAAATTCCATTGTAACGGTATTGTCTAATTCTGTCCATAATGTTTACAACATTGATCTACTTACATGTATGAATACATCTGCATTATTTAGAAATACATTAATGGTTGACTTTATAATAGAGTTGTTAACTGAGAGCTATTATACACTTCATATTTATTTTGCTGTATACTTTGTTCATTTCAATAACGAGTAAATTATATAGTCCTACTTTTAATTTCATGTACGGTAGGTAAGTGCCGAAAGTTGTTTGACAAAGTAAAATGTTAAACATTAAAAACTTTATTAAATTACAAGGATGACATCGTGATTCATACACAGGGGCAGATTATGGGGGGTTTCCCTGTTGCACGGAAACCACCCTCCCCGGTTAAAAAACAACAACCCCACCACTTAGATCTAAATTGATGTCCACATAAAATTTATAATTTCAAATTATAAACATTTACATATTGTTTCAGAAACCCCACCTTACCTAAAGCATAATCCGCCCCTGATACATGACGTCATTCTTGATCATTTTCAGTACATACATGTAGGCCTACATGTGTATACATACTCTACACAGCTGCTGAAAGATCAAATGTAAGGTAGGTACATGTAGTTAACTTTAGCCAAGCAATTTTAATGCAGCATTTTCAATAATTTTTATAAAACTGAAATGGCCTCTGTGGGAAATTAAAACATACATATGTAATGTCATCTCATATTTGACAAAGAAAAAAAAAATCTATTTTTTTTTTTTTCTTTCTTTCTTTTTTCTTTTTTTTTTCTTTCTTTTTTGTCTGATTTTAAATTTATTATAAAGTCAACCTTTAATATTAATCATTTCATAATAGTATTTTACTGATTATTAAATTGATGTGTACCATATATTTCAGGAGAAGCTATTAAAACAGTTATTTAAAAAAAAAACCACCATGTTATTTTCACAAAAACATAGAAATGTTTTAGTTGGGTCAATTTTATGAAATATCCTCAAGCCACATGGTTGAAATATGCTCAAGATCCCTTGAAGTAGTAGTTTGAGGCATACATTATTAATGTCTTTTAGAAAGGAATCTGAAGAGCATGTTATTTCAAGTTAATACTCATAATAAAGTATTGTTTTCTAACATTCTGGTCTTCGTTTGTTTTCTGTAGCTGACTGATAATTGATTGACTGATTGGTTAATATATTAAACAAATACCCCATATCCAACGTGTGTGTTTGTTTGTGTGCATGTGTGATGACAAATAAATATTTGCCCCAATGTTATTTCTTGTATTTGTAAGAAAAGGCACCTGAGCAGGATTGGTGTTGGGTATGTGTGTATTATTAAAATTATTTAAAATATATCTGCTATGAGCATCTACGATGTCATATTTAAATAACTACTAGTACATGTATATACATTTATGTCCACAATGGTCCCCAAAAGGGGAACAAACTATGGAAAGCAATTGTGTTGTCAATTAAGCCTTGGCACAAGTTTGGACAGGGCCCAAATGGGGAAAATTAAGCCAATTTAATATATATATATCTATATATATATATATATATATATATATATATATATATATATATATATATATATATATATATATATATATATACACAATATACATGTGTGTATATATACATATATACATGTATGTATGTATATATATGTATGTCACAAGTCAAATGTATTTTGTAAATTATTATTATTTTTTGTACTGAGCTACATTGTCACTGTTCACTTTGTCAGTATGTTTTATGTAGCTGAGGCAATGTAGCATTACAAGTCAGAAATAGCTTGGTGTACAATTATTGACAGCCTTGTGCGTTACTATTAATGCAATAGAACAATAGAGCTGTAGCTTGGCTTGTAGTTGTTGAGAATGACTGTAGAGTGTGGGTATGAAATACTGTGTGGTGCATGCTTTGGGAGCTTGGGTGTGAGTAGTTTTGGTGAATAAAAGCAGTGTGGTGTAGTGTACTGGTCACTGATAACACATTCTTTGGTAGAGACGTTTGGAAAAATATATTGGAACGAGATATGTGGGTGTACATTAAAAGCTGGTATAAGAGCGTGAGTAGAATCATGTGTATATGTTTTACATTAAGCTTAAATGTTAAAGCTTGTAAAATATGTGGTATGAGATAAAAGTTGGTTTGTGGATCTTTATGTATTTAAACATTGCAACTTGTGTGATTCATTGATAGTTTGTTGGTGGACTATTAGGCAATATTATGTGACGACATAATATTGTAAACTATTGTTGTGAATGGTATGCGGGAATGAATGATTGTGTTAAATATGAAATCGATGGGTGGTATGAAAGGGTATGGTGTGTTATATTTGTGAATATTTATGAGATTATTGTAAATTAAAATTATTGTTTATATCCTGAATTATGTTGTTCTTCATAGTTGCTAGTACGTGACAATATATATATATATAATTTATTTCTAGAAATGTTATGAAAGGTTTATCTGATTTAGGAATGTGATTAATGCAGAGACCCCCATTTATTCCCTGGTAGGGGGTGAAGTTTATTGGCGTTTAAAAATGCATATACTTACCTTTGACACCCATTAGCCAATGTCTATTTTTGTGCTGCTGTGTTGTTCCTCATCTGTTCATCGTGATGCAGGGGTGGCAACATTCTCATGGGTTTCCATTCGATTAAGTGCTCACCTGAGGTGCTTGTGTCGCAGGATCGAACCACCACAGTGGATCCATTCATCTGATTTTTTTGTCATTCCAACCAGTGCACCACAACTGGTCAAAGGCTGCGGTATGTGCTTTCTTGTCTATGGAAAAGTGCATATAAAAGATCCCTTGATATGCTAATGGAAAAATGTAGCAGGTTTTCTCCGATGATTACAAGTCAGAATTACCAAATGTTTGACATACATTGTACAATAGCCAATGAATAATTAATCTTTGTGCTGTTGGTGTTAAACAATGCAAATTGTGTTTTCCATGAGAGTGGTGAATTTTTATTTTATTTTTGGTATGGGGTGTCGATCATTCGCAGCTGTTTTCTTTCAGGGGCGGGACATAGCCCAGTGGTAAACCACTCGCTTGATGCGCGGTCAATTCTAGCCAGTGGTCCACGGCTGGTATATCAAAGGCTATGGTATGTGCTATCTTGTCTGGGATCCCTTGCTGCTAATTGGAAAAATGAAGCGGGTTTCCTCGCTAAGACTATACATTTATGTCAAAATTACCAAATGTTTGACATCCAATAGGCGATGATTAATAAATCAATGTGCTCTAGTGGTGTCGTTAAACAAAACAAGCAAACGGTTTATTTCAGGGTGGGACATAGCCCACTGGTAAAAGCTAGACTCGACTTATGTTTGGTCAGTCTTGGATCGATCCCTGTTGGTGGGCCCATTGGGCTATTTCTCGTTCCAGCCTTTGCACCATGACTGGTACACCAAATACATTGTGGTATGTGCTATCCTGTCTGGGATGGTGCATATCAACGATCCCTTGCTATTAATGGAAAAATGTAGCAGATTTCCTCTTTAGGACTATATGCCAAAATTGTCAAATGTTTGACATCCAGTAGCCGAATATATCAACCTGTTCTAGTGGTGTTGTTAGGGTGGGATTTAGCTCAGTTCGTTGAGTGCTCGTTTGAGGTGCTTGCGTCGCAGGATCGAACCACCTAGGTGGATCCATTCATCTGACTGAGTTTTTTCTCATTCCAATCAGTACACCACAACTGGTCAAAGGCCGTGATATGTGTTTTCCTGTCTGTGGGAAAGTGCATATAAAAGATATCTTTCTGCGTTAAAAAAAAATGTACTGGGTTTCTTCTGATGACCGAGTCGAATTACCAAATGTTTGACATCCAATAGCCGACGATTAATTAAAGAATGTGTTCTTGTGGTGTCATTAAACAAAACAAACAGTTTACTTTCTAATCTGGGTTGCTGTTTTTATGTTTTTATGAGAAACAAAATCATGAAGTTGGTCATTCTGACCACACAGACACACACACACAGACAGACAGACAGACAGACAGACACACATACGCACACGCAGGCGCACGCACATGCACACACACACCTACACGCATGCGCACACGCACACGCACACAGAGACACACATACACACACACAGACACAGACACATATGCACACGCACACACCTACACGCACAGACACACACACACCTACACACACACACACCTACACCTACACACAGACACACACACACAGACATACACACACATACAGACACACACACACACACACACACACACACACACATTCCTAACCCCCAATGGGCATGAGGTGTTGAGCCCAAAATCTCTCCTGCCCCGGAATTGGTCACTGGCGATGTCAGAGGCTAAGTCTGTGGTGGGTATGCTTCAACCTTCTGGATATGATCATGTTAAGTGTTCCCTTCCCCTTTTCTTCCCAAAAGTCAATATTTAAAAACAAATCTACTCCCAAAAGTCAATATTAAAACCCCCCATCTACTTCCAGAAATGGTGGGAAGCTTTTTTGTTGGGTCCCCTGTTAGTCCCCAAATAATGGTGAAGTTTAGTATATTAAAGTTGTAAAGAAAAATGCATTTTAACTAATTTCTCTACAACTACTAGACCATTTTTATCTAAATGTGGCGAGAAGCTTCCTTTACCCATGGAGAAACAAAAGGATTGATTTTCTCATTCTGACCCTGCTGGAAAATGGGTGTCCTGCAGTCCATGAGTCTGGTAAGCCATTTACTCACGTAACCGTTTAGGCATATGGCTTCTTGTTACTAATTATTCATATTTTTGGCATTTTCGATTCAAAATGGTCTTAAATGGACCTGGGGGCGGGATTTAGCTCAGTCGGTTCTTGCGGCACAGCATTGACTACCTTAGTGGATCGGTTCAACAGATTGGCTTATTCCCTTTCCATCCAGTGCACTACAACAGGTAAAAGGACGTGGTATCTGCTTTCCTGTCTGTTGGAAAGTGCCTATAAAAGATCTCTTACTGCATTAAGAAAATGTACCGGGTTGCCTGTGTTGACTATGAGTCAGAATTACCAAATGTTTGACATCCAACAGCCGATGATTAATATATCAATATGCTTTAGTGGTGTCGTTAAACAAAACAAACTTTATTATAAATGGACCTGATTAACTAGGTGACAAATATAGCAGATTGTTTCCCCCAGTACTCTCGTCCAAGGTTTGTAAGATTATAAGGAGCTACGTGTTGATTTAACTAGTCCCTGCTTTCCTTATCCCAGGGGGCGGGACGTGGCCCAGTGGTATAGCGCTCGCTCGTTGCACAGTCGGTGTGGGATCGATCCCCGTCGATGGGCTCATTGGGCTATTTCTCGTCCCAGACAGTGCACCATGACTAGTATATCAAAGGCCGTGGTATGTACTACCCTGTCTGTGGGATGGTACATATAAAATATCCCTTGCTGCTAATCGAAAAGAGTAGCCCATGATCTGCATTGCATGCAGTGGCGACAGCGGGTTTCGTCTCTCAATATATCTGTGGTCCTTAACCATATGTCCCACACTATATAACCGTAAATACAATGTGTTGTGGACGTAATTGACACTTCATATTCAGTCCAGTGTCATCAAATAAACTTTAATTTTAAACAATGAAATTACCCACCGCCAAACAAAAACAGAACACAATATATATATATTTTTAAATATTAACCATTTTAATAAGCAGCAATAACACAGAAAGAGAAACTATATTTCATTAGATCATAGTTAAAATACTTAAAGGGACAGACCCTAGTTTTTAAACACTAAGGTATATTTTTCACCTAGACAAGTTTCAACCCACAATAATGGATACTACGTTTGGTTAATTTACAAGCCTGTAACAAATTTGAATACACCAGAGTGAAACAAGAGCCTGTCACGTTAAAATACCCCTAAAAATAAACTAAAACAAGACTCATAACTGGTACTTCTCAGATGCATGTGCGTTTTTTTTAAATATGAAAAATGTATTTTGTGGTATTAGAACCACAAGGATAATCTAAACAATAAAATATAAGTAATGTTTGATTTGAGAAATCATAAACGGCTCTAATAGTGAAAAACATGCCTTGGTGTTTAAAAACTAGGGTCTGTCTCTTTAATGAAAGGACTTGGTCCTTACAAATATTGTGTTGTACTTTTGGTTGAAACTTGTATCTTGCTTAGAATATTCATTTATTTACATCCATTTAGAGATTGGTGTCCTCATGTCTTCAGGAGCTTACGACTGGGTCTTTGTATGACCATTGTGCACGAGCCAATATTTTCATAATTCGATGTTTTCACAAATTCCTTTAAGAAATGCATTCCATTGAATTATCAGGATGTTTTATGAATAACACTTCAGCTGATCACAAACATAGGCATTTACTCGTATCAAATACATTTGAAAATGCGGAGTAGGGCCTACTGGACAAATTCGTACCGTATGTGGTTGTACATTTCAAAATAAATTTTATGTGACTACATGTTAGGAAATTATCATTTTATACTAGAAACTACATTTTTTACCAAAATTATCTTACAACGTTATCTGAGGACCAAGTTCCTTTAACATCACTACAAAAAAAACACACAAAAAAACACTTGATATTTTGCGTAGGTCAACCAGTGATGATGGCCAACTTATTTTTGTGCTTATATCCAATTAAGGTTGAGGCACGCTGTCCTGGGCACACACCTCAGCTATCTGGGCTGTCTGTCAAGGACAGTGGGCTAGTTGTTAATTGGTTTGTGGTTAGTGATTAGTGAGAAAGAAGAGTGTGTAGTGGCCTTACGCCTACCCACTGAGCCCTTAAGAACTCGCTCTGGGTTGGAGCCGGTACTGGATTGCGAACCCTGTACCTACCAGCCTGTAGGCCGATGGCTTAACCACGATGCCACCGAGGCCGATCTAATGCAGTTGTATGACGTTTTCTTAGCAAAGACCATCATCACTGGTTGACCTACTAAAACAAAGCACTGTATCAACATAAGACAAATAATTTGACTATTTCTAATTATATTCATAGCTTACACAGTAAGATTATAATAAAAGTAATGTCTCTATTTAAAACCACAAGTTTAAAATCTAAATTTTCGTCAACTAAATGTTGACATCGTCAGGAGAAAACTAAAAAGTAAGATTATGCGACTGGTTAATGGAAAATGTACTCTATTCATATAATTGTAGTAGTAGCCTACACGTCTATCCGAGTAATTCTCCATTATTGGTGACTGCATATGGTAGATCATATTTTTGGACCATGCATTATTTGACTACTTCTAAACGGAAAACTCTATCATAAATATATCAAATATATCCTAAACAACCATTAGTATCGTGTTCAAAGATGTCCAATTTCTACATTTAAAGATTTAAAGTCCAATTTTTTTTTTTTTTTTTTTTTTTTTTTTTTCTGGTGGGTGGGTAAAAGAAAGAAAAAATATCAACATACCTGCCCAATAATTCACAGGCCCACGCACTCACTTGGTAGTTACATATCAGGACGACTAATTGGTATATTTTGTCTCTTCTTTGTCACCGTCATATCTCACATCGTGACAACAGCCACCGACTTGAGTTTTGCATATACTATGAATGAATGAATGAATGAATGAATGTTTAACGACACCCCAGCACGAAAAATACATCGGCTATTGGGTGTCAAACTATGGTAATGCAAATAAATAAAGTGATGATCAACATCAATATAAAAATTCAAGGTTTAAACAAAAACAGTGTAAAGAACTGTGCCAAAAATACAAATACAAATATCACAGAATTTTACGGACACCGAATGTTACTCTAAACTTCAATTTGTGCTGTATTGGCCATTCTCAAAGAGAATGTTACACCCCTGCACCACGGTGAGGTTACAGCATGCGCAGGGGTGCATATACAATGTAATTAGCTAGAGGACATGTTTGTGAATAATACTAAAGCAGATGAAACTTAGATCTATGGTAAAATTATTGAATGGTGGGGTCCCGTATATTCTATTGTGAAATATTTAAGTTGGATGTTCATGTTGTGGGTTTTTTATATTTTCACATTTGTGTACAGTGTGTGTGTGTGTGTGTGTGTGTGTGTGTGTGTGTGTGTGTGTGTCTCTGTGTGTGTGTGTGTGTGTGTGTATAGGTGTGTAATCTGGTTATTATAATTATGTATATCTATTGTTAGATTGAGAACCGTGATTTTGTCTCGCTATAATATACGAGACGCCATGACAGATCTTTACTTCAACTTGGGAAAACAGAATAATAATGAAACATCATTTCTAGAGAGGTGGCACCTTCTAAAAACCTAAAAACCTCAACTGAATCAGATTTCAATTTTGGACATGAATTCTACCAACCAGTTACCAATTCTGGAGAATTTCTTATATACAAATATCTGTATGCTTGGCATTGTAATGAAGGAAGGAAACGTTTTTATTTAACGACGCACTCAGCACATTTTATTTACTGTTATATGGCGTCAGACATATGGTTAAGGACCACACAGATATTGAGATATTCATGGGTTAGTCTTTTCGATTAGCAGCAAGGGATCTTTTATATGCACCATCCCACAGACAGGATAGTACATACCACGGCCTTTGTTACACCAGTTGTGGAGCACTGGCTGGACCGAGAAATAGCTCAATGGGTCCACCAACAGGGATCGATCCTAGACCGACCGCGCATCAAGCGAACGCTTTACCACTGGGCTACGTCCCGTCCCGGCATTGTAATGAACACACCCATCGTGTTCAGGAAAGGACAAACATTTTACGGAACCTTACTATCTTAAACAGTATTCTTTGATCGTTTTAGCGCTAGCCTGGTGCGCAATCGATCTAGGATTGATTCCCGTCGATGGGCCCATTTGTCTATTTCTCGTTCAAGCCAGTGCTCCAAAACTGATGTAACAAAGGCGATGGTATGTACTATCTTGTCTGTAGGATGGTACATATAAAAGATCCCATAAAGTGGCGACAGCGGGTTTCCGCTGTCAATATTTGTGTGGTCCTTAACCATATGTCCGACGCCATATAACCGTAAATAAAATGTGTTGAGTGTGTCGTTAAATAAAACATTTCCTTCCTTCCTTTGATCGTTTTACGTTTGCTTGTTTCCCTATATTGTATAACGATGTGATATTGGAAAGAATTCATTTAATAAATGTGAATGGCGTTCACATTGAGCATATAATGTTTGGGGTTTTTAATCATATTTAATCAAACTTGCATATTCAAAAGATCTGCATCTTATTCAAAAATGTTTTCACAAAAACCGTCTTGTATATTTGTCAAAATGTTGATAAAGTTGTACGGCCCATAGGTATTCACTTAAACTACGTATGAGCATGTAGAAGCTGTCATTTCTTAATTAAACTATTATTTTTAGAAGATAATCCAGATTGCTCCATAAATATTTCTCTAGTTTAAGCATGCATACAGGTACTTAGCATTTTACGCCATTCAATCTAGTACTATAGCCACCATTTTAATAGATCTTGTGGCTTATTGAAGGACAATTTTACGGAATTGTTTTCTTAATGAAGTAAATGTTTGACAATTGAATGTCCAGAATAGGACAACTCTATTATTTTGTTCAGGAAAGTCATCCAGTCTGTTCACATCTTGATCAAACTTGGTATATGCATTTCAAGAAATACAATGTAGCATTGCTATGTTTCACATACTATATATATATTTAAGTATTATATATGTACCTATATGTATATAAGAAATACAAGGAAACAACACTAAACTGTATTTGTCTTTATATGGCGAGCTAATTAGGCATAACTGTCAGTTTGCAACCTTTTCCGTGAAATTGCCCTAAAATAAAAATAAATTCTACAACTAAATTATAAGCAATCTACAAAAAAAAATGTAATCATTAAAAAATCAGAATGTATTAAACAGTTAGACATATATATATATATATATATATATATATATATATATATATATATATATATATATATATATATATATATATATATATATATAAGCACAATTCGTTAAAATATGTAATAGTACAAATGTACCAAATTGGAATTACAACGTTTATAGGAGAAGCCACGGTGACGTCACATGTTTTGATCACGTGGTACCGCGTGAGCGCTGGTAGGCAAGAAACCAGTTGACAATACTGGCATTAGTAGTAATGAACAATCGAATGTTTTTCCGTCAATTAAATCAGTGTAGACTAGTTTTGATGAATGGTATTTTGTCATGGTAATTTCATACGTTGTTGTTAGATGCACAAGTCACTGTAGTAAGGATTATGAAATTAGTTTCATCAAATACAGTGGAAGCGAAACGTTGAACAGTTAAAGCTGACAACAATCAACTTTGCCCATCCCACAACGGAGATCGTCATTTTATACAAGGTTTGTTGTATGTTATTCATTCGTAATACTAATACACGTCAGTATTTATTGAAATGAAAATTGAAAAGATAATAAAATAAAAAATAATAATAATAAAAGCCCCCCACCAAACTGACATGGAAACAAAGTTACCCTGTGAACAGTAGGCCTACCCAGTCAATCGACAAACAACGTTTTATGTAACTTTTTGTTTGTATTGACAGATCCATTATAGTGGGTAAAACAAAAATCTGAATATATTTTATATTGTATTATGCCATAAAATATGTAGGTGGCTGGAGTATTTATATTTTTAATTAAATAACAGGGAGCTGTGTGTGTGTACGTGTGTGTGTGCAATCAAGCATATATATATTGTTTCATATGAAAATGGTTGTGAAATATTTCCATTTATTAATTATATTATATGTTAATTATAATGTTTTACTTTTTTTATTGAAGAAGTGATCCACAGGTGTATTTGTAATGTGTAAGTTGATTTTTTAATAATAAAATAAAAGGTATAAACATTTCAGGGTGGGATATCAGGTGTATGAAATCATTTGTTTGGGATTAAAAATAAATAAATACTAATAATAAAACTGGATATTGATCCACAAGTTGGTGATAGCCATTATATTTTATTAAAAACAAAAATTATGTTACATGCATTTATTATATAAGTTATCTGAATTTGTTTGCAGGAAATAAAGAAAGAAAAGGGGAGCTGATTGTATTTATAAGTATTATTGTCATCAGTGACAGATGTCAATATGTCTTCACAAATACATTTATGTGTATTCAAATATTTCAATAATATTCAATATACACAATATAAAACTTTCATACTTATATATCATAGAAATTTACCAATTTTCTTATTTTTTTCCTAGGTATCAGTGATCCCTGTTTATGGACAAAAAGAGAACCGGCAACTCTTGGATGAAAAATGGGCCTTTCACGATGAATTAAGGGCATTTAAGTTTTAGGGTGAATTAAGGGATGCTAAGGAGAACACTGGTATCAGATTCAGCGATTCTTTTCTACAGTATCTCATGTTTCTGTGCATAAGAGGGATACCAGAACTTTTTTCACTGACTTTCCAAACTACCATGTGCAATATTATTGGGGCTATTCAGTATGTGATGATGACATTGATAACACACTGACTTTCCAAACTACCATATGCAATATTATTGGGGCTATTCAGTATGTGATGATGACATTGATAACACACTGACTTTCCAAACTACCATATGCAATATTATTGGGGCTATTCAGTATGTGATGATGACATTGATAACACACTGACTTTCCAAACTACCATATGCAATATGATTGGGGCTATTCAGTATGTGATGATGACATTGATAACACTTGGATTTAATCTTTTTTTACCAGGATCTCGATTTTCTAATAAAAACAGACTTTACAAAATCAATAAAATTATATCGAGAAACAGTAGACAACACATATTTATTATTTTCTTTTTTCTATTATCATTATAAACCAATGATCAAATGATATTTGCATTGTGTTAATGTGTGTCTTACATTAAAACATTGTATTGTTACCATTTACAGTAATTTGTTGTTTTAACTGGTTTATTAATCAGGTTGAAAGTGATAGCCTTTGAAACTGTGCCTCTTGTCAAAGGTAACTGACACTGTTTTAGATTTGAAAGGAAGGAATCTTTTATTTAACAATGCACTCAAGTCATTTTAATTACGGATATATAGAGTCGGACATGTTTAGGGATCACACAGATAATATTAGGGAGGAAACCTGCTGCTGTCACATAATGGATTACTCTTTCCGATTAACAATAAGGGATCTTTTATATGCATCAGCCCACAGACAGGATAATAAATAGTGTAGCATTTGTTACACCAGTTGTAGAGCACTGGCTGGAATGAGAAATAGCCCTATAGGACCACCAACAGGAATCAATCCTAGATCGACTGCATATTAAACTATGTCCTGGCCTGCATGGGATTAGGCGATTAAAATATTAATGGCAATTTTTATGTATATATATATAAAAAAATAATGCTACAAAATGTTCTGAAGATGGAACCACAAAGGTGAGGGACCAAGTAACTTTGAGATGTATCCGGTTTAAAAGGCTAAGTTCTGTACTAATATTTAAAAAGGGATGCTGTAGCTAGAGGGAGCAATGTATGTGTGGTCATGGAACATGTATGGAAACTAAATTTAGGTTCCTCCATTTTAATACAATGTGTTAATATGTATCCGATATCAGCAAGTTTAAGGAATAAAAAAGGACTTGATAAAATTAATAGTTTTAAAGTTTTTGTAAAGTTTTCTAATAAGATACTTGCTTAAATTTATTGTTGATGAAAAGCCTTACAAATGAACCAGTAGACAAGTCTGATGTGTTATATATATATATAACTACTGTCTATATATTGTCTACTGGTTGTTCATTTGTAACAAATGTTCATATATATATATATATATATATGTGTGTGTGTGTGTGTGTGTGTGTGTGTGTGTGTGTGTGTGTATGTGCATATATATGTACATATATATACATATATGTATATATACATATATGCATATATATATATATATATATATATATATATATATATATATATATATATATATATATATATATATATATGGGTTATTTAAAATTGTTAAAAGAAATAATTTCCTTTAACAAAGTGTAGGCCAATTATTTCTTTTAAACAGTTTTAAATAAAAAATATAGGCCTACTCGTTTTATTTTATTATTTTTATTTGTGTGTGCGCGCGCTCGTTTGTAATGCTTTACTTGAAATATGGACCAGACGCTTTAAAAATACATGGACTAAAAATATTTATTCAGGTGAAAAGAAAAAAGAAAAAAAAGGAAGTTTGCTATAGTTTTGAACTCGGTCAATCGTCAAATTGTATGGGTGGAAAGAGTACATGTAGCTATGTAGAATAGCGTTCCCGTGCTACAAGCGGTAATTTAAGCACGTGTTGGCCATTCTTTGCTATTCACGCTACGCTAGTTCGCTTTGTTACTAATGGCCATTATGATAGACTTCTGCCTACCAGATGCGCGCGCATGCTGATACGTGACGTCACTTCCCTAAACACATGGCTTCTCCTATATTGTTAGTGAACTTGAAATGAATTGAACATATAACTACTAAAAAAAAAACATTTAAAAAAGCTAAAACCTCAAACAAGCAAAGACATAAAAACAAAAACAAACAAAACAACAACAACAAAAAAAAGAAGAAATATATATATATATAAAAAACAAGAAAAAAAAACCCCGCCATAAACAACTATTCAGTGGTCTAGGAAGGTGACAAAAAATCATCCGCAAACTGTGTGAATCGGCGAAGCAGCAATCAAAAGTTGCCTAGATCACGTTCTTTGACGTCTTTAGTCTCCACCAACCGGATTTAGATCTTCATATGCGTGAACTGACGATAGTCATTATCTGTTAAAGAAGCCAAACAACCCTGCCACTACTGCACCCGCTAAAACAAACGGTGCTGCAACAACGGCTAATGGTGTTGCAACAATGGCCAATAGTAATGATCCTACAATGAGAGGAAGTAGTGAGTTATCTGCCCTTGATCTTCCGCTTGGTGGCAGCACTTGCCGGTCCTCGACTTTGTCAAGAAAGCATGGTGTAAAACGTTACCACGAAATATGTTCGGTAGTCTAACTATTATTCAGTTGAAGGCTGAATTAAAGAAGCGAAATGCCAAACAGACGGGAAGAAAGAAGGAACTGGTTGAAAGGTAAGTGTATATAGACAATTTATTAAGCGTGAAGTCGTATATTTTAATAATAAAACAATGACCTTATTCACAGGGAATTAAAATAAATACCACAAGTCAACATGTTTTGCTTTGGTCAAATTACGTAACAGTAACGTGGAAAGGAGTATGTTGGCAAGAGTGACGTGGTTTAATTCATTTATTATTTTATAGGTGTTCTTTTTTATCATTTGAGGCAAATTGTTTAGGATAGGTAGGCTTTGTATAAATTTGTTATTTAAATAGTTATATGGTAACCAGTCAATTCGTACCATTGTGCCATAGTCATTTTGTACCTAATTTTACCATTTCGTACCATAGTTATTTGGCCATTTTGTACCGTAATCATTTATTATGCAGCTTATAAAAAGTTATATATTTTGTTATACTTAATCATAGACTAGACCACACAGTTATATTCTACATCAATACTAATTTTCCACACACTGTTCCAAACCCTAAATACACCATGTGCTGTCCATATTTCTTTTGACCTGCAATTTAAAAAAATAAAATAAAAGCAGGCCATATTTTATTTCTTATTTCAAGCTATAATTTTACTAATAATGCATGAATTTGAAAGTAAATGTATATGATTATGTAAATTTTACTCAGAGAATATGAGTTGATTCCTTGATTACATATATATGAACAATACAATCTAACATTTTGTTTGTTTTCGGTAACAGAATTACAAACTGATTGTGTTTTCTAATTTCACCTATATCTAAAAAAAATTCACAGTGTGTATTATGGAAGTGTCATATTTTTAGTGTGATGGTATCCTTATAAAATGGCTATGGTCAGCCACATCCATTTATTTTATAATATTTTACTTATCAGATTTGGATTCTCCGTACAATTTTACATTCGAAACAATCTTAATATATAAGTAATAACATGATTTTAATTTTTCACTCCATGTCCACTTTAACGCAGAATTGCCCTATCTTTCTATATTTTATACTACTAGGCAAAATGTATTTTTCATAGTAATAGTATTTCGAGTATGCAACAGCACTAGTTTTAACAACATATTCTTCTACTTTCACTTTTGAATGTAATTTAATTCTCAGCTGATTATTGTGCAAAAGTTGGTTATTTAAAAAAAAATATATAATCTGCTTCTTGGTGATATCAGTTTAGACTTGTTCAGCAATTTTTTTTTTTTGCGTATCATTTTCTTTAAAAACAGGGCTGCATGTTTTTTCTAGGGACGGTCGGGTAATCGGAACCATAATTATTATTTTGTTGGTAACAGGTCATTTCGCCCTTATTACAAGTTCACCCCGAGTCATTTTGAATGGTTGAATCATACCTCTAACCGAGTCGCTTCGCCCTAATTTTTATTTTGTTAATATAGTACATTTAATCATTGATTTTTCTTATATCCATTGATTTTTATAAATTTCACATATATTGCGTGTTTATATTTACAAATAATTTTTTTAAATAACTTTGGGGTTGTTTATTTCCAATATCATTTACTCACAAAATACGTACAGGCCTTAGACAATATATTCACAACAGGACTAATTTAAACATAATATTTAAAACTTTGTTTTGATTTTGTTTCAGACTTGAAGCATATATGAAAGAAACAAAAACTTTGGCCAGACAGATGTTTGCGGACCAGACTTTTATATGCTGATTCCAGATTCAGTCTGTTTCAGAGACATCAATTCAGACACAGAATTTTGTTATTTAACAATAGACACTGTAAAATATTATTTGCAACAGTTTGACAAGGAATTGGACATTAAAACAGTAAAGACATTCTACAATGAAAAAATTGTTATCTTCCTCCGTGTAGGCAAGGATGGAGATAAATTCTTTGTCAAGAGCTGTTGCCATGCAGAAATGAAAAAAGGTGTTACCTATATGGTAGATATAGCCTTGAGTAGTGATGGTGATATCAACGAAACTCAGTGCGAGTGTGCGGCTGGCATGGGCCCAAATGCCCATTGTAAACATGTGTGCACAGTGTTGTATGCTGTGAACATTTTTTGTTCTACAAAAACTGTTATTACTGAGGAAACATGTACTCAAAAATTGCAGACATTCCACCATTGTAAAAAGTTTGTAGGCAGTCCACTGAAAGCCAAGCAGATGAATTTACCTCGCGCCGACGAGTTCACAAACATGGATTTTGATCCTCGGCCAGCCAACTTGCGAAACAACCCTGGGTACTCTGATTTTTTCCGGAATCATTGCTTAAATTTTTCGGGAATTTCAAAAATGCCCATTTTCCAACTGCTAACAGTTATGCAGTGGCACTGGACCATGACTACTTGGAATTGACCCCACAGGACAGTTATTTGGAAGCAATATTTGTATCTAAAATAACAGAAGATGAGATTAAGAATATTGAGAAGCAAACCTGTGGTCAGGGGAAAAATCCACTCTTGGCAGATGAGCGGACCAAACGTCTGACATCGTCAAACTTCGGCAGGATTTGCAAAGCAACCGACCGCACAAATAAAAACAAACTGGCAAAGTCGATGGTGACTGTTACAAGTGTTAAGGCACCGTCTCTTACACACGGTTTGAAATATGAGCATGTAGCACTTTCCAAATATATGTCATTATCTGGAAATGTAGTGAATAATTGTGGAGTTGTTGTATCAAAGGACTACCCCTTTTTGTCCAGCTCGCCAGATGGGAAAATAGACAGTCTACAGATCGTAGAAGTGAAATGCCCATACACTGCGAAAGATAAATTAATATCCTCAGTCACTGTACCTTACTTAAAGATGGATACAAACTCAAAGTACTATTTGGAAGAAAAACATGACTACTATTACCAAATACAGGGTCAGTTACTTTGTACAGGAGCACAGGATTGTGTGTTCATTGTCTACACGATAGCTGACATCCTATATTTCAAAGTGTCATGGAATGATGATTTCATTAACAAAATGGTGTCAGAGTTACAGGACTTTTTTGAAAACTATTTCAAAAAAACTTTATTAGAAAAACGGTTTTACAAATCATACACTGAATAGGCAGCAGATTCTTCAATGCCTAACAGTAGTGTTTCTAGGAAGTCCAAACCTAGAAAAGGGTCCGACCCAAATCGTACATGTATTCATAATTTTCTCACATCTAAGATAATTGTAATTGTTTGAATGTATAATTCAAAGATTCTGTTATTTTTGACATTGTGATTTAAACTGTACAGTGTATGTTTACATGTAGTAGATGTACTATTACAAGTATTTATGTGTGTGTGTGTGTATAGACATGTTGAGTTTTCATCTATTTTATTTTTGTGGCAGAATAATATTGCAACATAACAAATTGATGAGAGAGTTTGAAGTCTGATAATATTTATGGGAGAGAATACATGTATACAATATACAGTATGCAATGCAGCAAGAACATTTATGCATTACATGACACAATGCATGTTCTAAAATTACACAACATGTAACAGATGAAAACAATATCAGATGATAATTTTGTCTCTGTGCTGGTCAAAGGATTACACAGAATTTTGTATGTTTTTCCCAATCCAATAATTCGCTCAATGTGTACTCGTTTACTTGAAATCTTTCTGTCCTTCATTACTATGTTTCCACTCATTCTATTTTTTTTTCTGAAAAATGTTGGAATATTTATAGCAACATTAATAGGTGCAAATAAATCTTGAACATTAAATCCTTTGTCAGCCATTATTGAGTCGCCAGGATCAACACAGGACAATAAATTACTTCGTTCTACTATCTGTCTGTCACTGGTGGAACCACCATAAGTGGGTGATATATAGGAAATGAGTCCGCCAGGTGAAGCACCAATAAGGGTTTTCACTGTGTTCCGATTCTTATATGTAGAAAATGTGGATTGTTGAGCTCTTGGAGGCTTGGGTTTCTTGACGGGGCATTCAGTACCATCTATAACAAGCCTTGTTGTGGGAAACTTGGATTTGAAATCTGATGGGGAGAAATGTTTAACTAGATTTTGTGGCGGCCAAATATTGATTTCGCGCCACTGCTTCGACACAAATGAAATCCACGTGAAAACTATATTTTTCACACCTGCCTCTGAAATTCCAAACATTAATGACATTTCAAAGTAAGTTTGATGCCTTCTCAATTTCATGAGCATCATGAAGAATTGGTTAGGAACAGAAATGTTAAGTACATTGTGGTATATATATATTTTAGACAAAATGCTGCTGGTCCAAGAGACTTCAAAACAAAAATAAACTTTACATAACATTCTAGTCCAGTATAAAAATGGATGGCCTTGTCATCTGTAATAAAGTCTGTAATATCAAACTTTTGTTTCTCAGTACAAGTTTGTGTTGAGCAGTCTGTTGTTATATCATCAGCTGGTATACATGTGGCATCAATATCCAGTCGAGGATGTTTGTCTGAAGTAACAATCTCTTCGCCATATTCGATATACTCAAATTCTTTTTCCATCTCATATTTGGCCTCGAAGTCCTTTTTTCGTTTTTGCGACTCCCTCTCTTTTGATCTCAGTTGTCGATCAATCTGACTAGCTGTGTCAGGTCTTGTCCATTCAAATTGGCTTGGGATTGCTGTTGAAAGCAGCTTCATCTTAAGTGGTTTTTATCCTGAAATGAGAACAAACATCTAAAGTGTAATAACTATTTTTTAAATTTTATTTGGATTTCTAAATGTCAACAACTGCATCTGTACATACATTTCTATTAACAATGCTTAAAATGTTGTTTTAGTGTATTTGTGTATATACATATGGGAAGAGTTAATGTTATGGGGTAAATTTTGATTACTAATATTTATTTCAAATGGGCAAATTTTATAGGCAACATGTCTTTATAATGAGCTGTTGTGTTTGTATATTTTTATTATTATTATTATTTATGTTGTAAATTAGTGTAATATAATTGTATTGTGATGTAGTTTCTGTTTAAAAACATGTAATAAAGTGTTAACTTGTGATACCGTTGTTTTTATACATATATTTTTGGACTGCCCATGATATACTGCTTATATTGGTTAACATTATTAGTAATGAGAATTAATTTAGTGTTATGGTACGATGACTATTTCCTTTGGCCGTTTTAACTTTTTTTTTCTTTGGCCGTTTTGACTTGCATTTTCGGTGCCGTTTCATCCTGGGGAGCATTCTGACCGCATACCTAACGTCAAGGCGTATTTTACGGTAATGTTGAATGAAAATAAACTCGTGGTACATACCTGTTATTAAAAATAGAAGTACTATACTGTTCGACATAAACAGAAACAAATAAAAACAAATACAACTTACCATGTATTGTCTGCTGAACGTAATCGCTCACTGTGAAATGTGCTTTGCACACAACAGCTGTACTCGACGGAATCCATTGTTTTGATGTAGTTTCGTCGATCCGCTTGATCGCCTTTACCCAAGTATCTCGAAGTTCTAGATTTGATGGGAATTCGTGACCTCCCCTTAAGTGACATCTTGGCACAGAGCAACAAGTACGCGGCATTGTTATAAATTCAAAAGTTTGCAATGGCTTTTGTTGTAAACAAAGAAATCGCTGGACCGGTACAGACTGCGCCACCTATCGGGGGCAGATAACTCACTACTTCCGCTCATTGCCGCTGTAATAACCTCCCCAAAGCCAGTTCCTTGTACGACCTGATTGCGTGAATTTTCTCGAGCCTCTTCTCTTGTGATGTGTCTGCCGGCTTTTTTAATGTATTCTTCATCTAAAAGTCTCATTTCTTTCTCTGCTTCTTCGAATAATGTCGATGTGTAATGACTTGCAAAATTGTCAGTGAAGACTGCATCCACAATTTCATACAATTTATTCAGGTGATCTTTCTTCGAAGATGTGTTCTTGTTGTAAGTAAAGAATGTTCGTCCGTGTACTTTTTTGGTTATGATTTTCAGATGTTCACAGTTTTCCAAGTACTGCTTCTCAGACATGTTTTTATTTAAAAGCACGTCACCGTTTGAAAACCCCACAATGCAATGGTCATCCAGTTTCTTTCCAAACAGCTTTGAGGCTCTTTCGAATGCCTTCTGATCTTCCATGGTGAATCTTGCATCTACATCAAAGACGTAGAGGAAGACATTTACACCTGGTGCTGCCAAACGTATTGCTCTTCTCAATTCATCCTTGATTTCGTCTTCACTTATTCCAGTGTCGCAAAATTCTGGAGTATAAATCACAGTGACACGTCTCCCGTTGACCATGTTAGACTGCACGGAACATTTGCTGATTTTGTTTTCCCTGGTCGTACTCTTCTGAAACGCATTTTTTTCCAGGATATAATTTCCTAAGGCGCATTTTCCAGATTCTGTTTTACCCAGTAATATAATCCTGGTTTCTTTCTTTGGATCAATTGCTAGAAACAAGAAAACACACAATATAATGTTCTAGCTGTATTATAGATGATGTCTGGAAATTGATATGCATGTACTTGAATGGCCTGAAGGTGGTGTAAACAGGTAAAATAGTTGGGGATGGCTATAAGTCACACCAACAGTTTGCTGCATCTCTACACACGTTCATCAATAGGTTCTTGTATGTATTTCTAGAGGGTTTATTGTTTGTTTTATTTATTTTATTATTACTGCAAAAGTGTATGGTATTTTTGGTACTAAGAAAGCTATGTAGGCTGCCAGGAAGCTCATCACCAGTGCAGCTGGTAAAACTATGCTAAAACAGTGGGGCTGCTACATTAAATACCCCGACATGTTTGAACTTGATCAGCCAGCATTATATCTCTTATCACCCGTGGGGATGGACATATTTCTAAATACAATAAAACGTGCCTGTGAGTGTGAGACGTTCGTTACTTCAAATGGGTCTGTTTACTTTTAGTCAATGTTAGGTTAAAGAATTTGGAGAGGCAGATTTAATTAATTTGGTCACGGCAGATTGATATTGATGCTGGGGTAGCTCCCGCACCTATTATTGTGGCGTTGGGTTTCAAGGCATGCACACCATTCTAGGTGGTGATTTGCCCCTTTGGCATAAGGTTACACAAGATCAATTTTGAACATTTATTGGGGAGAAGTATCTGCTGTTCTCGGGGCTGGATAACTCTCCCCAAATTATCATTACGCATTTGTGTGCTTTATGTTGGAGCGAACATTTTTATTGATTTATTACGATATCGTGCTGTCAGTGATGGGGTGAGAACATTTGATTGATTTATTACGATATCGTGCTGTCAGTGCTGGAGTGAAAACATTTTATTGATTTATTACGATATCATGCTGTCAGTGCTGGAGTGAGAACATTGTATTGATTTATTATGATATCGTGCTGTCAGTGCTGGGGTGAGAAATGTTTTATTGATTTATTACGATATCGTGCTGTCAGTGCTGGAGTGAGAACATCTTATTGATTTATTACGATATCGTGCTGTCAGTGCTGGGGTGAGAATTTTTTTTATTGATTTATTACGAAATCGTGCTGTCAGTGCTGGAGTGAGAACATTTTATTGATTTATTACGATATCGTGCTGTCAGTGCTGGGGTGAGAACATTTTTATTGATTTATTACGATATCGTGCTGTCACTGCTGGAGTGAGAACATTTTATTGATTTATTACGATATCGTGCTGTCAGTGCTGGAGTGAGAGCATTTTATTGATCTATTACGATATCGTGCTGTCAGTGCTGGAGTGAGAAAATTTTATCGATTTATTATAGTATTGTGAACACTATGCCAAGCGAGAAATTATCATCGGGTTATTATTGATTTGTGATTCTTAATATGTGAGGGGCCGCTGTCCGCAGATCCTCTCGACTCTTGCCAGATATTGTTTGTATTTATTATGAGTAGTAATACCCGTTCTATATATCGATTACACTACTGCATCATCCAAGATGGCCTCCAAACTGCGCAGTAGGGGATAATGCAAGGTAATAAAATAGGTGACGTCAGGAAGCCGCGCCCCCGTGATGAATAATCTCTGACGTGACAAACCCCTTCTCTAAAAAAAAGTCATGTTTTATTTTTAGAGCAGTTTCTGTATTTAAGCAGGACCGTGGCAGCGTGTTGGGAATCTGAAAGCAGACTCGAGTCAGATACACGTTGGAACAATTATCATATGTTTCTGACTTTACCCCCACAATTGTTTAATTGGTATGTGCCGTCCTGTCTGTATGAAAGTGCCTATAAAAGATGTCATGTAGCGGGTTTCCTCCATGACTACCTGTCAGAATTACCGACTATTTGACATTCAACAGCCGATGATTGATATATCAATGTGCTCTAGTGATGTCGTTAAACAAAACAAACTCCTCACTCGCATATCTGGTGAGCTTAGCTTGTTATCACAGAATCGCCTATACGCTACACATCCTGTCTTAATGAAAGTGTTACACAGTGTAATTCAATACCCCACAAGCTAGTAATTGAAGTTCCGAGTTGTCATTGCCCTGTGTAAAATGGATTGAATGTGTTCCGTGATATAGAAGATATTTCATCTTTAAAAAAATGTCAGTAGAATACGCAACAATTCCTCTTTAGTTAGTTCTCTTTAATAGTGTATTCATGTATATTACTAGTTTACGATGTGGTTTGAGCTTCAGCAAAAAAACATTTTTATTTATCAATATACATGACTCAAATAAAATTAATGAATTTACACGCAAACAAATAACCTGTATTTAAAACTGATTTGATAAAGTATTAGATATGTCTGTATTTTTAGGTTTTAAAAAATTATTTTACATCTATTCACTGTATTAAGAAAAGAGCCGTTCAGTATTATTTGTATTTCTTTTTTGTTTCAAAACCAACATAAAACATTTCTTCTATAACATTTGGTAAATGGGTTCATTGACCAAAGACCACACCCACTTAGAAACTCGTCATGTCAGAGTTTATTCATGACGGGGGCGCGGCTTCCTGACGTCACCTATTTCATCACCTTGCATCATCCCCTCCAGTTTGGCGGTCATCTTGGATGATGCAATAGTGTAATCGATATGCCCTATGCCCTACTATTGTGTCTTAAATTTGAACGTAAGCGCCTATATTTTCTCTATACCGTTTACCGTTAGGCCAAAAAAAGAGAAAAAAAAGTCCGTCTTTGATCAGACCAAAGTTCCAGAATTGATGCGGCGATGCGGTTTGTTTGGTGTTGTTGTTGTTGGTTTTTTGTTTGTTTGGTTTTTTGTTTGTTTGTTGTTGTTGGTTTTTTGTTGTTGTTGTTGTTTGTTTTTATTGGGGGGGTGGGGGGTTGGGTTGTTTTTTTAAAGCATGTATTACAAAGTAAAAGTGGGTATATTTAGGGTTTATTTCACATCTTCATCTGCCTTGGCTCATCCTCAGTGGCCATGGTGCCCCCTCCTTGGTACCCTAAATATTTTCCTAAACAGTGTGGGGGGGGGGGGGGGGTCTGTACAACACACAGGTTACTCCTAAAAACATCGACGTCATACAGTGGGGAATTTAAAAAAAAAAAAAATTTTTAAAGGTTGACGTGCATGGGTCAAAAATCAAAATCGACGCACGCGCCGACCAGACCAGAAATATATTTTGCTTGGTCTTAAACGAAGGGACAATTAAGCCATTTGACCTGATATGCATATTCAACTGTATTGTTGCTTAATTAATACCAACGAGTATAATCGTATAGTTTATTAATAAAACGGTTAAATGTGACGGCTATTATATATAACGGCGCAGCCATTTTGTACCATCCCAATGAATACGCCCTCTGGCGAGCCGGTTTTTACGTAAGACTTAACGTTTTTTTTTCAGGAATTAGTCTTAGAACTGAAGAAACAAAACATACATGCTGTTTGCGGATACATCGCGATGTTCTATCCCAGTAAGCCAGCAATAAGTTTAAATTATTTTTCAATACAAAACAAATCAGCATTGTCAAAGTGTCGAAATAACTGTATTATGTTTTGTCCACACATTAATACACGTACTGAAATGATAATCGGAGTGTTTTCTTAGTTAATTGGTCTTTTCTTTCTGTGGCTTGTACCTGTGGTTCCTGATTGACAGGTGTCTACTTTGGACGGTCAACCAGCCACGGTGTCTAGACACCAAAAAATGCGTGCACGTTTTACGAAGATCGCAGTGTATTGTAGGGTAGCCGCGCGGCCACCCCTCAAATGATAATGGACATTATCAGCCGTCCTGCTCTTTTACTGTAAATAATTATGTAAAACCCTTGATTAAGTAGACTTTCCCATCTAAAATCACAAAACTGACCAATTGCGTAGTCCCCAAAAAAAGAAAATTATCACTTGGGTATCGTAAGTGGTCGTTTTTACTCCAACACATGCATCTTTCCAACACATCAGGCTGCTATTTGAGTTAATCCTAGCTTCCTTTAAACAAAGACCACTATTGGTATATGTCATGACACTTCGGACTATAAAAAAACATGAATTTGATTAAGCCTATCCTATGATTGTATATGTATTATTTTTATTACTGTCCAGAAGACACCGCATTGAGCCTAAATCTAGCAAATAACACCTATGAAACAGAAATCACAGCTTCGAGGCAACTTAAAGAAAAGACCAACTAACAAAGTAAACAGTTATTTTATCAATTCAGTATGCAGGTTTCTCAACCATACGACTGGTTCGAGGACAAAACGTGATACATGGTAGGATAGTTACATGTATTTTGGTTTGTTTTGTAGACCGTTTGACAATGGCAGTTTATGTCTACTTATAATACATAATTTAAACTTAATTCTGACTTATTGTGATGAATATAAATTTTAAAGAGCATTGCGATGCATATCTGTTTTATCATTCCACGAAACTCAACATACCAGAAAGTTAATCGTTCTTCAGTTGAAAGACCGAAGTGACCGTTAAGTATTACGTAACTATCTACACACAAGGGGTGGATTCAATGGGATGGAGCAAAATGGCTGCGCACATTATATATAATAGCCATCACATTTGTACCTCTTTATTAATTATCGTTGAATAATGCATACTACCGGCAATTCAAAAGTCTTGCCTGAATTCCACTTTAATACAATAAGACAAAGTAAAGGTGTAAATACCTGCAGGTGCTTCTTGATTTTTAGTGAGGCACTTCTTTACCATCCTCTGGACTTGTGCAATATCAAGTTTGTCTTCGACATAGCCGTAGACGTCAGCACGATCAGCTTGCTTGACGGCCTTATAACCCATCGACATTGAACGTACCTCGGATAGCGAGGTCTTTCTTGAAATAGCTTTGACGGTTTCGTTGATGGAATCCATTCCCATTGCATTTCTAGTTAGTCTTCTTGTTGTGTGACCTTTGCTGATCAGGATCTTGTATATTTTTTTTGTAAGATGCTCTTCGTCAACATTCTTCGTTATGTCAAGTTCACGTAGAACCTCTCTGTAAACCTCCTTCAACAATGAATTAAGTGACAGCTCTTCTTTTGCTCCTCCGATGATAATTTGGGGCAGTGAATCTGCGCCTGCCGTTGGAACATATTGACCCCCAGTGATATACGCCAACGCTGTGAGAAAATCTTGAGGCAATCCATCTTTTTGTTCACTACCTAAAACATCAAGAGTAACCCACAATCCTGCAAGCTTCCGGACAACGTTTAGCGGATCAAGTCCACAGGGGCAGCCGTCAGGAAATGTATCACCAAATGCACCTACCCCATGTGGCGGGGCATCTAATATTAGGGTGACCACTTTTATAGACCCCGAACACCATTTGAGTTTAAGAAGTTCATTAAGCCCGTCTGCTACAGCTTCTGGATAGTCTCCACCACCTTCTGCAGAACACTCACTAAGCCATCCCTTCATCTCACTAACGCTGTCGGTAAAGTCATGGTATCTCGACACAAACGTGTCATCTTGTGGAGGATGGTCTCTATATTCGATGAATGCCATGTGAACTTCGACGTTTCCATCGGCCACAATTGAGTCAATAATGTTTTCAATGTTGTGTTTTGCAGCATCTATGTATTTTCCCATACTGCCTGTAAGAACAAACAGAAAAAACGACAGTTAAACAGAAGACAATTTGATTTTCCCAATATATAAACTAATACCAATATAGCATATAAGAAAAGCATTTTTCGTGTTTAACGATATTGCTTCTCAGCCACACTGCTAGTTACTTAATTAGATGATGGATAAGTTACCATTAGCTTGACCAGAAATTGAATTTTAAATTCAGCAAACGAGTATATCTTAGAAAAAAATGAAACATTTATGTTGCAGTTATCAAAGACACCAGAAATGTTCTGGTTATTACTCATAAAGACAACTAAATAGGAAGATTTAATATAATTCAGGGCTTCTAGAATTTTTATAAAATCCACTAGCCATGGGATCAGTGATTTTATAAATTTACTAGCCACGATTAAAAATTCATTAGCCCTACTTTTGGTTTAGTTAATACAATTTTACTAAACAATAGTAATAATCAGATATTTCGCCTAAAGAGGCAGATAGAGCTTAAAACACTAACATTAGGAGGTTGGGGTGATGGCAGGCTATTCATATTTACAAAATAGACTGAACTGCAGCATTTGACTTTTTTTTCACTAGCCATCGGGTTATTTACTAGCCTAACATTGAATATCACTAGCCATGGGAGTGGGGCTACCATAATCTATAAGCCCTGATATTAATATATATATATATATATATATATATATATATATATAACCAATTTATTTTAGTATTTTGTAACTGATGTGAGACGAGCACATTCTCTCGGAGTTGACACAATCTTAATATTAATCAGATTTATTTTAAAACTGTGGTGTGAGACGAGCACATGCGTTTTGGGGTTAAGAATCAGAGTTATCCTTCTTGAATTAATTGACGTCAAATATAAGAAACTAATTTCTCTTCTGATTTGTTTTTCTTCTCCATTTTATAAAAAAACCTAACTTTTTTTTAATAATTGTCGAAAACAATGTCTCCGAAAAAGAGGAGGGTGCCCGTGGGCACGGGTATGCGCAAACAATGACATCCGCATAAGTGTCAACCCCTGAAGATAGGTATGTGAGAATCGGCCCCAGGCATCGCATATGCTTAGGTCAAATACCTGGTTTCTGGGTTGATCGCAGTGCAGCGGGCAGTGGAAATGCTGTACTTTCAAGTGCATTTTTTGGGTTGTGGGCACAAGGTTGAAAATCTATACTTATACTGATGACGTATTTTACATTTTCAACAGTTGCCTCGTCTTCGATTTATTTCCATAGGATTCCTAGAAGTTTCACAAATCGTCTGTTAAAATTTCGGTATACATAACCAATTAAAAACGCCTCCTATTTACCGAAAAGCAAGTAAAGACTCTTTTCAAACTTATATAGACCTGTAGTATGTGTTCTTTTCTACCTTTATGTGGATTTTCAAGACCTACATACAGCCACTGATTTATACCAGCAGCAGGATCGGGTGTCCAAGCCGTTGATGGGCTGTTTTGTCAACAAACCTTCAATAATCAACCTCAAAATAATGATGGTTAATCTCATTGGAATTCTTCAAATTGTAATCAGAATAGTTTATTAACAAGCAAAGATGACTTTGATATGCATTTCATTGAAATTTGGGATTTAATAATGCCGATGGTTAATGATTTTGTCTGGCATGTTTTGTTTTAAAAGTATGCACGCGACTGGAAATTAGGTCACGTGACCCAAATGCTGCCACCTGATTGGTCCAGACTGTTGTTTACATTAAAATTAGCCATGTGCTCAGTGTTTATTTTCTACATATGGTTTATTTTCATCAGTTTTGATGTTCGTTTTAATATGTTTTGAATGTGATTATTCAAGTGAGAATAGACCCATCTGATAGAACTTTTTGATAGCTGTTTGCTGGTGCAGGTTTTGTTGAAATATTCCAAATGTTATGGGCATTTTTCAGAATGGGACTACCGCTAATTACCGGGTAATTAGGTAGGTAATTAATTAATTATTAGTGAATTAAAATGACTGATATTGTGATAAGATGATTTTAAGAGGCAATAACCCATCTCTTAGTGGTGGGAGTCTTTCATACCAATGATACAGATGAAGGGTTGTATGGCATTTTGAAGCACATTTTTAAAGAAAATGGTCACAGTGTTTCTTTTGTTTTAAATGTAAATCCATTGACGAAAACCACCCTAAATTAGGCGACTTCAAAATACCATAGCACCCTCAATATTTATCCTATCATCACAATTCAAAGACCATTTTAAATGTCTTTTCTTTTATAAGGGGCAGTTCCACCCCACCCCCCACCCCACCCACCCCCCAGAGGGCACCCTAGACTAATGACTTTGTTTATAAAAATATATAATAGTTATAAAATTAAGCTTAGTTTATGTTTTTTTTATTTGTCATGTAATTTAATTTTTATGTTGAGGGGCCCCCGAACCTTAAGTGCCCTGGGTGCGGGAGGGGTTAAATTTTAGATTTTTAGGTTCAAAATGACACTACAACGCGGGGCTTTCTTTTTGCCTCTTTTAGGGGACGAATTTACATTTCTTGGCATAATGATGTCAGATAACGGATAGGCCCTATGCTTTTCTGCAAGCCTGCGTTCCGCGCCAAGATCAGTGACACTGTAACGTGACGCTATCCCGCAATGCATTAGCTTCAGCGCCACTGTCGCATAAAAATCTATCCAGCTTTTACGTTACAGTGTTACGGAGTAACTATAAATAATTCGGACAAGGGGCTTACGATGGCTACATGGCCTCGAAGTAACCGGGTTATATTTTGTAACTTTCGGAAGGGGAAAGTCTTCAGAAATCATGATTTATTTTGTAAATCTTTTATTTCACTTCTTTTTTACTTGTTTTTTGTTTTACTAATCTAATTAAAATTAGCTCCACTATTACATGTGGATCTAAAGACAGCCAGTTGGAGCTCATGTCCACCAATCAAAACCTTACTTGCAGAATCCTGCCAGTGATTTAAAAATAATTTGAAAACATTCCGAATTATCCTGAGGGTATACATGTTTCGTGTGAATTACGAATGCCTTAAAACATGTTTTATTTTATAAAATAAATAATTTGTAATGTAAAACTGAAGACTGATTTAGTTTTTTTTAATTTTATAAATAAATAAATAATTTTTAATGTAAAATTGAAGACTGATAACCCACCCCGTACGTATTGGTATGGTTCGCTGTACTGCGGCCACTAAAATAGACTCGCCCGATATTTTTAGAATTTGTATGCTTCCAAATAACGTTATAAAAGGCGAAGTGTGATTGGTCAATATTTAAATTATTAAATCCCGCCCCGGAATCGACAACTGGCGATGTCAGAGGCTGAATCCGGGGTGGGCGTGCCTGAACCCTCGTGGATAGGGGCACGTAAATACAGTCACCCATACCCATAAATTATTATTTACAGACGAAATGTTACCTGGACATTGGGGACTACGCAGGGTTGTCATTTTTAAATCACTGGCAGGATTCTGCAAGTAAGGTTTTGATTGGTGGGCATGAGCTCCAACTGGCTGTCTTTAGATCCACATGTAATAGTGGAGCTAATTTTAATAAGATTGTTGTTTTACCTGAATATTTTCTGTTGAACGGGAGACAAACGCGAGATCAGAGAGAGAGAGAGAGAGAGAGAGAGAGAGAGAGAGAGAGAGAGAGAGAGAGAGAGAGAGAGTAAATCTACGACTGAAGAGCATTTCACAAAGAAGTGTAAACGTAAGTTACGAGTAAAGTTAGACGTAAATCTAAGAATGCCCTCGACCACAACTAGTGGCACACGTAGATTGCTACATCCACTTCGATAATTCATAAAATGGTAACACTTTTGGTTTTTGTAAAATGTTTAACAAATTAACTCCCTTTATTAATCCAGTGATAGCCAGTTTTATTTCCTGTGTCAGGGCGTAATTTAGCTCAGTCGGTTGAGTGCTCGCTTGAGGTGCCAGTGTGGCAGGATCGAACCACCTCGGTAGATACATTCAACTGATTTGTTTTTCTTCTGGTTCCAACCAGTGCACCACAGCTGGTCAAAGACAGTGGTATGTGCTTTTCTGTGATATAAAAGATCCCTTGCTGCATTAGGGGGGAAAAGGTAGCGGGTTTCCTCTAACAACTATTTGTCAAAATTACCAAATGTTTGACATCGAATAGCCGATGAATAATAAATCAATGTGTTCTAGTGGTGTCGTTAAACAAAAACTTTTTTTTTTAATCCACTCAATTTTTATTTTCATTTTTCAAATAGCGTTCAATTAAGACGAGTCTGCATAGTTTCTGATATATGCAAATGTATGCAGCAACAAACCAGACGATATTTTTTCCACAGTACCTATTTCCTGTACCAGCTCCCATTAAAGGCGTTCAATCACAGATTTAGTGGGCCTTATTTTTCTAAATATGGATTATAAATGACAATTACCTTAATTTGGAATACCACACCTTGCTATTGTATCACCCAAAACATTTTAATTGAACCATGATTGAGGGAATCCCATGACAACCTGCGAGCAGCTTCATTTTAAAAATTGGAACTCTTTTATTAGGAGTCTGAAACGTACGACAAAACCGAGTATTGATGAGGCTGTATATACGACAGCCGTGTAAAGTACCTTTGAATTGTATATACAGTGCACGGCCGCCGTAGAGACTTCAAAATAATTTAAAATATATTATTTCTTGACACCCCCAAACATTATTTCTTGACACCCCCAACCCCCCCCCCCCCCCAAAAAAAAAAAAACCCACCCAAAACAAACAACAACAAAAAACACAAAAAACCACGGCGAATACGCTGAAATAAAATAATAAATAGTTGGAACATAAACTCACGATTTTTATGTTTTATTGTTTTTATTATTGGTTGTTTCTTTTTGTTTTGTACGGAGCTATCGTACACAGGACCACTGCGGGCGCGTGTGCAGGAATTTTAGCGAGGGGGGGGTGGGGGGGTGTGTGTCTAGACTGAGGTGAGCAACGTTTATTGGGGGTGACACGCTCCGCTGGACAATTATCGGGGGGAAAAATAACAGAAAACAAAATTTGCTTAAGCATGGGATTGAGCAAGCGATTATTATTATTATTATTATTATTATTTTTCTTTATATTTATTTATTTTGGGGGGATAAGGGGGGAGCGAGGGTTATTTTGTTATTTAATTTGTTTGTTGTTTGTTTTTTGTTTGTTTGTTTTGGGCTTTTTACGGAGTTCCGTACACAGTACCACTGCAGACGCGTGTGCAGGGATTTTAGCATGGGAAGGAGGTCTAAATGGAGGCGAGCGAAGTTTACCTGAAAAATGTATCACAAAAAAAAAATTGCTTGTACTGCTCTGCTCTAATCGTACTGATCTGCGAAACTAGCTAAACTGTTAGTACTATTCCCGAATCATAGTTATTAATTATGATTATCTGTAACACTAATGGTACATTGGCGGTTCCATAGGCTGTCTACCGACCTGTTTCAATAAACGAACAAAACTCAATGGGCTATAGTGCTCTTTGACCTTTAATGTCTTTTCCTTCAATTTTGCTGTAGAGATTATCTACTTCCTGAATTGAAGAGAGCCCTGGTTCACAAAAGTTTTGCTGAATAATTTGGACTCTAGATCTGGCGATAAACTATTTCAATGCTGAGAGCGTGATAGAGTTTCTGTTTTGCGTGACACATGAATCGGACAACAAAATAATGTTTTTTTTTTATCTCGGAGAAATCTGTTACAAACGTATTTAGGATTGCAATCAGTGCACTTGCCTACAACAATAAACTCGTCATGACGCGGGAACAAGTCAATGACATTTCAGCAGAGGATCCAAGGGGTGCGAATGACAATTTTTATTCTGAATACATTGTAATGAAACTTTGCATGTGTTTACTTTGACATTCCATTTTGGTTACAAACACAATAAACTTGTTCTTGGAGATATATTTGTACCTGATTTCAAAAGATTAAAATGACTGGTTCTGAACTTACCATCATCAAAGAATTTTGGTGTCACATGCCATGTTTGATAACATATGACTGGTCAGCTAAGATAGAACAGTTTAACATTAGGATCGAGTGATTATTTTGAGATAGAACAAAATAATTCCGTTAATATCTTTATTACAAGTAACAGTTTGCAACTGAAACCGGTTTCATCTTCAAGATTATAATGTCAGCTTTCCAATGATACCTATAACTCCATTTTATTGCAGATTTAAAAGTTTTAAGTTAACCGTGACAAAATTAATGACTCTTTATTATTACTGTGTGATTTTCATAACCCTAACCCTACACCTAACCCATATTATTTTTGGGGAAGGCCCCCATACCCACTATCGACTGCTGTTGCATTCAGCAAACACATTGTAAATATTTAATTTCATAGCGCCATACCCCAAAAATTCTTTCCGTCAGAAACACTGGGTAGGTGTCTATGGAAAACGTACACAAAAGGGTCCGCTAGATTCATATTCAACCCCCATTACCCTGTTTGTACTTAGTATGTATTCCTCTTGTTCCAAGTGGTTCGGCAATATGGATCAATCAAATACTTATTTACCGCCTATATATACTGTTGCTGTGTTTATAGGCAGCCCTCGTTAGCGGAGGCCATATACACGGCTGTCGTATATAGAGCCACTTCATATATAAACACCGTCTAGTACACAGTATTCTTTAAAAATGTAGTAATTCCTATTCCAAGCCATTTGTAATTACCCATGAGGTTATGGCATATTTTATATAATAATACATTTGGCAAACTGAAAAATGAATGCGGTGTTTAGGTGTTTAGATTTTTCAGCGAACAACAAACGTTAAATTTATCTGTACATACAAAGGCCTAACTAGTCGAATCGTCGCCGTTTAAAATGCTTCTGTTGCTAAAATAAATTAATGTATAAGCTTATTATCATTCAGTACATGTTTATATATCTTTTTATAACTTATTTTCATTGTTTTTCTTTCGATTTACCATACGTCGCATAGGACGGTCAAGCGTTCTCGTTACACGAGCTTGGCAAATCGTTTTGACATTGCAGTTATTCGGGGGTTGCCCATCACGTGACTACAAAAATAATACGTCACACCTCTTCGCTTCAAATAGCCGTTATTTTTTCCTGAATTATGGACCGTTGACTTAATTCAATTATTTTTACAAAATATCAGTAATTAGTGGGTTATGGTAGTTATGTAGATGGTTAAATAAAGTACTTTTAGCGACAAATCAAATGTATATATTTTGTTAGGTCATTAATTAGGTCAACCATCCGTGACAGAGCGCCTTTAAACGCAGGGACGTACCGTGGTCTGGACATGGGGGTGAAATAAACTGTCCTGAAAACGCGTCTCTTCTCGTCTTCATTACGAATATATGTGGATCCCTTTCAGACCTCGGCTCATTTGCCTTGCACAAACTCAACTTGCTCCTATTACAATTCTGTGACACCGCTCTCTCCTTTACAAATGTCTAGGCCCTATATCTGCCCCTGCTATCAAACGTATTATTTTAAAACTTATATTTGACGGACTGTACAATGTTTTACTTTCATCTTTTTCAAATTCAACTTAGTATTTTCTCTACAATTTAGAAATGAAATATATATCCATACACAAATGACTGCCTGCTCAACTGACTATTATTTTGATGGGGGTGAAAGTTGTCTAGACAAAAACAAAAACAAACAAACAAACAAACAACCAAAATACACCCAGACAGTGGCGTAGCGTGGGCGGGGACACCGAGGCAGTTGCCAAGGGCGCAAAATTCTGGACTGGTGGAAGGGTTTCGGTGAGTGCTAACGGTGTACTGGTGAGGGGGCGCAATACTTGCCTTGCTCCAGGCGCTGGCAACTAATGCTACGCCACTGCAGCCAAACGTCATCTTGCATTTTGCCTACACAAATAATAAACGTTCATGACGTGGGGAAATTGTAGCTGCGGATTCAAGGGGTGGACATGACATTTTTTATGCAGACCCTTTTTGCAGTATATCTACTACTTTGTTGGAAAACACGAATTGAAATCACCATTAAAAATAGTTTTTGGGGTGTTTTTTTAAAAGTGTATATCGACTTGTCCAAATCAGGCCAGTAGGAACCGGGGAGGGGGCGGGGAGTATGTGCCCCACCGCCCATTTGTGAGCCTTTTTTTATCACATTAATGTTTACCATTGTAACCAAAATCTGATATAGAGTTTGTACCCGATCCATCAGTGCCCCCCCCCCCCCCCCCACACACACACACACACTCCCAAAGCACATATAGGGAATTGACCCGTAATATAGTGTTTTTAACTTCATAGGTTAACATTGTCGCCTGTAGGATTTTATTTGGTACAGTACAACCATGTGTCGGTATACCGGAAACAGTGGTTTCCAAACTTTATCAAGTTTATTCGTTCTTTCTTTTAAAAAGTTATGTTTGTTTTGTTTAGCGACAGTACTAGAGCATATTGATTTATTAATAATCGGCTTTAGATGTCAAATTTCTGCTAAATGAGCTGCAAAAGAAAACAGACGTACATTTACGTTTAAAGTAAGTTAGTAGTATTTCTACGACAAGCTTCGTGAAATGGAGTAAACGTACACGTAGACGTAGACGTACGAATGGTGTAAGTTTTACACGTAAACGTAAAGTTACGATGTTTAGTGAAATAGGCTGATGCCAGCTGCTCATGTTCTCAGTCAACTTAAGCAAAACATTTGGAATAATCAATATGCTAATATTGCATTATTTTTGTTAAATGGCGTGGCGGATTTAAAGGAATTTTAAGGACTTTATTTGTGAATGAAAGTGGGGTCCTAGAATCTCGTCCACGAATTATTAAGAACAAAATATCCACAGTGGAAAAGTATACAGATGTGTTCATCATCTTCATGCACATATATATTCAAAAGTTGCAGACAAGGCAACAGAGCTCACCCAGTACATGTCTACCATTAGAGATGCAGGGGGTAAAACTCCAGGCTATAGTTGGAGGGAATATGATGAGCAGTTTCGACTGTGCCAGTCTATTAGACTGCAACCTTGGTCACAGTTAAACACTGATCTTTGGTTGAGATTACTGGCTGTACCACGAACTGGATCGATACAGCCCTCTGTAAGTAGTGGCATCAGCAGGGGTCAGAGTGCTAAGGGCATTTGCTTTTCGTTTAATAAGTGCGTTTGTATATGGAATCCATGTCCATATCAGCATATATGCGCGATTTGTCGTGGAAATCACCCCAAAACCCATTGTAACGCGGGGGGGGGGGGGGGGGGGACGATGTGATCCCTTTGGTATCACTGGCATGAAACTGGTAACACCAATGGCCAAGTTCCTTGGGGGAAAAGGCAATACGTTTAATTTGAGCTTCACACCAATAAAGGCTAAACAGCTTTCTATAGAGTTGAAAGGATATCCAAATAATGCCATTGCACAAGAGTTATTAGAAGGTTTTACTCGTGGGTTTTACTTACATTATACAGACCAACGAATGTCTTCTGAGTCTCCAAATTTAAACTCGTTAAATGATCATCTACTCATAGCCAGACAAATTATTGAAAAGGAAGTAGAGATGGGTAGGGTTGCTGGGCCTTTTGTGTCCAGACCAATTGCTACATTGCGTATTTCTCCAATAGGTTTGGTGCCTAAGAAAAATCCGGGTGAGTTGAGAATAATTCATCACCTATCATATCCGGAGAATCTGTCTATTAATGACTTTATTGACCCGCATTTTTGTACAATATCTTATACCAAACTTGATGAAGCAGTTTATGTGTTTCAAATGTTAGGGCAAGGAGTCTTATTGGCAAAAGCTGATATTAAGTCAGCCTTCCGGTTATTACCAGTGTGGTCGGGTGACTGGGTTTTAAATTTGATGGACAATTTTTCTTTGACAAGTATTTGCCAATGGGTTGTTCTATTTCTTGTGCCACATTTGAAAAATTTGCAACATTTTTGGAATGGCCACATGTAAATCATGGATGATGATCTTTTTTTCTCTTTTTTTTTTGCCTGGTTAAGTGGTTCTAATCAATGTCAACTGCGTCTGGATGGTTTCTTTGAATTGTATAGAAGGTTAGGTGTACCTATTCAGGGATAGAAGCTAACGCTCGCCCCATCGCCCCAGGCGAGTAGAAATCAATGAGGGCGAGTACAATTTAAATAGCGCTAGTCCCCCGGGCGAGTAATACTGGGCAGTTGTGACACAGATTCATGATGCGGACAGTCAAACTATTTTGCCAGTGAAACCTGTTAAACATACAAACTGTAGATGTATTTCATCAAAATATATGGGGCGGGACGTAACCCAGTGGTACAGCGCTCGCTCGATGCGCAGTCGGTGTGGGATCGATCCACTTTGGTGGGCCCATTGCGCTATTTCTCGTTCCAGCCAGTGCACCACAACTGGTACATCAAAGGCCGTGGTATGTACTACCCTGTCTGTGGGATGGTGCATATAAAAGATCCCTTGCTGCTAATCGAAAAGAGTAGCCCATGACAGCGGGTTTCCTCTCTCAATATATGTGTGGTCCTAAACCACATGTCTGACGCCATATAACCGTAAATACAATGTGTTGAGTGCGTCGTTAAGTAAAACGGTTCTTTCTTTGTTTTTCAAAATATATTGCCATGACAGATTGAGAAAGTCAAAAGTATCACAGTTTCGTTTGGTCGCGATAAATCCGGATATTTACTGCAAACACAATCGGAACTATCCGTTTTTTGTTTGCGAATTCCGAAAATTGCCGTAATATTCCGATTATAGATGAGGCATGTTGGAAGAGAAAATGGTTTTTGTTTTTGTTGTATGCGTGTGCGTTAGTGTTTTGTGTTCGTTTCGTCGGTAATAAATACAGTCTTTAATTAAACGCATTGTAATAGATCATGTTGGCATCGATCGATTTTAACTAGCTGCTTCCAAACGTCTCGAGTGGAGAGTTCTGAGTTTACAAGTGGACATCCGTGTGTATTAGGACAGAATAAAATAATTCAGTAACAGTAAATATAATTCCTTAGTTGTATGACTTAAATTAATTTAATATTATAATTGCTATTATTTTTTGTAAACACTCCACCCTTTGCTGCCGCCTTGGGGGGGGGGGGGGGGGGTGTTAACTTACAACAAAAACATTTGCTGAATGACGACCAAGTTGGTGTAGCGTGGTTACTTGAACTGAACCTGTGAAAACACTGTTTGTGTACGTTACGCTTATTTTAGTCGCCGTGTATAGTTCCCATATAGATTCCGTCTTCTCAAACTGCTTCAATTTCCTCAGCTATTAGTCCCCCGGGCCAGTGCAAAATATTTTCTAATTTATTCCACTGCTATTGTTGACAATAAGACGGAGGGCCCAAAGCAGGTTATTTGTTTCTTATTGCTTGAAATAGAATTCCAATAACAAAGGTTAAGGAGATTGTGAACAGAATTTCAGACATGTTGTCAAAACAAAAACCAAAACTGAAAAAAATGCAGTCTTTGTTAGGTATTCTGAACTTTGCATGTCGGGCTATTGCCTCTGGTCGAACCTTTTCGCCGGTGGTTGATTAATGCTACTATTGGGCTTACAAAACCATTCCATCACATGATATTGACAGCTGATTTACCAAATTTTAGATTCCCAATCACTCTTTATATTCTGATGCAAATACACATACAATTGGCACAGATTTGTTCATCAAGGTATGAAATGTTTTTGTTCAGAGCTGTATACTGCTTAGCATTTTTTGGCCTGTTTAGGGTAAGTGAATTAGTTTACAGTACCACATATGCAGCATGTCTGCCTTTAATCTTCTCCGATATAAAAATGGTTACAGGCAAATATTTGAATATGGTTGTCACTTTAAGATATTCCAAAACTGATCAAAGAGAGCAAGGTACAACAATACATATTCCGCAAATACCTGACAATTTGGTATGTCCGGTTGGGAACACGAGAGTGTTCCTGCTGGTTAGACCAGCTAGCGCCAGTTATTTGTTTCTCCATTGTGATGGAAAACATCTCACTAGGTATCAGTTTACTGCAGTATTAAATTAAGAAAGGCAGTTTACTTACTGGGTTTACCACATGCTTGTTATAAGTCTCATTGCTTTCGAATCTATGCTGCAACCACTTTGGTGATGCGGGGAATTTCTTTTGAAGTAATTCAGGCTATGGGTCATTAGACATCCAATGCATTCAAAAAGTATATTCGGGTTTTGAAAATGTGGTTGGGTACATATGCAACTTCTTTTTTATAAATACATGTAGGGCATGTGGGGGTTTACAATTACATGGATGGCTGTATAATTGCATGTAGATATTGCTTGTTTAAATAACATTGCGGTTTTCAGATATATGGATAGTGGGTTCGCCCATTGTGTATTGGGCTTCCAGGAGAGCAGCAGTTCAGTTAAACCGACATTTGCGACTGAAACATTTAGGGGTGAACATTTCCTGGCTTGGGCAGCGTGGTTTGAAGTGGGGCGGTGGAATGCACTTAATCAGTCCACTGTTAGCATAATATCCCCCACCACAGCATCTTATGTTACAGAGGTGACCAGCGAAGAATTATGCATGAAAGTGGAGAGCGATATCCACTGTTTATATCAGTGGATACCGGGCTGTATTTTAATTTGGTCACATTTAATGTCCTGTTTATTTATTTATTTATTTATTTTTGTTTGTTGGGTTTTTTTTTTTTTTTGGTTTTTTTTTTTTTTGGGGGGGGGGGGGGGGGCTCATTCTATACCAGCAGTTGAAAAGAAAACGGGTCAACCGATCAGGGAGGAAGGCCGCTAAATGGCGGTAGAGTTATCAAGCGTAATGGCATTACATTTGATTGCCCCAGTCTATTTAGGAAAGGAAATGTTTTATTTAACGACGCATTCAACACATTTTATTTACGGTTATATGACGTCAGACATGGTTAAGGACAACACAGATATATAGAGAGGAAACCCGCTGTCGCCACTTCATGAGCTACTCTTTTCGATTAGCAGCAAGGGATCTTTTATATGCACCATCCCACAGACAGGAGAGCACATACCACAGCCTTTGATATACCAGTCGTGGTGCACTGGCTAGATCGAGAAATAGCCCAATGGGCCCACCGACGGAGATCGATCCCAGACCGAAGTCTATTTAGGAATGATGAGGTCCATTTGGATGCGATTGGCAACGTAATCTTCCTCAACACACTACAGGCGGCGTTGGAGTCATTTATTCAAACAAATCGGGTTATTTTCTCATAAATGTGGAGTTGGGTATTAGTTGTAGTGGTAGGTTCGGGGATGACTCGCGGCGGATCTGTAGAGACAGCTTTGTGTGGCAGGACAGGTTGGGCACGTATGCACATGTAGCTATGGTTTTAATATAAGGTATGTATGTATATACATGTATATATTATATTATTTCTTCTAAATTTAGTTTTTGGTCACTGACTATTGGTCCATTATTTAATTCAATTCGTGATATTAATTTAATGTACTACTTTCTAGATTCCATATTGCAAAACTATTTTGTTGATTTTTTCACCTTTTCAATCCATTTAGCTGTGACTTGGACATAATGACCATTCAGCTTTTCTCTCCTTAAATCTACCAATTCCTATAGTTTTGTTATTTCCAAAATACTTTTACTTTTCTTACGTCAAACCAAAGTGAAATTATTTACGAAAAAAATATTTTTGTAGGAGGATGGGATGGACAATAAATTTGTTTTGTTTAACTATTAATCATCGAATATTGGATGTCACACATTTGGTTTAGGTTTAGCCTTAGAGAGGAAACCCGCTACATTTTTCCAGTAGTAACAAGGTATCTTTTATATGTACCATCCTAAGACAGGACAGCACATACCACAGCCTTTGATATACCCATTGTGGTGCACTGGCTGGAATGAGAAATAGCCCAATGGGTCACCAACGGGAATCGATCCTACATAAAAGAAGAAAGAAAGAAAGAAGTGTTTTATTTAACGACGTACTCAACACATTTTTTTTATTTACGGTACATAAAAGAAGAATGCATTTAAATACAGTATCCATTTGCCTGATAGATACCATGATATGTTGTTATTAATTAAATTTTACCTACCTGTGCAATCCATAACAAAAGCTATATCAAGCACCGCAGACATGATGAATCGCCAGTTGTTTTCCCTATCACAAGAACTTCTTTATTACAAGTATCATTATGTTACTTTACCGAATGGCCAGCAATCGAAATCAAACCGTTCATAATAGACGTTACCAATATTTATACATGAAAATATGACACGTGACTGTCTTCCTGGGGAATTGTCACTGCATGGCGTTTCTTGTGACATTGCTGCTACTTGGCATTCTCTAGGAATTATAATGTCTCTGAAAGTAATTTTCACACATGACTACACACAAGCTACATAGTGTAGCCACACAAGCTACATAGTGTACTGCTTTACAGTACAAGGTGTTGTGAGCAAGGGCAAACGTAAAACAAAAAGTAAGAAACGAACAACTGGGGAACTGGGAACTTTATTAACGTGCCCATATCCCTAAGGTTCAGGCATGCCTACCCCGGACTCAGTCTCTGACATCGCCATTGGCCGATTCTAGGGCAGGAAGTGGGAGGAGCAGTTGAGATGAGTGGGACAATTTAGAAATGTTGATGGTATGACCATGGCCAAGCAACCAATTTGGGGGGGGGGGGGGGGGGGGGGGGAAAAAGAAATTTATAACTTCAAATTGCACCATAAAGGTAAAAAATCAGGATATGAATTTATAGGTTAAATTAGTTGGTGCCATTTTCATTCGGGCTGATCTAAACACAATACTTAAATATTAAATTATGTATTTAGATGTAACATTAAATTATAATAATAATTACCACTTAAAGCCCTGGAGGAGAAGGATTCGCAAAGGGAGGAGGGGGCATCGCGCCCAATCCAGTTTCGCGATTCAACAAGCAAGTAAGCCCAAGGTAGCTGGTCCGGATTTCCATGGGGCGGAAGTTCCGGGGAAGGGAGGTCTTCTAACAAGCATTCTATCAGCTCAAACCGTCTACGCCCCCCCCCCCCCCCCCACACTCCCATCCCGACCACCCCCAAGTTATCCATACAGCAAGTTAGGGCGAAATTTAAACGATAAAGATCACAATAAGGAAGTAAGGGAGGGAATGATGGGGAAGGAGGATGAAAATAATGAAGGTGAACAGCCCGCCAATCGTCGCCCGGAAGAAGTTGGTGGAAACGTATCTGTTGTTGAGATTGGAGATGGTAGAGGTTGATCAGTATATTAACTCCGAAGATGTCACACAAAGCTCCCCAAGCATTTGCGAGCATTACATCCGAAAGGATGCGTCACCTATACGGATGACAAACGTCATTGCTATATAAGCCTTAGGGGCATACGGGGAAGCACTTAATCCCTGAGTATCAGCCAGGCTATCGTTTTTTTATTGTATATAATAGTTGACTGATTAAGTTAAGAGCCTGTTAAAACCTATTTCAAGTAATTAAAAAAGTGAGAAAAGAACAACAATAACCGACATACACCTAACCACAAATATAAATTTGATACATTCTATATAGGGCATCCCCGAGTCCAAAATACTGGACTCGAGTACCCGTGGGTCAAACTCGACCCGGACCCGAGTACCCGACACTTACACTAGATGTCATCATGCTGATGAGATTAAGGAATAACATAAAATTGCATTATGTATCTTAATTCCAGCGCTGAACATGGATGCCAAATCAAACCATTGTATTGTATCTAGAAACATGTTGATATGTTCAGTGTTCTGACGGAAGGACGGCCAATTTAAAAAGAGAAACTAGCGCATGATCATATAATTATTGTGTAACTTATATTGTTGATTATCTACTGCTGAAATTATTGGCCTACAGTGTCGATTGTATTATAGTACGAGTACTCGAATCTTGTGAACGGACTAGAGTCTTGCTAGACTCGACCCGTGTCAATATTACAAATTATTGTTAACAGCTATTTCAGTAATTACTAACTTGTTTATAAAACTTTTAATCAATGAATTCGTTAAACCACAATCAATTTATATATTCATTTAAAAATCCAACCTCAACCCTCGTTTGATCTTATGTACATTAGTAAATATTTAACGCATTTTTTCATACTTTAATGATCCAAGCATTCATTACACAATGACTATTTGCTTTATTACAGAATGGGCACCAGAATAGGTACTTTGTATTACAAAATGGGTACATATTACAAAATGAATCGTTTATTAACAGACCTGTCTGTTTGGCCTGTTACTACACGTGCTTTCGCTTGTTCGAATTGGGAGTTCTCTAAGGGGATGTATGCTTCTCCTTTCGACAGCCTGCATCACCAAGTTTGATTTTGTTTAGCAAGATTCTTTGCCTCCACATCGTATTTTGTTTTCTTACTGATTTTAGTCGACTTATTCAGTGACTCGTATGACAGCCATTCTGCAGAACTCCACGGTTGTTCACGTTTAGACTTATTACAGATATTCAGGTAATTTATATTATCAATAAAATGGACTCCAATAAATCAATAGGTTTTGATGGTCTTGGTCCTAGGTTACTAAAACTATGTAAGGAATATATAGCCCCCTCGGTAGCACACATTATTAAAGTGCTGTTCCAGATGTATGATGTATTGAGCTATATCAATCAAGATATTAGTTAATATGATTAGAAAATTTAAAAAAAAAAATGTAAAAAAATTATATAACGGTATATTTTCCATTTAAAAATATTCCCCTGAAAAACAGAACCAGCTGAATTCGTTTCGGGAATTTCCGTAAGATTTGATCCGTGACGTCACGAAGGGAACGCCTTTCGATAGTCAGCGCCATTATTCATTGCTTCTTTTGTGTTTATTATGGTTAAACGGCGTGTTGTTGGCGGCTGTAGCAATACAAAAGCCGATAAATTTAGTCTTCACGCATTTCCTAGTAATGTTGCTGTGAATAATCTGTGTGTAAATTTGATTAAAACAACGTGAAAATACTGGACAGGAAGAAAATGCCGGAGACCGTTGACTGCAGGCACTTTAGTTTCGATTCGTCCGAACAGGCTTGTCGGCTTAAGCGAGATATGGGAATACCATGTGTTATGGCTTTTAAAAAAAAGATGCCGTACCAACAATTTTTCTGCGACACAAAACAAATGACAACAGCCGATGCCATCCACACCGAAACGACTTTGGGGTGCATATCGTCAATGTCCCAAATTGCGTTATGCTTTCAACTCCGGTCAGTTTGTTTTTTCATGCACGGTTCGTGCAGTCATCGAGATCCGATTTGTTGTCGTTTGCATCTCGTTCATTTGTGAGATTATTCTTTACAGTTCGAAAACATTAAAACAATAAAGTACAAACAAGTAAGTATCTATAGCCTAGTCCGTCCCATCCTACAAAAATGTAGGGTTTTTTTGTGAAAAAAAAAAGAAGCTAATTTTGTATGCATCTTAGAAAACAATCGGCTCAGAAATAAATGACTTGTAAATTCCATAGTATAAAAAAAGGCGTTCCCTGTAAAACAAACTATAAATACATTAAATTAATTTTACTATACCTTCCCACAAAGAAAACCTTTTTTCATACTATGGAATGTGCTATAAGTTATTTATTTCTGAGCAGACTGTTTTCACAACTGCACACAAAAAAATAGTATTGTTTTGTTGTTTCCAAAACACTTTTACTTTTTTTTTTACGTCAAACTAAACTGAAATTATTCGCACAAAAAATATCTTCATGGATGGGACGGGCTAAAAGTCGTTTTTGTTTATTTCTTAAAATTAAAATAAGTTATTTATTTCTGAGCAGACTGTTTTCACAACTACACACAAAAATATTATTGTTTTGTTATTTCCAAAACACTTACTTTTTTTTTTTTTACGTCAAACTAAACTGAAATTGTTCATAAAAACCCTATCTTCATAGAGGGATGGGGACGGACTAAAAAATCGTTTTTGTTTTTTTCTTAAAATTACCGATATCGGGTCCACTTGACTCGTAGAATTCAAGAGTTATTTATCGTCTTCTCTACTACATCACAAGTATTAGAACATACAGTGTAGCAAAATAATTCGCACCAAAAGCTAAAGAACAAAACAAGAATAAAAGTTGTAAATTAGTGGTAAGCTGTCTCCACGACCATTTTCATCGTCATCTGTCAGGCCGGTGGTTCATCGGAAGATGTTCCAGGTTCAAACTGATAAGGCATTATTTTTTGTGTTGCACAAATATTAGTCCAGTCGTCATTACTACACTATTCATCATCGAAAGAAGAATCGCATGATCAATGAGCTTGGCAGTCGCTGTCGGTCCCACTTTCGCTTGCGCTGAAAGTCGTCTCGTGGTAGGTTTCTGTGAAGCGCGTTCCCTTCATGACGTCATGGCTATTTACAGGCAAATGTTTTTACCGAGAATTTTACTCGGTCGTTTCCGGCAGTGTTCTACGGGAGTGATGTTTTAATACTTTTATGGGGCATTTTCGTAATTATTGATTTACATATCGGTGTAAAATATTATTGCATTGAATTAAGAAAGCATTTAATTGTTGAATTTGAAATTTTAGTGTATGGTCTGGCACAGCACTTTAATAAGTGTATTGATACATGTACCTTCCCACAGAAGCTGAAGACAGCAAGAATAATTCCATGTCACAAATGTGGATGTAAAGAAGACACTAATAATTACAGATCTATATCTATTTTACCCACAATTTCTAAAATATTTGAAAAACATGTCTCAAAACAATTAAAAGATTATCTTTATAAATATGAACTACTACACAATGCTCAGTCAGGTTTTAGAGACAAACTCTCATGTCAGACAGCACTAACATCTCTAATTGACCAATGGTTAGAACAACTAGAAAAGGGAACCATGATTGGTTCTGTATTCTTAGATTTGAGCAAAGCATTTGACTTGGTGGATCATCAAATCTTGCTACAAAAGCTTCAGGTATACCAACTGCCACCGAATACAGTTCAATGGGTTAAGTCGTACTTAAACAACAGAAAACAGCTTATACAAATTAACAATATTAGCTCCAAAGAATTGGGTATCGTATCTGGTGTGCCGCAAGGCTCTATTCTTGGGCGTATTTTATTTCTTACGTTCATAAATGATTTTCCATTACCTACCCAAAATGTCAATGTAAATATGTATGCAGATGGCACGACATTACACACATCTGGCTGACATTTGTCTGTAATAGAGACTATGTTACAAACAAACTTAGATGCCGTAAACTCTTGCTGCATCAATAATAATATGTCTATAAACCCATCTAAGACTGCATGTATGTTAATTGGTACACGGCAAAAATTGGGCCAAACTGGTCAGTTGCAACTAAGTATCAATAATAACCCTATATCACCTGCTCGTTGCCAAAAACATTTACGACTCTGCGTTGATCAAAATCTTAGCTGGATCACACAAGTTGATCACATTTGTTCATCTAAACTGACTCTTTTGAGACGAATTAGCAAAATTATCACCCCAGAATCAAAATCTCTATTCTATAATGCATACATTCTTCCCATATTTGATTATGGGTCAGTAACATGGATTCGCTGCAATAAAACATACGTTGACAGATTAATAAAGCTACAAAAAAGAGCGGCTAGGCTAATCCTTGATAAACCACTGCTAACTTCTTCAGCAGATCGCTTTAAGGAATTACAGTGGTTGCCTTTTGATTATAGGTGCACATACCATACGGATACATTAGTACATATGGCGTTGAACAATCTGACACTTGCATATATAAGTGATTATTTCATACCATCACCAGGCTCAAATACATATAACCTGAGATCAGCAACGCATAATAATCTTGTATTGCCAAGACCCAACAATGAATTGTATAAACACTCGTTCAGATATTCCGGTGTTAAAACATGGAATACAATCCCAGATTATATTTTTAAAAGTGTATCCTTACCTTCATTTAAAAGACAATATAAAACATTCTTGAAAATGTTTGGTAAAAATCTTTACTCAGGAGTCTGTACGTTTAAATTCTATTTATTTATGATTATATCAAGTTGTGATAATATTTGTTTGTATATTATGTAAAAATATTTGTATTAATTATGTATGCATCATGGGTATTTACCTTATAGTTTCGATGCATTTAATGAAGGATAATCTCCACAAGGGAGATTAGTGCACTACTATTTGTGTAACCTTCTTTAAATAAAGATTATTATTATTATTATTATTATTATTATTATTATTAATCAAGCCATATACATGAAGTATGTACAGGCCTTAGATCATATATGTTATGAACAGTCACACTGCATACTACTGATGTGCTGTGGTTTCTTACTAAATGTACTACATACGGCGATTTCAAACGCCGCGAGTATGGTCTGTTGATTTCACCCAGCTTTGTCCAAAGACCTAATATTTGGTAATGAATAAACAGAGGGAAAAAAAGACTTCAAAACTATAATAAATATACTAGTATTTATTTTGTGGGGGCGAAACGAATACGATTTATACGAAACGACCCGGAACAGAAGCAGAACTGTACGAGTCAAATCTGAGCATGAGTGACACAATATGGGACAAAGAGCTATCACATGCAGTAAATTTCTTCTAGTTTTTTGTTTATGTGTTAGGAAGATTTGTTTGGCTAAGAAAGCAGGGATGTTTGATAAATGGGTGGTTTCTCATCAGGTAGGGTCATATACCGAGTTTCGGGAATTGTTGATCTTACAGGACATTAAAAATGGATTACCAGTTAGCTTACGTATTCATTTAGAGGATCGTGATATCAAAAAGATAGAGAATGCAGGCATAGCGGCAGATGATTACGTGTTAATACACAAAGCTCAGGCAGTACAGGGTAGCTCTATACAACAGGGTGATAAGAAGAAATTTCAGCCATGTTTTTCCCGGGAAAGTAACTATCGGGGAGAGTCATCTAGTTGGTCAGCTAGTCAGGCAAGGAATGCACCTGGTGGGCAAAGTAAGGATAAACCTGCATTATCAGCCAATGCACGAACTTTTCGTCCACATTGCAGTTACTGTAAAAAGGATAACCATCTTGTCGGGGACTGTTTTAAAAGGAAACGCGATAATGCGCAAGTGGTCGGTTTAATGAGGTCAGCTCCGTTAGCGAGAGAGTTATTGGTTAGTCCCATGGCAGAGAAAGTAAACCCGTATGTGTCCACTGGTATGGTTTGTGATGTGAAACAAGAGTTGAGTCCTAAGGCAATATCAGTCTATCGGGATACAGGGTGTAGCCAGTCGCTTATAACGTCAGCTTGTTTAGCTGGTATTGAAAATTCAGATACAGGACGTAGTTTGGCCTTAACCTCGGTTACTGGAGAAGATATGGTTGTCCAGTTACATAACGTTTTCTTGTGTTCGAAGTTTGTGACGGGACCAGTAGTTATGGGTGTTGTGAAGGACTTGCCTTTTGAAAACATAGGAGTTTTGTTGGGTAACGATTTGACTAGTCAGTGTTGCCAGCCGCAAGGTGACCAGTTGTTAATTGAAGACAGCCCTTTACCCATAGAAGAGTGTGAGGTTGAAGAGATTAGTTATCCTGCGTGTGTAATGACTAGGGCTATGGCCGGAAGGGTAGCACGAGACCCAGAGGAAAATTGTGATTTGTCTGATACGTGTGTGAGCCATGAAATTGGAGTGGATGAGGTTATCAGTAAAATGGTAGATAAGTCAACTGAGGAACTAAAGGTGGTGGAACCTGTTGACCTCCCGCAAAGGGTAAATGAACCAGTTGTGTTTGATAGAGGGGACTTACCTTGTAATAGACAAGAGTTAATCCTAGAGCAGGGGGCTGATCCAAATTTGTAGGCAGCTTGCACTACATTGTTAACTGAGGGTGAGATGGAGGATGAGATGTCAGGTTATTATATGGACAAGGGAGTATTAATGAATAAGAGAGTTAGAGATAGGAGGTGGCAGGCGACCGAACTAACTAGGAAGCAACTGAGCCATGCTCAGAGCAAAATAAAATCAGTGTTTGATAGGAAGGCTAGGAGTCGGGAATTTAAACCAGGGGATAAGGTGCTGCTGTACCTTCCCATTAAACGGGGTTCTGCGCAGAACAGGTATTTCGGGCCCTATGTTGTGCACAAACGGGTTAATGAGACAGGGTATGTGATAATCACTCCTGATAGGGTTAGGAAAAGTAGGTATTGTCACATCAATTTGCTAAAAGGTTATTTTGACAGACTGCCGATAGTTCCAGTGTTAGCTGTCCAAATTGAGTCACTCAATTTCCTGTGATGACGTCAAGACTGCTAAGATCAAATTAACCAACAGCCAGATTCTAGCAGACTTGAGCCCCCGGCGAGCAAAGTTGACTACGTTGATACAAGACAATGTTTCCATTTGTCAGGACTTTCCTACGGTTACCAATACCGTAATCCAGGATGTGCGCTTGGAACCCAACGCTACACCGATTCGACAGCATGCCTATCAGATAAACCCTGTAAAACGTCCGGCACTGAAAAAGGAGATAGATTACATGTTGATGGCAGCACCAGACTACCGAATGCCTTTCAAGCTGGCTGTGGATGCCAGTGACGTGGGAGCGGGAGCTGTGCTGTTCCAAGAAGACGAAAATGGACTGGACCATCCTGTAAGTTTCTTCTCCTAAAGGTTTGACAAACACCAGGTGAACTATTCCACTATAGAGAAGGAAGCTTTGGCCATGGTACAAGCTCGTAAGTATTTTCAGATCTACGTGAAATCGGCATTGCATCAAGTGGTTGTCTTTACTGATCATAATCTGCTTACTTTCATTGAAAGCCACTAACCAGAGAGTTTTGAGATGGAGTCTTCTTCTGCAGGAATTCCCAATTACCATTGAACATATCAAGGGCACATCCAATGTAATCGCTGATGCCCTGTCCCGAAGTTGAACGTTGTGATAATGTGTTGACGTTCTTGATGTCTGTTTTTTTTTAATATATATTTTTTATTGTATACCAGGGACTCAGAGACTCAGTGTGATTACTGGTAGTCACCTTATTACTATGTGTTATAAATGCCCGGATGCGTCGGTTAACGCACATTTTGTTTTGTTTCAATGTAGTATATTTCCCTAATCCTAGAGTAGAGGAAATATCCTTTTTGAAGTGGGGGTTTGTGACGGAACATGCTCTTATCTTTTTGCCTGTGGCGATGTTAATTGTTTTAGAGGACCGTGTGCAGCTTGGTTACGTAATACCTCCGCGCGACCGTACCCCCTAATACACACTTAGACCAGTTGTGGAGGCCATGTGGCCAGTAGTAATAACGTAATAACTCAGGTAGTGCGGTTTACGACCGGGGTATTTCTAGCGAACTAGGCGACAGTAAGTCTGGCCATCTAAGGAAATATACCGTCTCTGGGAGTGGTAGCAATATCACATGATAGGTGAGGTACCGCGTTGTGCCCCCAGGCGATATTCGCTGTCTCTGAGATTTTTGAATAAATAGATAGGATTTTAGATATATCGGGGAGAAACATTGGAAGTATCCAGGGGAACGGACGTCGTCCACTGAACGATCTATATAAGTTCAGTCCGGACGTGGTAAATATATTTTTCTGCTCTGTTGTATAACCTTGATGTGATTGATGTGACTTTAAATATTTTAATACTGTATTGTACCAATATTCTTTAGACAGTGTCTCCGGTAATCTGACGAAGTAAATTGTAGGCTTCACTGTTCTAATATTTTATACGAGTATTTGGTAAGATAAAGTTTAGCCGGTCATCCTAGAGGACCTAGGTAAACTGTAGGTTATTGTCTTTATTGTGATATGTACCAGTATTAATTCTGTATTACAAGGTTACTGACCGAGTATTTAAGGGTTAATTAAAAATTAACCAGTTAGGAATAGAGTTGTAATTCCTTTATTAATTAAGTTCCCCTGGAAGCGTTTCTCAATTATCACACGTGTGTGTGTTGTATCACGGTGAAGTGATTAGAATATTGTGTAAACTAGACACCTAGTGATTAACTAATTAAGTGATTAGCTCTGGGTTGTTATTATATTGTTGTTGTTAATTAACTACTGCGGCAAGTACATTTGTCAGCGTTAGAGTTAATACAGATTCCAAAGTGTATTGTGTTTTGTTGTGTTTTCTAGTGAACTAAACGTGCTACATATATATATTTATATAAGATCTTATCTCTGACTATACCTAGAGCCGAGCCACTCGGGTATTAGACTGCCCGATACAGAGAGATCAAATAGATATACAGTTAGGAGAGATATTTGGATAATCGTGTTTTATTCAGTTACGGGTATTATAGGATCCCCGTGACAGACACTAAAGATTAAGTAGTGATATTATACCATGAGAGCTGATGGACATACTGATGAAGGAACCAGAGCAGAGCCTGAAGAAGGAGAATACCAGAAATTGTGAACATGACAGACATATTTTAATTGCATGAAAATACAAAGAAATATGAAAGGAAGTCAAAATTTCCTAGACAATATTCGATGTAGAAACTAATTATTTACACCTGAGCATAAGTTAAGCACAATGTAAATATAAAGGCAAATCTAAAAATATTATAAACATAGACTAGTATAAGATGAACTTCTGTGAGATAGATGAATTGTACATGTAATTCAAAAGAAATTACGGTAGGTACACAAAACTGATGTTTTAAATTTTTAACACTGGTTTTAGTAGAGGGACATCTTCATAATATTGATGCACATACATGTGTACTCAACAAAATTAATTAAGGGCTAGTAAACTTTCTTATATTATAATATAATTCTTTGTTACTGTCATATTATTTTTAGCATGTTTTGGTTACGTTTTGGTCATATATATGACTTCTAGATATTGTTTCAGTAAAAGTTGACTGGTGACTGGTAAAACAACACTGGTATATCACATACTGTAGATCCTGAAATTAATGCGATCATAATATTAATGCGAAAAATGCGAGCTCGTATTATTCGCATTAATAATATGACGCATTTATTTCTCTGTTTTGTCTATGTGTCCCACGTTATTGAAACAAAACAAGCAAAGATTAAAATTCTAACATATAACACAACTGGAAAACAATTCATTATAGGCAAGTCTTACTAATTGTTGACTAGTCCAGCAAGCTATGTCACACTCTTTTAAAACAAAGATTAAAATTCTAATACATTTATAAAACAACTGGAGCACAATTCATTTTAGACGAGACATACTAATTGTACAATAATGTTATAATGCCAGCCACGCGTGATGATTGCGTTGTCTTTGGCCATCCTATCAAAAGCCGACACGATACATCACGTGTGAATGGGTTTTAGCACACTAATCCTGAGGTCGACCGTTTCTTTGATTTCACTGTTCAAGTTCACTGCAACGTAGATGGGTGAATTGTTCTTTTGTTATGACTTTGAAATATGTCTACATTCTTAGGATGATACAGTTGTAATGATACATATATGCTAATGTTTAACCAGATTTATGTAACCATACCCGTTACGTAATTGAACGCTGCAAAATATAAAAACACTAAGGAGTAAACAGGTTAACTGATGTGTACACAGATATGCTAGTAAGTTGATCTCATTGAAGACAACTGTAACTTGGATTGAACCAAAAAGTACACGGACGTATGTTGCTAGGAAAGTAATATTTCAAAGGGAGGCCACTCGCATTAATTTCATGTCACATTTTAGTCTGCCCACCGTCACTCGCGTTAATTTAGGGACGCGTTAATTTAAAGATCTACAGTATTTATGAAAAATATTGAAATGAGAATTAGGCTAGTATTTGTTACACATTTGTTCAGAATGATATTTGTCATTGTGTTCCCTCTAAATTGTTATTTAAGTCATTAAGTTTAAGAACGTGGCCACAATGCTGACAACTTTCAACGGAAGAAGTTGTATTTTGCCCCATATTTAAAGGAAAATGCTAAAATATCTAATGATCTAATTTTGTTGAATATAGTATAGGCAGATATACTGAACCATATTTAAATAATACTGTCTCAATATATTAAATACAGTGCAATTTTTAAAATAAAAGGTTCAAGCAGCCCAAAGTACGTGTAAATATAGAAAATAATGCATTTGCCGATGAGTATGTATATCATTATTCATAACACATGTTGCATTGCATTTGGTTTGTTAATATTAACATCTAATATAGGATGGATATCATTAATTTTGGCCTTATATCTGTTAAAAATGTATATGGATGACAACTTTATCACTATATTTAATTTTTCTACATAGCATTTTTGGAACACAAAATGTGCGATGGTACCCCTATTCAAATGGCAATATTTATTTAATCCAACAACATTTTTGCTTCAAACAAGCAGATAATAAATTCATATATAATGGGGTATCTACAAATACTTGTCTCCAAAAATCCATAGGAGGGGGGAGGGTTTTAGTATCTGGCCCATGGACTAAATAGTCCTATCGGACTTTAATTTATTAGGAACCATATTCCTACCCGGACTTTCATACCTTGTTTATTGTTATGGGTTCTTTTTCTAGAACTTGTATTCCTATCGGACCTAAATTCCTTTTACAGCAGTGACAGAAATACTAGTCCGGTAAATTAATAGATGTCCTTGTTACACTCTGCAATCTGTATGAGCAAGACACGATAAAAACGGAAAAAAATCCAACGGTTTAAATGTCAATAGTCAAAATGTGAACGATCAAAATGTCGGTGAAAAAAATGTCAACAGTCAAACTGTCAACTATTGAAGTGGTACCCAGGTCAAAATGTCAACTTTCAGATTATACATAATTTGTAAAAAGACCCCCCCCCCTCCCCCCCCCCTCTTACTATTGTATAACCTTTCTTTTGACCAATCAAAACACTGCTTGCATACATTTGACAACACTATTTAAAAATGTATATGATTCTCTCAATAAAAGAATATGGGTGATGGCTCTCTCTCTCTCTCTCTCTCTCTCTCTCTCTCTCTCTCTCTCTCTCTCTCTCTCTCATAATACACACACCACACATACACACACCAAATACACACACGCACAATACACATGATACACATACACGCACGCACACACACACACACAAACACATACACAGATGTTGATATTTTGACCCAGATACCACATTAATGGTAGACATTTTGTCCGTTCACATTAACATTTTGTCCAATGACATTTTGTCTGCAGGCCGATAAAATGTGATGTTTTGGCAGCCGTAGTGTGATGTATAAGTGTATGATTTTCTTATGATTGTCTCTATGTATCATAAACAATTTTATGATTGGGTACCAACTTTATTTCCTTTTTACGTAATAGGCTCCAGGCCCGTAGCCAGGAATTGGGGGGGGGGGGGGGGGGGGGGGGGTCGTTTAGCCTTATGGTGAGGCACGAAGTTGCTTAAGAGGGTCCGGGGGCATATTGAAAAACGTCACCGGTAGGGGGGTCAACCCCCTCCCCCCCCCCTCCCTCCGACCCCCTATTGGCTACGGGCCGGACTCGTGCATCAGACATGTGAGTGAATGTTTGTGATTGTATTACATTTTTCTTAGCAAACTGAACTAGCATGTATAACTTGCTTTTTCAAACTTATATAATAGGCTATAATGTTCAACACGAACACACACAAACTTATATAATAGGCCATAATGTTCAACACGAAGACAAACACAAACAAACACATGGAGCCCGAAATTGTAGATAACATATATGAAAACTGTTAACTCCAAAAAACATATCATTTTGCGAACAACAAAAGCTGATTTCTACATACCGGTATACTATCATACGTTTTTAACATAAGCGTACAAGACAGGGGGCAAGGGGAGGCAGTCCACCCCAACCCCCACCCTAGTCCTGGAGAAAATCCCCAAATTCGGGCAAAACCAATAGAGAAATTCAAGCAAAATGAGCTGGCCTGAACACCTTTCACAATGTATTTTCATTATTTTATCCAAAATAGTTGTAATCCATGTAAAAATGCGTGGCGATTCGGGCACTTATGTTTAATTCGGTCAAAAATCAACCCCATGTAATCAAGCACAATGTAAATATAAAGGCAAATCTAAAAATATTATAAACATAGACTAGTATAAGATGAACTTCTGTGAGATAGATGAATTGTACATGTAATTCAAAAGAAATTACGGTAGGTACACAAAACTGATGTTTTAAATTTTTAACACTGGTTTTAGTAGAGGGACATCTTCATAATATTGATGCACATACATGTGTACTCAACAAAATTAATTAAGGGCTAGTAAACTTTCTTATATTATAATATAATTCTTTGTTACTGTCATATTATTTTTAGCATGTTTTGGTTACGTTTTGGTCATATATATGACTTCTAGATATTGTTTCAGTAAAAGTTGACTGGTGACTGGTAAAACAACACTGGTATATCACATACTGTAGATCCTGAAATTAATGCGATCATAATATTAATGCGAAAAATGCGAGCTCGTATTATTCGCATTAATAATATGACGCATTTATTTCTCTGTTTTGTCTATGTGTCCCACGTTATTGAAACAAAACAAGCAAAGATTAAAATTCTAACATATAACACAACTGGAAAACAATTCATTATAGACAAGTCTTACTAATTGTTGACTAGTCCAGCAAGCTATGTCACACTCTTTTAAAACAAAGATTAAAATTCTAATACATTTATAAAACAACTGGAGCACAATTCATTTTAGACGAGACATACTAATTGTACAATAATCTTACAATGCCAGCCACGCGTGATGATTGCGTTGTCTTTGGCCATCCTATCAAAAGCCGACACGATACATCACGTGTGAATGGGTTTTAGCACACTAATCCTGAGGTCGACCGTTTCTTTGATTTCACTGTTCAAGTTCACTGCAACGTAGATGGGTGAATTGTTCTTTTGTTATGACTTTGAAATATGTCTACATTCTTAGGATGATACAGTTGTAATGATACATATATGCTAATGTTTAACCAGATTTATGTAACCATACCCGTTACGTAATTGAACGCTGCAAAATATAAAAACACTAAGGAGTAAACAGGTTAACTGATGTGTACACAGATATGCTAGTAAGTTGATCTCATTGAAGACAACTGTAACTTGGATTGAACCAAAAAGTACACGGACGTATGTTGCTAGGAAAGTAATATTTCAAAGGGAGGCCACTCGCATTAATTTCATGTCACATTTTAGTCTGCCCACCGTCACTCGCGTTAATTTAGGGACGCGTTAATTTAAAGATCTACAGTATTTATGAAAAATATTGAAATGAGAATTAGGCTAGTATTTGTTACACATTTGTTCAGAATGATATTTGTCATTGTGTTCCCTCTAAATTGTTATTTAAGTCATTAAGTTTAAGAACGTGGCCACAATGCTGACAACTTTCAACGGAAGAAGTTGTATTTTGCCCCATATTTAAAGGAAAATGCTAAAATATCTAATGATCTAATTTTGTTGAATATAGTATAGGCAGATATACTGAACCATATTTAAATAATACTGTCTCAATATATTAAATACAGTGCAATTTTTAAAATAAAAGGTTCAAGCAGCCCAAAGTACGTGTAAATATAGAAAATAATGCATTTGCCGATGAGTATGTATATCATTATTCATAACACATGTTGCATTGCATTTGGTTTGTTAATATTAACATCTAATATAGGATGGATATCATTAATTTTGGCCTTATATCTGTTAAAAATTTATATGGATGACAACTTTATCACTATATTTAATTTTTCTACATAGCATTTTTGGAACACAAAATGTGCGATGGTACCCCTATTCAAATGGCAATATTTATTTAATCCAACAACATTTTTGCTTCAAACAAGCAGATAATAAATTCATATATAATGGGGTATCTACAAATACTTGTCTCCAAAAATCCATAGGAGGGGGGAGGGTTTTAGTATCTGGCCCATGGACTAAATAGTCCTATCGGACTTTAATTTATTAGGAACCATATTCCTACCCGGACTTTCATACCTTGTTTATTGTTATGGGTTCTTTTTCTAGAACTTGTATTCCTATCGGACCTAAATTCCTTTTACAGCAGTGACAGAAATACTAGTCCGGTAAATTAATAGATGTCCTTGTTACACTCTGCAATCTGTATGAGCAAGACACGATAAAAACGGAAAAAAATCCAACGGTTTAAATGTCAATAGTCAAAATGTGAACGATCAAAATGTCGGTGAAAAAAATGTCAACAGTCAAACTGTCAACTATTGAAGTGGTACCCAGGTCAAAATGTCAACTTTCAGATTATACATAATTTGTAAAAAGACCCCCCCCCCCCCCCCCCCTCTTACTATTGTATAACCTTTCTTTTGACCAATCAAAACACTGCTTGCATACATTTGACAACACTATTTAAAAATGTATATGATTCTCTCAATAAAAGAATATGGGTGATGGCTCTCTCTCTCTCTCTCTCTCTCTCTCTCTCTCTCTCTCTCTCTCTCTCTCTCTCTCTCTCTCTCTCTCTCATAATACACACACCACACATACACACACCAAATACACACACGCACAATACACATGATACACATACACGCACGCACACACACACACACAAACACATACACAGATGTTGATATTTTGACCCAGATACCACATTAATGGTAGACATTTTGTCCGTTCACATTAACATTTTGTCCAATGACATTTTGTCTGCAGGCCGATAAAATGTGATGTTTTGGCAGCCGTAGTGTGATGTATAAGTGTATGATTTTCTTATGATTGTCTCTATGTATCATAAACAATTTTATGATTGGGTACCAACTTTATTTCCTTTTTACGTAATAGGCTCCAGGCCCGTAGCCAGGAATTTGGGGGGGGGGGGGGGGGGGGGGTCGTTTAGCCTTATGGTGAGGCACGAAGTTGCTTAAGAGGGTCCGGGGGCATATTGAAAAACGTCACCGGTAGGGGGGTCAACCCCCTCCCCCCCCCCCTCCCTCCGACCCCCTATTGGCTACGGGCCGGACTCGTGCATCAGACATGTGAGTGAATGTTTGTGATTGTATTACATTTTTCTTAGCAAACTGAACTAGCATGTATAACTTGCTTTTTCAAACTTATATAATAGGCTATAATGTTCAACACGAACACACACAAACTTATATAATAGGCCATAATGTTCAACACGAAGACAAACACAAACAAACACATGGAGCCCGAAATTGTAGATAACATATATGAAAACTGTTAACTCCAAAAAACATATCATTTTGCGAACAACAAAAGCTGATTTCTACATACCGGTATACTATCATACGTTTTTAACATAAGCGTACAAGACAGGGGGCAAGGGGAGGCAGTCCACCCCAACCCCCACCCTAGTCCTGGAGAAAATCCCCAAATTCGGGCAAAACCAATAGAGAAATTCAAGCAAAATGAGCTGGCCTGAACACCTTTCACAATGTATTTTCATTATTTTATCCAAAATAGTTGTAATCCATGTAAAAATGCGTGGCGATTCGGGCACTTATGTTTAATTCGGTCAAAAATCAACCCCCCCCCCCCCACCCCCCCCCCCAAAAAAAAAAGAGAGAGAGAGAGAGAGAGAGAGAGAGAGAGAGAGAGAGAGAGAGAGAGAGAGCCCGTATGCCTATGGTTTTTAATGTTTTATAATTTTATGTTTTGACTGTAAGTCAGTCCGAGTAACTTGTGTTTTTCTTAATTTTGTCCGATCGGACTTCCATTCCTCGTAATGGCAGTTAGCAGAACGTGTATTCTTAGGAAATTATGTCCGTGGGACATTCGATATATATATATATATATATATATATATATATATATATATATATATATATATATATATATATATATATATGTGTGTGTGTGTGTGTGTGTTCGACACAATATTATGTATCAGGTGTTAAGAGTACATGTATGTTTGAGCACTATGTTGCAACGCCCTATAAACAACCAATTACACCTTCCAGAGAAATTACAATTCCTCGGGAATGTCAAGTAGCAGCAATGTTACATGAAACGCCATGCAATGGCGTGACAATTCCCCATTAACGAAACTACAACAGGTACGCATGAATAATTGTCTTCTGTGTGCAACATCTGATTACTCTTTGAGACGAAACACGTTTGAATTTTTTAGATTGACTGAAGAATAGAAACGTGAGAAACGTGACTATGGAAAAATAATAACCAGACCAACTGGATTTGACAGTTTCATCGCAGGTCACACACGTGTCTCTGTCGTTTTGTCACTCTGTATATGTATTTTGACTGTTGACGAGAGCCCTCAAAGAGCCATTTCACGGGAAAAGGTTTTAAAAAAGGCTTATCGCTGTCAAAAAAATAAATTAAGTTTGGTTGGTATTTTTATGAATTCAAAAATATAGGCCTACTAAAAAATTAATTAGAAAATGTATGTGTTGAAGCTTAAACATTTGTACATTTTTATCTTATATCAAGAGATAATTTTAGATTTAAAAAGAAGCAAACATGTTTGTTTATTCTACAACAAACACCATTAAACGCTTCTAAACGTGAATTTATTCGAACAAATGCACCTGTCTCCACCCATATTTCTTGCTCTAAAATCTTTCACTAGCATTCTATTAATAACTAGTTGTTGTTTTTTCTAATCACCAACGCACATCTTTGCAAACCACATGTATAATACAAAACTGTAAGCAGCTTGGTGTAAGAAAGGATAAACATTATAAAGTTAACGTATGCAACATCAGTCTCCTGCATTAGAATTTTGTTTCGTTCAGGAAAAGACATGTCTGACAATGTTAAATCGTAATTAATACGTCTCATATACGTAATCTGTGGGGAAAGAGTTCGACTCGTACCCATCTATATCAAAGGCTCTAAAGACTAACCCTATCCCTATTCCTAAAACTACCCTAAACATTGAAAGGGTCGAATTCATGCCGATCTATGTAAGTCTAAGACTTATAAACATTAGGGAAATGTGGTTTGGAACTTTACATATGATTATGTGTGTCAAACCTGAATCAAGCGCTATCATGCATGGCCGTTTACCTAGCCAGTTGCTCTGATAAGTGTTCACTTCCACCAAAGCGTGATATTATTGATTTATTAATAATATTTATGATATTCACAGCTAATTAACCATATAAGATCACACGTGTAACATATTGAACGTAACACTGTCTGGTAATGATAATATATTTTCCTTTCTTGGAACACACGTGAGGTTATTTATGGGAACAAGAGTAACAATTCTGAAAAGTGTTCACTTGAGTATGTTGTTGAACTTACGTCCAAAATGGAAACTAGGCTGCCTCACATTGAAATGTATGTAAGGAAAATAGAAGATGTTCAGGCATGTCTGTCAACACTAACAACGAAAGTAAACACACTAGAAGCAAATGTGAAACTTATTCATACGAGCAATAAGGAGCTAGAATGTAAACTAGTGTACAAGGCATTAGTAATCTCTACGACGGAGTTAAGGAGTCATGTAATAAAAATAAGGCAGATATTGTACAAACAAAAACCTCAATCGCCACAACAGTTAACGACGATGTAGCAAGTAGAAATTAAATTGATCGAGTCATTCAGAAAAGAATACGAAGAAATGAAAGCTGTTGTAACGGATTTACAATGTCGCTCGATGAAGAACAGCTTGATATTCATTGGTTTAGCCGAGAACGTTGATGAAAATACAGAACATGTATTGAGCGAATTTTTAGACCAAGAACTTGATACTGAATGGGATGTTGAATTGGGGAATGTTCACAGATTTGGGAAAAGACGTAAAGGAAAGCCGCGTCCTATAGTCATGCTTTATCTACTACAATGAGATGTCTGCGGATAAAGACAGTGGGTATAAGCTAAGACACAAGCCATACGGTATCAATGACTGAGGACTGTCGCAACACGTTGTACCCGGTAGCCAAACGGTATAGATGGGGCGAGACGTAGTCCAGTGGTAAAGCGCTCGCTTGATGCGCGGTAGGTTTGAGGTTGATCCCCGTCAGTGAGCCCTTTGGGCTATTTCTCGCTCCAGCCAGTTCACCACGACTGGTACATCAAAGGCCGTGGCATGTGCTACCCAGTCTATGGGATGGTGTGTATAAAAGATCCCTTGCTGCTAATCGAAAAGAGTAGTCCATGAAGTGGTGACAGCGGGTTTCCTCACTCAATATCTATGTGGTCCTTAACCAGATGTCCGACGCCATATAACCGTAAATAAAATGTGTTGAGTGCGTCGTTAAATAAACCATTTCCAAACGGTCAGGGCATAAAACAAAGCTGGTCAGAGACAAGCTATTTATAGATAGGAAGCCATACGATGAAGACCGGCCTCGGTGGCGTCGTGGCAGGCCATCGGTCTACAGGCTGGTAGGTACTGGGTTCGGATCCCAGTCGAGGCATGGGATTTTTAATCCAAATACCGACTCCAAACCCTGAGTGAGTGCTCCGCAAGGCTCAGTGGGTAGGTGTAAACCACTTGCACCGACCAGTGATCCATAACTGGTTCAACAAAGGCCATGGTTTGTGCTATCCTGCCTGTGGGAAGCGCAAATGAAAGATCCCTTGCTGCTAATCGGAAGAGTAGCCCATGTAGTGGCGACAGCGGGTTTCCTCTCAAAATCTGTGTGGTCCTTAACCATATGTCTGACACCATATAACCGTAAGTTAAAATGTGTTGAGTGCGTCGTTAAATAAAACATTTCTTTCTTTCTTTCCATACGATGAAAAGAGCTCTGTATCCCAAACTGACTCGTACACTCATCTGAACACAGCACAGACTACGCCAAGAAACGCACGACACAGCCAAGCTAATGAGCGCTACTCAAGACCCGCGTCGAAACGACCACGCGCCGCGTCAACACCAACCTCCCAAGAACTTCGCGACTGTACAGAACAGAACAGAACTTTATTTCACTCAAAGCCACCATCCGGTGGCATCAGAGGAGTACATTATATAAATTATATATATATACACGCATACGTTAAGTGACAAGTGTTTATAACAAACAAATACGTAAGATTAAGCTACATAAAATGGGTTTTCAGGAGGTAAAGTGGTTATTTATATATATATATATATATATATATATATATATATATATATATATATATAGTATCTTTTATGCAGGTTTTTACCAGCTCAGTATATTCTATGTCCTGTAGTAAACTGTTGTTGAATTCCCACGTTCCTCTAACACGTTCGTGTTTAATAAATTGAAAAATACCTTTTGCGGGTGAATGATCTGATTTATAGCTCGCGTCAATATCAGCATCCATAAATAAAAGTTTGTAGGTCAGACGGAACAAGGAAATAATCAAGTCGTCCTTATTTTTTGTTTGAACCCCTCCCTATCTGGCTTCTGGCGTTAAATCAGGAACAACACTAAATCCTGAACCCTTTTTGAGCCTCCTTGCGACGGAAAGAACCTCATCTCGATCAAGCAGGCATCCGAAGCGCACAATAACATTACGTTTACAGTCCACACCACCTGGAAGTCGGTATACCGCCTGAAAAGGAACTTTCTGTGCAAATTCCTGTGATAACTTTGTTTTTTTTAAGAAAACCTCTGACCTTTTTTTCCATCTCTCGGGCAGGCAATTTCCCCGGACCGTCAATTCCTTTCACCACCACATTCCACTTCCTTCCCCAAAGTTCCAGCTTTTAACGTTCTATTTTCTCACTGTCTAGTTTTTCTTCCATGTTCGGAATAACTTCGTCATGAATTTCACTCAGAGTGTCATTAGTATACTCAACAAAAGACTAAACATGCCACCTTTTGTTTCACCACACTAAACTCCGCTCGAACAGCGTCGATTTCTTTCCTAAAGTTCAGCTGCAACATAGCGAAACATTCTGCTACATCTTTACCCGAGTATAGTTGCTTGAGATCACTCAAATATTAATACGTTCACAAAGTTTTTTAAGGATGCTGACACGTTTATAGTTGAACAGTTTTCTGAATTTAATTACATTTGGTCTAATAACATAGTATGGCTTTAGTAATCTTTTTTGTTCTTTGTTGAATTTATCACAAATAAAAATATAATGAAACTCATCTCCGATATCACCTATATTACATAATGTACATGTTTTATCTTCTTTTGGAACACTGGACCACCTGCCCTTTTCAATTGATAGGACATTATTAGATATGCGAAATCGGAGAAAAGTTGTATAATTTTTCCTGTTAAGTAGGCCTATATTAAAATAACTTTCAAATTCTATTTTCTATTTAAAAAGCAGGTATGTAGAACATTTCCCTGATTCAGTAATACTGTTGTGCCAGTTCTGAGTATATTGGTCTTCTAGTCGTAGCTTTATGGTTCGTTTTAGACATGGAACAGATATAAAATGCTGTGCGTCCCATACATTATTATAACAGTAGCAGATGATGTTCATCGAAAATCTTCGAAAGCAGGTTCATTCCGTTACATGGGGAACTTAATATAGTCAGTTGGAATGTACAGGGACTTAATTGTGACTAAACGGACAAACAAGCTTCAGTTACCTTATTTAAAGATGGTTTTTTTATTATGTTATTATATTTTTCTGTGAAATGTTATGTGTTTGCTGGGCAGCGGTCTGATCCGGGACAGAGGTCAGATAGAGACTAAATTTGGCTGAAGGAACTCTGCCGGACTAATATTTCTCAGGTAAACAATATTGGAAATAAACAAAATTATAACATTATTTTTATCTGTAAATATAAACATGCAATATAGACCGCAATGTGTGAAATTTAAAAATTAATGGATCATACATCAGTGCATAAATGTACTTTGTTAACAAAATACGACGGAGTGAACTAGTAATAAGGGCGAAACGACCTGTTACCTAGGCTACACACTACTAGAGTACACAGCTAGCTGTTACTAATAGCGCTAGGTAGGCCTATGCAGTATTAAATATCACATGTATGCTTTTGTGAAAATAAAGATACGTTTTGGAAGGTCCTTTTTTATGGTATGTGTACTATACAGCAGGGGCGTTGACAGCTTTTCAGAAGTAAGGGGTTCGAAAATAATTGAGGCTGCTAGGGGGCCCGGGCATCCCCCCCCCCCCACCCCCTCGGATTTTTTTTTAATTTCTAGCAGCCAAATGCTGCATTCTAGTGTATTTTGGAAGGCAAAATAAAGATATATGAGATATGAGCAAACATAATTTTCGATGTTTAGTTTTATAGAATCATGCTGGCTTAAAAAAAAAATTAAGCCCCCCTCCCCCCCCCCCAACCCCCCCCCCCCCCGCCCCGACGACGCCCTCGATACAGTGTACACCACAATTGACTAAAAATTAGTATGTTTTGTTAGGGTTCATTTCACTTTGAATACGTTTTGACCTAACCGCATTAGAGTTGTGTCCCTTCTCGAAGGTGTCATGGCGGTCTGTTATTACAACACGTGTTGAAAATGTCATCTTACGTTAAACACTTTTTGGTTTTAGTTTTAATTACAATACATAACGGTTTGATTATAAATTAGTATACTAAAACAGTTGTATAACGAGATAAGCAAGCGGTAATTTATTTTGTTGTAAGCACTTAGATATATATTGACTAGAATCATAATGAAATGTAGCCCGAGTATCCTGGCGTCATATGTTTTCGATACGATAAGCAAAAAATTAAAATATAATAAAAACAATACTTCGTACATACAATACTACTTTACCTTTCTCAAGTCACATTAGTTTATTGTAAAAAACAGTGATAATTTCCCATGAACACCAAATTTTCCTCCAAAAACACTAGCTGCTAAGTTGTACAGGTGTTTCCGCTATATTTTCACAAACGTCATATGTTTTCGATAGTTTCATTGGCTGTCTATTTTTGTCCTTTTTATGGCAGTGAAGGATCTATACTCCGTGCAATAATTTACCACAAAATCTTCTTTTGAAAATAAAATCATATAATGTTTGTAACTTGTAAAAAAATATTGAATAATCTTCAGACCAATAGACAGTGTTCATTTAAAACATATTTACATTATGTTTTCGTCATAGGTTAATGTCTACTCCTCTTGTTATACGTATCAACGACACCTAAATTCAGACTGTCACCTTAAGTACTCTGACAGAGATACAGAACTATATATTTTCAAAAAATCTAATTCCACCAAACCACCTTTATTTGTAGTAAATGTAAATGCACATGTAAACATGTCCCCACCAGAAATTACCGAAAAGATCTTTGCTGTGAATAACATAAGAGGTAACCCAACCAGCCTTCCATAAATTTTATTGTTCAGTGTAATGATCACGTGGTATATCTTCGAAATTTGGCAAGTCAGATGTCAGTGTTGCAGACGATAACTTTGCAGGGATTTGTGATACCTGGATTTCGCTATGTGAGGCATTTCATTAGTACCAAAATATTGCATTACGAAAAACTGATAACATGCACACTATTTATGGTATTATAATTAAAACATAAAGTTGGCAGCTTGACTTGAAGCATTTTTAATATTGTGAGGTAAAAGACACTTCATTGTTTATGTTTAGGCTGATAGTGACGTAATATCTCGCATAATCTCGCGATACATGCAGTTACAAACAAAGTATCGAAAACATATGTCGATCGAAATTGTATGACGGTACGATACTCTGACTGTAAGAGAGCTAGACGGACATTTGGACATAAATACGCTCTCATTACAGTCAGAGACCAACCTATGTATATTTTTGGCAATTCCTGACTACCAAACGGTAGGCAAAGATTCCCGCTCTAATACCACAACAATCCTATGTTTGACGTCAAATACATCGATCATTTTCGAGTTAACTGATAGTGATACAAAAAAATCCACATATTAATCACTAATACACATACTACAGAAAGAAACCCGACAGCACCCACATTCAGCTACACTTCGTGACACTCCGTCGCAACAATTACAAAGCTCGGCAATCTATTTCGAGACGTAGATCACGTGATCGCCACTGGGCGATTCCGCCTTGTGCAGCAGTTACAGGGGCCGTTACAACATGTCTTTGTTTTAACTGTTTAAAATGTAAAAATTGTGTTTGAATTATTATTTTCATAAACAAATCAGCAGCAACGTCAGTCAAAAAAGAACTTGTAAATCAGCGACAAATATCATTGTCGTACTGTTAACTGCCAATGCATATTGATGGGTAATCTGAACGCTGAAAAAAGTTGTAAACCTTTTTTCAAAACTCCCACACCCCCTCTCGTTCTGAGTACAGTTTGTGGCTCTGATCAGAAATCGTGGTAGCAACAAGCGTACTTGAACATCAAACTGATATAAGCAGGTTAATTCCCGACATCGGACCTGGCAGTCATTTGTGGCCATACATGCATACGGCGAAACTCATCGCCATCGGTCCCTAGGTGTCAGCTTGTCTACTATGACGGAACTCCTGTCTACAGCTGATCATTGAGTATTGTGTTACAGAATCGGTCTTTGTTCAGTTGTTGAAAACAATTAGGCTGTGTTCTACGTAGGTTAATGCATTGTCAATAATTATTAACTACCATACATATATGTGATTTACATTTGCTTGGATAAAACGATCGTTCATATAAAATTAGTTATTAAGCAAACAGAATACTTACAACCAACCCAAAACAAAATTTGAACTATTTTTATTACTTAATTTACTAGTATCCTAGCGCCTTTTTTTTCTTTATTTTTCTTTTTGCTTTTTAATGAGATATTACACCACAGTTTCACATTTGAGTCATTTCTGCATATTTCTTAGGGAGTGGGTTTCAGCTCGGTCGTTTGAGTGTTCGCGTCGCAGGATCGAACAACCTCGATGGATCCATGCAACCGATTGATTTTTTTGTCGTTCCAACCAATGCACCAGAACTGGTCAGTGGCCGTGGTATGTGCTGTCCAGCCTGTGGGAAAGTACATATAAAAGATCCATTGCTAATGTAGCGGGTTTCATCTCCAATACTCATGTTAGAGTTACCAAATGTTTGAGATCCAATAGCTAGTGATTAACAAATCAATGTGCTCTAGTGGTGTCGTTGAACAAAACAAATTTCAATATTTTTTAGTTTGGTCTGAATAGCAAAACAACTATAATTATTTTGCAAGATAAGTTTTAAAGATCGAATGAGCTATGCACCGATTCAATTTTGATTTTGCAGTAACAAGCATTGCCATCCGTCCCCTTAATGCCTCAAAATACATCTTATGATACCCCATCCCCTCAAGAGCGTTACACTCTACTACTGTACTAATGACTAATTCATAAAACATAAAATAATCAAATTAAATTACTACTTACTTTATCTTTCATAAGAAGAGGCAGTACGTAGCACATACTTTTGCCGTATCCTGTCGATAACACCCCAAATGTATCCTTCAAATTCAAAATGGAATCAATAATGTGTAATTGTTTTGGTTTAATGACGTAAATTAAATCCAAATTCATCCAAAACTGCATTAGCCAACTCTTCCATGTTGTAACATCGCTTGGTATGAGACGGCCCCTGTAACTGCTGCACAAGGCGGAATCGCCCAGTGGCGATCACGTGATCTACGTCTCGAAATAGATCGCCGAGCTTTGTAATTGTTGTGACAGAGTGTCACGAAGCGTAGCTGAATGTGGGTGCTGTCGGGTTTCTTTCTGTAGTATGTGTATTAGTGATTAATATGTGGATTTTTTTGTATCAGTTAACTCGAAAATGATCGATGTAAAAGTATTTGACGTCAAACATAGGATTGTTGTGGTATTAGAGCGGGAATCTTTGCCTACCGTTTGCTAGTCAGGAATTGCCAAAAATATACATAGGTTGGTCTCTGACTGTAATGAGAGTGTATTTATGTCCAAATGTCCGTCTAGCTCTCTTACAGTCAGAGTACTCGGGCTAAATGAAATGATACTCAAGTCATTTCGTACCATACTGAGTAACAGTGAGTTACGATGATACTGCCTGGTAATTTCGTACTCTAGTCATTTAGTACCACTGTGAAAAGTCATTTCGTACCCAAGTCATTTTATACCCTCAGGGCTTCTAGATTATGGTAGTCCCACTCGCATGGCTAGTGATATTTAATGTTGGGCTATTGCCATGTCCGACGGCTAGTGAATTTTGTTGTCGTCAAATGTTGCAATTAAGTCTATTTTGTAAATATGAATATCCTGCTAACACCACCTCCCCCACCACCCAATCTTAGTGGGTTTCAATCTCGGCATGAGTTCATTATTTTTCCCATAATGATTTTAAAGAAATATTTTTTATAATTAGTTTAAGGTTAGGGTTAGGGTTAGCGATAGTTATATACAATATCTTTTAAAACAATTTGTTCTATAAAACCAACATGCGATAGTTATATACAATATCTTTTAAAACAATTTGTTTATAAACATAATGTTTATATTTCGTAATCCAGTATCGCTACAGTATGTTTTGCCTTTGAAAAATTAGACATTTTGACTATTCTGTGTAAAATTTCCTCCACAAGGGTGCTTTTGATGGTGCTTTTGGAAGAAATATAGCACAGAAGACAGAATGAGGCATCATGGGACTAAATTCGGTTCATTCCGTCAAAATACACCCTATGAGATTTATAAGTATTAAAAATAAAATGCGGTTTCACTTGTTGATCCACTGCATGGTCGAGTGGATACAGTGCTCAGCTACAGTCCCGATGGTCTGGAGTTCACATCCAGGCCTAGCACTACGTTGTTTGTAGTGTTTAATGCAATACCCTGTTCATATGGCTAATTCAATATCCCAATAGTGGGGAAAATACGGAACTCTTTCCGTGGCTAGTAAAAAAGATTAATCACTGATTCCATGGCTAGTGGATTTTGCAAAAAATTCTAGAAGCCCTGTCCCTGGAATTTTGTACCCTAGTCATTTCGTACCAGTATATAGCAAGCGAATAGATCACTTCCACATATATATATATCAATTTCAATTTGCAAGTCAGTTATTTTAAGGGTTTTATTTATTTATTTTTACTTTTCTATTTTTTTTTTTTTTTTTATTATATATTTTTAATTATCATTACTGGTCATTATTTACTTTTATTAATTATTAATTAATTATTATTATAAATGTTCTTTTAATTAACCCACACAACCTCCAACTGTAACCAATTTAACATATTAACTGTATTTTTGAGGATTGTCTCACAAGTTGTGACAACCATATGAACACTTAATGGAATTAATACCTGATATAGTGACTTGGGTCACAACTGCTGTTTTTTGTAACTACTACTAGGTGTTAAACACGGGTAAGCACACCAACTTAAGAATAATTCACATTAATTGAAAAAACAAACAAGAAACAAGCAAATGTCTGATCTCTTTCCACCCCGTTCCATCCCCTATGTCTGTCATAACCCCCCCCCCCCGGTGTGTATAGATGTATATATGTATGTCTGTATGTGTGTTTGTTTTTATTTAATTAATAATTAGTTAATTTATTGATTTATTATTATTATTAAATAAATTATTTATTTATTATAATTACTAATATTCAGTAATTTAATTTATTAGTAGTAGAAGTATTGTTAATATTCAGTAATTTATTATTATATTATTATTTATTAATTAAGTATTAATTAATTGATTATTATGTTATAATATTTATTATTATCATTAATGTATTGATTAGTTTATTATTATTATTATTAAATGTGATGTTCCATTAAATACTGTCCATTGTGGAAGAAATTTGTGAACCTGAGACAAATAATTGTAACAATAATTCTATTCTGCCAACAGTAAGTGTTTATATTTGTTGGTACATCTCATATTTCGCCACAAAATAATTAATTCCATGATTTTATCGATTCTGCTTGAAAATTGAGTAAAATTTTCATGTTTGTTTTGTCTATTAGGGTCTACAAATCCAGTAGCTCTCTCAGTCCCAGCTACTGAATTTTTGGTTTGGGCTAGTAGAAGTTATCAACTGTATTACTATTATAATACATCTTGGTACTACACTGGTGAGATATATGTTATATTTATTGTGTACGTAGCCAAAACAATGGTGCGAAAAGTGACTGTCATCGACCTTAGGGATGGTCCATAAATGTGAATGGTTTTCATAATCCTAACAATGTTAGGATTGGGTTTGACCCCCTCCCCCCTCCCCTAATCCTAACATAAAAACATTGATATAATGTGTACTACAAGATGACTTTTATTGATGCAGTAGACGACAATTGTAGAGAGAGCCGCCGCAAAAACTAGCCCCCAAAATACCGATGTTGTGGCCTGAAAAGCAATCAGAACATGGTGTTTACCCCCTCCCCCTTGTTTCGAATTGTAAGAAACATTGACCTTCGATGGACCGATGTTTTACCTGAAAAGCAATCCGAACATGGCTTTTACCCCCTCCCCCCCCCTTCCGAACATTGTTCGGATTGTGAAGCACATCAATATTTATGGACCGTCCCTTAATTTATTTGTAATAATACTAATTAATATACATGACAATGTATATATATATGTGCTAAACATGATGTGCAAGTATCCCAGACAGTTTCGACAAGTGATCAAACACTCAAGCAATCAGCAGTGTTCGACAAATGTTTGAGAAAGTCAATAGCACTCACAGAAGCTTTGGCCAACTATAGACTATAGTGCCATATGTATTATAATAGTAATACAGTTGATACTTTCCACTAGCCCAAACCAAAAATCTGTCCACCGTAGTTATCTTTGTGCTGTTTGCCCTATATCTATTTTCTTGACTGTAGCAATACCTAAAGTTATAAGTATGTAACAATCCAGCACTTATGTGTAGCTTATAGAAGATAATTGACACTTTTATGCCAGTAACACCCTATGGGGTACATTAAAATATGGAGAAGGACGTGACATAACCCACAAGATCATTGACACTTTTATGCCGGTAACACCCTATGGGGTACATTAAAATATGGAGAAGGACGTGACGTAACCCACAAGATAATTGACACTTTTATGCCAGTAACACCCTATGGGGTACATTAAAATATGGAGAAGGACGTGACGTAACCCACAAGATCATTTTTTTTATTAATAAGAATCATAATCAGGTTGTTCAGCTACTGATTTTGTCAATGTGCACGTACATATATATTCATGTACATGTATATGTGTTTATCTTATATTTTTGCCAAAAGTAAAAAATAAAAATAATGCTGGTAAAATCATTTTGTGGTGGTGGTGGTAGTGGTTAGAGTTGTGCGGCATACAGGTATACTGCAATATAGATTTTGAACAATACCTATCACAATATTTTTCAAGCATACATGTATATTGAACTTTTACATGTATATTTGGTACGTGTATTTAAAAAAACCCACCCAAAAAACTATCTGTTTTAAGAAAAGAAACAATAGTTTGACTTGTTCGGAATGAATCTTGATTGACTGACCAGTGTATCATTTTACTGGTTACAGCTCTATAGTCCGAAGGTTCAATGGTCTGAAGGTTCAGTAGTCCGAAGGTTTATAGACCTAACTATAATCACGAAGAATGGCAAAAGAACAGTGTCAAATGCACTAAAAAAATGTGAACTATTTACAGTAATCACTAAGCGTACCTCTGTGTAAAACATTTAAGGCAACAGTGTAAGATATATGTTATGACACGACGATATGATACATGTTGGATATCAGTTTAAAGGCATCTGATTGGCTTCTTACATATAAATCCAAACTATCCACTGAGATTAAGGCTACACACGTCGATGTCTATTGTCAGATGATGTACAGGTCAACAGTGTATATTCCCGTACATAAACGTGAGCGCCGTATATAACTTGCTTCAGAATACGTTTTAATTTCTCTTAAACCTGTATTTTAAAGAAAAAGATATGTCAGAGAAAGATTTCTACACTCGTGTCTCCAGCTCTCGGGTCAATTAGATACCATTTGTCTTACATTTCGTTTTTAATTGTATTCATCTCGCGTTCGCTCCCATTGACGTAGCCCGAGTACTCTGACTGTAAGAGAGCTAGACGGACATTTGGACATAAACACGCTCTCATTACAGTCAGAGACCAACCTATATCTTTTTTTGGCAATTCCTGACTACCAGACGGTAGGCAACGAGTCCCGCTCTAATACCACAACAATCCTATGTTTGACGTCAAATACCTTTACATCAATCATTTTCGAGTTAAGTGATACAAAAAAATCCACATATTAATCACTAATACACTTACTACAGAAAGAAACCCGACAGCACCCACATTCAGCTACGCTTCGTGACACTCCGTCGCAACAATTGCAAAGCTCGGCGATCTATTTCGAGACGTAGACCACGTGATCGCGCACTGGGCGATTCCGCCTTGTGTAGCAGTTACAGGGGCCGTCTCATATCAAGCGAAGTTACAACATGGAAGAGTTGGCTAATGCCGTTTTGGATGAATTTGGATTTCATTACGTCATTAAACCAAAACAATTACACATTATTGATTCCATTTTGAATTTGAAGGATACATTTGGGTGTTATCGACAGGATACGGCAAAAGTAATGGCTACGTACTGCCTCCTCTTATGAAAGATAAAGTAAGTAGTAATTTAATTTGATTATTTTATGTTTTATGAATTAGTCATTAGTACAGTAGTAGTGTGTGGGTTTTTTTTTTTTTCTTCAACAATTACGTAACGCTCTTGAGGGGATGGGGTATCATAAGATGTATTCCGAGGCGTTAAGGGGAAGGATGGCAATGCTTGTTACTGCAAAATCAAAATTGAATCGGTGCATAGCTCATTCGATCTTTAAAACTTATCTTATAGTTGTTTTGCTATTCAGATCAAACTAAAAAATATTGAAATTTGTTTTGTTCAACGACACCACTAGAGCACATTGATTAATTAATCACTAGCTATTGGATGTCAAACATTTGGTAACTCTGATATGAGTATTGGAGAAGAAACCCGCTACATTAGCAATGGATCTTTTATATGTACTTTCCCACAGGCCACTGACCAGTTCTGGTGCATTAGTTGGAACGACAAAGAAATCAATTGGTTGAATGGATCCATCGAGGTTGTTCGATTCTGCGACGCGAACACTCAAACGACTGAGCTGAAAACCCCAACTCCCTAAGAAATATGCGGAAATGACTCAAATGTGAAACTGTGGTGTAATATCTCATTAAAAAGCAAAAAGAAAAATAAAGAAGAAAAAGGCGGTAGGATACTAGTAAATTAAGTAATAAAAATAGTTCAAATTTTGTTTTGGGTTGGTTGTAAGTATTCTGTTTGCTTAATAACTAATTTCATATGAACGATCGTTTTATCCAAGCAAATGTAAATCACATATATATATATGGTAGTTAATAATTATTGACAATGAATTAACCTACGTAGAACACAGCCCAATTGTTTTCAACAACTGAACAAAGACCGATTCTGTAACACAATACTCAATGATCAGTTGTAGACGGGAGTTCCGTCATAGTAGACAAGCTGACGCCTATGGACCGATGGCGATGAGTTTCGCCGTATGCATGTATGGCCACAAATGACTGCCAGGTCCGATGTCGGGAATTAACCTGCTTATATCAGTTTGATGTTCAAGTACGCTACCACGATTTCTGATCAGTGCCACAAACTGTACTCAGAACGAGAGGGTGTGTGGGAGTTTTAAAAAAAAGGTTTAGAACTTTTTTCAGCGTAGAATGTAGCCACAATTAATGAGATTACCCATCGATACGCATTGGCAGTTAACAGTACGACAATGATATTTGTCGCTGATTTACAAGTTCTTTTTTGACTGACGATTTGTTTATGAAAATAATAACCGCTTGATATGAGACGGCCCCTGTAACTGCTGCACAAGGCGGAATCGCCCAGTGCGCGATCACGTGGTCTACGTCTCGAAATAGATCGCCGAGCTTTGCAATTGTTGCGACGGAGTGTCACGAAGCGTAGCTGAATGTGGGTGCTGTCGGGTTTCTTTCTGTAGTAAGTGTATTAGTGATTAATATGTGGATTTTTTTGTATCACTTAACTCGAAAATGATTGATGTAAAGGTATTTGACGTCAAACATAGGATTGTTGTGGTATTAGAGCGGGACTCGTTGCCTACCGTCTGGTAGTCAGGAATTGCCAAAAAAAGACATAGGTTGGTCTCTGACTGTAATGAGAGCGTGTTTATGTCCAAATGTCCGTCTAGCTCTCTTACAGTCAGAGTACTCGGGCTACCATTGACGTAACCAGGATTTTATATTGGTGGAGGACCACAATGTCATGGAGGGTGAACCACATTGTTTTTGAGACTGTCAGTAGTGAAGGAAGGAAATATTTTATTTACGGTTATATGGTTACGGATCACACAGATGTTGAGACCAGGGGTGGGGAAAAATAAAATTGTCAATCGGTCCCGCTTGATGTCATCATTAACGGGGGGGGGGGGGGGGGGGGGTGAAAGGAATAAAAAAAAACCCCACAAATTGTATATATTTTACATAATGGAATAAATAATATGAAAAAGGAATAAAAGTTATGAATTTAAATCCCATATATGTATAAAAAGTACGAATATTCAGTACTGTGTCCTGAAAATTAATAAAAGATCGCACCGTTGAAGCGTTTGACAGCCTGAGCTAGCACATGTTTAGACAAAGAGATTAATAACGTCATCACTGATTGGACGAAATTTGACCTCTTGTGATAACCAGTACATGTAGCTGTTCTGCTTACTCTCACTTGTTAACAAAAAAGTGGAAACCTTTTGTTAATTTTAAAATCCTTTATAATTATTGGATAGACTACATTGAACAGTCAACAATAAATACATTTATAGATTATTTAAGTATTTTATGCTATTTCAAGCAGTTTGTATTGCACAAAAGTCTCTTGCTTCAGACTGGGACACTCGACCCAACAAAGCTCCGTACATAGGTGTTGACAGGTGTTGATTGTAACCAGTTGCAAACTCTGGGTCCTTTGTTTTAATTGGAGTGTAATACCTTGATGGCTCTCTCACCAAGAATGGTGTTATTGTTAACGTCTGTTTAATCTCTTGACCGGCTCAGCAACTTTGACAAAATTAATGTCTAGCCTAGTGGCTGTGGATTGACACTACTGTAGCCAGTGTAGGTCCAACTTCAGTGACTGACGATATATACTTAGGCAGACTTCAAAATCACAGACGTCTTGCCACTAGCCATATTGACCACTATTTATTTATTATTTTAAATCATGCATGAGATACCGATGTCTGGGCAGGCCTGTCCACTTGACGGATAAGGATTTGTTCCAATAATAGAAATGGACAGGTGCTTCGGACCGACAAGAATGACAAAAGTGGGACTGGCAAACACGTTTTTAAAAAATAATTTCTGTCTTGGAGATCGAGAATCGGCTTTTCCCCACCCCTGGTTGAGACAAAAACCCGCTGCCGCCACTTCATAGGCTACTGCACCATCCAACAAACATGATATTACATACCACGGCCTTTGTTACAGCAGTTGTGGAACATTGGCTGGAATGAAAAATAGCCACCGACGAGGATCGATCATGCATCAGACGAGCACTGTATCATTGAGCTATGACACGGTCCCATGTTAATAGGGTGACAGACAAAAAGATGTGTGCTTGGGGAGAGCATAATCCCCCCTTCCCCTCCCCAGGCAATGCCAGTGTTTGCTGCTTAGCTACGGTTTGAAGCAACTCTGAAGCTAAACACTATGTAACGATCATTCATGTAGTTTTCTATGTTTATACAAGAACATTCTACAGTGGTAATGATTTAAACGCTTGGTGATGCTATTAATATACTCTTCAAGAAAAGTAGGGGAACCTGAAATATTAATGTTAATATCAACTGAACATACGTTTTAACCACAGATATCCTAGTAAAGAACGTTCAGGTCTGTTTATCAAAGAAAGAAATGTTTTATTTAACGATGCACTCAACACATTTTTATTTACGGTTATATGGTGTCAGACATATGGTTAAGGACCACACAGATTTTGAAAGGAAACCTGCTGTCGCCACATAGGCTACTCTTTTTTTTTTACGACAGGCAGCAATGGATCTTTTATTTGCGCTTCCCACAGGCAGGATAGCACAAACCATGGCCTTTGTTGAACCAGTTATGGATCACTGGTCGGTGCAAGTGGTTTACACCTACCCATTGAGCCTTGCGGAGCACTCACTCAGGGTTTGGAGTCGGTATCTGGATTAAAAAACCCATGCCTCGATTGGGATCCGAACCCAGTACCTACCAGCCTGTAGACTGATGGCTAACCACGACGCCACTGAGGCTGGTCGTCTGTTTATCAATACACCGAAACACATTCTATAGTTTGCACATGCATCACGCAGTTGCCCCATACACCTGTGTGGGGTGCCATTCTCGATTTTGACAATTTCTAGGAAGGTCCATTAATCACTGTAGAACATTATTTCTGTCAATCTTTTTCATTCTGTTGATCATACAGTGTTATTGTTTTGTTTTTAGTCATTTTTATTGTTTGAATTTGTGATTTACTGATAAAAAACCGTCACTTCTGACCCCAATCATTCTTCAAGATCTTTGGTGGTCATAAAACCTACGTAATACCGAACTACCAGTTGTAATGTTTGCCCAATTAATTCACTATTATCACATGACCATTCCACACAGCTAATATACATGTACCTTACAAGTTTGGCAATGGTAAATTCTTATTAGAGTTCCCCTACTTTTTTGGAAGAGTATATATAATTATATAAATAACATAACAAAAATAATTCCCCAGTGAGAATTGTGCATATTTTATCGGCAAAGATCAACAATTTCAGTTTTGACATCAGATATTCTGTTCAACCATAAACCATCATTGTTTGCCATTACAAAAGCATGCTTTTTGCTAACAATAACTATAGAATTACCAAATATTTCATTTGAGTATGGTTTTTTGTCTTGCCTGGGGATGTCAAATGTACATGGTGATGAACTACAAATAGAACACAAACAATTAACGTAACGAAACTTCAGTGGAATATTTTTGAGAAATACCACTCATCATCCCACCCAAAAAGAAATCAAAATTTTAAATAAATTTAAAATGCTGTTAAAGATGATATTAAGTTGCCAGTTTCAGTACATTGACATGGTCATTATATACATATAGTTAATAGATTTTAAGTTAATAGATTTTATCTTTTATTTTCAGACAGATTATTTTAACTGGAGTCAAAGGTTTCGGACATCCTATATAACAAAATGTATGTGGACAAAGATGATGAAGACAACGACAATGATGAACGGATATATGCTGCCTATTACAATGATGGCGACGATGTTGAACCAATCACTGCTGTTGACGTGCAGGATTCGGACATGGACAGCGATCAGGTGGACCGACTGTACAGTCAGATTTATCATGAGATGTGTGACGAAACGGACATCCCAGTTTCGGCTTCAGGTCACAGTCTGCTAATAAAGCACTGTGAAAGCTCCAGTTTTCCCACCAACAAAGGCATCCAGTCTACAGCATACACCAATCAACATGATCATGATTGTTTTACACAGTTTACAAAGGTTAAACCTGGTTGTAATACTGACCATGTGCGTTTTCTGAATACTTCTACCCCTAAATCGAATTTAATCTTGAAGGGTATGTGTATCGATCGAGCAAAAGACAGAAATGATGATCTGAATGTTGTTAATAAAAATGGAAACTCTGGAATATCCACATTACGGCCAGATTTGAAAACCATGCTCCTAGACCGAAGTGTTGACATGCCAGATTCTGATACTGATCACATTGAATGTATTTACAACCGTAACACTATAAACAGTTCAATGAAATGTGCCACAGTAAAAGTGAAACAGTTGAAGTCTGTTGACAAATCAGAAAGTGGAAACGGAAATTATTTTGATAAATTTGACAGGGTAAAAGTGAAAAAATTGGATTCTGACGAATCTGAGACCTGTTCCAATAAATGTGAAAAATTGGAAGTCAGAGTCAAAGAATCGGACAAGTTTAACATCTCGGAACTTGGTGCTTCTGCATCTAAACGAGAAAACGACTGCATAGTTGTGTCAAGTGACTCGTCATTGTGCGAAAACAAGAAAACGAAGAAGAACGTGAAACTGAAGACCAGCATCTCAAATGTGAAAAAGCCGACGCCTGTGAGCAATGTCATTGTCCTTGATGAGAGCTCTAACAGTTCCGATTCTGAGTCTTCCAGTGATGACACGAGGGACAACGATGTGTCACGGGTCACAGTCAGCAGTGACTCATCATCCAGGACCTTGCTTACAAGTTCGGAACTCAGTGACTCGACGTCGAGCGACAGTTTCAGTGAAAGCCTCGAAGACTTGAGGGGCAACATCCACATCAACGTGAACAGAAGTCAGCAGCATTTTGTAGACAGTACCATGGATGGTGATTCGAAAGGTGATCTCGGTAAAAAGGAAGGTTTGTATCTTAAAAAGAAATGGTCTGCAAATGGTGTTCAGGGAACATTTTGATTGTTCAGTATCTCGTTGCAATTCGCTATTCAAGTTTTAGGGATTGCTACACAATTTGAAAACATTAAACGGTAGTTGCTAATCAATTTTCAGTTGACTGGAAAATATCACAAATCAAGAATTTGAAAACAGTATGTTCCTTGTTGTTAATGTACATATATGTATATATACTAAATTTTTGTCATTGATATGTACGTTTAGGCCTACAGATATATATTTAAGTACTGGTTCATGTACATGTTGGGTGATTTTTGTTTTGTTTTGCTAATGTTTGTCACTTTAATCTAGATTCATGACTTATTTAGACACATGTGCTTACGTGAATATAAAGGAAATGCAAATGCGACAGTCATATTTCATAGAATAAACTTTTATTAAAAACATGAACATGTAAGATATAGAGAATTCGTCACAAGCATTTTTTAATATGAAAAATATCAACCGAGTCTATATTAATCAGCATTTATTGAGGTCCTGCCATGACAAATACCGATTAACTAGACGAAATTGATGTTTTACATATTAAAAAACACGATTAGCAAATTCTATTTATCCTATAACACTTCTAAAATAAAATTTTCATTCAATATTTAATAAATTGCAGTACTAATTGTCACAGTTATACAGCGCTCGCCTGATGTGTGGTCGATCTAGGATCGATTCCCGTAGCTGCACCAATTGGGCTATTTTTCATTCCAGCCAGTGCTCCACAACTGGTGTAACAAAGGCCGTGGTATGTACTATCCTGTCTGTGGGATGGTGCTTATAAAAGATCCCTTGCTGCTAATCGAAAAGAGTAGTCCATGAAGTGGCGATAGCGGGTTTCCTCTCTTAATATTTGTGTGGTCCTTAACCATATGTCCGACGCCATATAACCGTAAATAAAATGTGTTGAGTGTGTCATTAAATAAAACAGTTCCTTCCTTCCTTCATCACAATTAGCACAAATTAGTTTGATGTCACACATTTTAACTAAATCTTATGAAAACGTTATGCTCAGGTATACAGACAGGTAAAGAAAATGACCCATTGACAGCAACTAGAGACCTAGCAAATTTGTATATACCTTTAAATTTCTATACCGTTATTAACTGGGTTAATACACTAAATTATCACTATATGGTTATGACATGTATGTAATGGGTACATGTACATTTGTAAGAAATAGGATAAAGAAAAATATGACATCTCTGAGAATGTGCCTTTAATTTCAACATCTGGTTTTGAAATGTGATATAGATATTTTTTAATTATCCTAAATGACAAGAATGTTTGTTTAATGTAGAATCAATCCTGTGGAGCATCTGTGACCGAGATCGGTTCGGAGGGAAGATTTTGAATGGACGATATTACCGGCCATCGACAGTGAAATGTCACAACTGCAACGAGGTCGGCCACTTGTCTAAACACTGCCCAACACCAAAGGTAATTTACTAACTAAAAAGTAAAGTTTGTTTTATTTAACGACGCCACTAGAGCACATTGATTTTTTATCGTAGCATGGGCTATTGGACGTCAAACATATGGTCTCATTCTGACACGCTGTTGCCACATAGGCTGCTCTTTTACGACAGGCAGCAAGGAATCTTTTATTTGCGCTTCCCACAGGCAGGATAGCACAAACCATGGCCTTTGTTGAACCAGTTATGGATCACTGGTCGTTGCAAGTGGTTTACACCTACCCATCGAGCCTTGCGTAGCACTCACTCGGGGTTTGGAGTTGGTATCTGGATTAAAAATCCCGTGCCACGACTGGGATCCGAACCCAGTACCTACCAGCCTGTAGACCGATGACCTAACCATGATGCCACCGAGGCCAGTATTCACCAACTGTTCTCGCTGCTCCATTTAAGGGGGGCTGACCACTCCGCTATTGCGTCTTGCAACCCCTGTTTATTTTTCTGCATGCCTCTTTATTTTATTTTACTATATTTTATAGCACCCATCTCCGCTGTTTTTTTTAATCATTGAATTTTTTTTTATTAGTCTGCACACTGGACACAAAGGAAATGACGCAATGTGTGCGGAAACGCAACTGATAAAAACTGATGTAATATAACAGTATTTTTAACAGCCTCTAATATGTGTCATGTTTGATAACACACAATTTATTTTTATTATTTTTTGCAATGTCCAACTGACAAAAAACACTTCTTTTGTGACAAAATTTGTCAGATGATCACAGTCGTCATTCTGGGTTTTTTGGTGTCCACTGACTCGTCTGATATGTTGTCCTCAATTGCAGATTTTATTGATCGTAACTGGTTAGGAACACATTGTATCACCGCTTGCAAAAAGTTTTTTTTAAGTTAACATTTTGACAAAATTAATTACTCTTATCACTACTGTATGATTTTCTTAACCCTAACCCTAAACTTAACCCATTTTCGTTCTAGGGGAGGCTCTTCATACCCCCTGTTGATTGTGATTGCATTCAATTCCATAGTGCAATACCCAAAAATTCCTTTCTGGCAAAAACACTGGAAGTGGTAGTGTTCATCATTAAAATCATTTATCTTGTGTGCCAAATAATATACATCCTTTATAAAACCAAAACTAAATTTATCAGCTAGTGTTATCAATGTGTTCGGTTCATTTGAATAAGGTAGAATTAAAAATAACAAAATAATAAAAATGTTATTCACCATTAGAGTCCTAAGTTTTTAATATCTATATCAGTTTTCAGATTCTTCAAATATTTATTAAAATAATAATATTAAAGCTTTGATTGGTTAACCAAAACGAATGCCCGTGAATATCTGACTGACAATATCTCATGTTCAGCTACATATTAAAAGATGAGTCAGCTTGCACATTGTACCAACTTTTTCATACCAGATATTGAGGGGCAAAATAAGAAGTAGGTCTTTCCACAGAGTCGACACACAACAGTATATCAATCTTTCCTCATTTTTTTCTTTTTTCTCTTCTTTTTTTTTTTAGAGTGGGGAGGATCATGCAGTCACCCCATTTAATTTTCACCCAGGAAGAACACTGATTCATGATGTGAACAAAATGCAGTCAAAATTGAAAAATATATGTTCCCTTAATTTTATTTATTTGTTTTCAATACAAGTGCATATAAAAGAAAAAAAATGTAGTGGGTTTCCTCACAATACTACGTGTCCAACTTATAAAGTGTTTGACATCCCATAGCTGATTATTAATGAATTAATGTGCTCTTGTTATTATGGCCAGTGCACTGCGACTGGTATATCAAAGGCCGTGGTATGTGCTATCCTGTCTGTGGAGTGGTGCATATAAAAGATCCCTTGCTACTAATGGAAAAATGTAGAGGGTTTCCTCTCTAAGACTAGATGTCAAAATTACCAAATGTTTGACATCCAGTAGCCGATGATTAATAATTCAATGTGCTCTAGTGGTGTTGTCAAACAAAACAAACTTCTTCTTGTGATGTCGTTAATCAAAATACAGTTTTATGGGGGGAGGGGGGATCAGTCCTGGGCTCCTCCTTCTTTTCGTTCGCTTGTTAACTACACGTCGAGACCAGCAGTGACCATGAATGATACTGTTCTCTGTAACTCACTTCTTGTGCCGTACAGCTTCTCTTGAAGAGTTGTTGTAGTTGTCCAGGTAGTCTCCCTTAGCTGCTGTAGGTTTATGCAGTCTTGGATGACATGTTCGGTTGTCTGTTCTGCTTGTCGACAGGAGCACATGGAAGAAGGTACCAGCCGAAACCTCTTATGCACATACTGGTTTAGCCTGTTGTGTCAAGTCCTTAGTCGGGAAAATGATAACCTGGGCTCCCAATCTGATCATTTCTGTTTGAACAGTCCCACCAACACACTAGCATTTATTAGATGGCCGTGCACTGGAAAATACTTCATGGCCTTACAGTGTTAAACGAGGTTCTCGAGTATGGTGATACATTCCTCGACAATATTGTTTTTTAGAAGATGGTGGCCTGCATCCTATGTGGTTTAGGAGGTCACTACTTCAGACACTGCCCCAATGCGCTGTGTTACAACTGCGATGCCCCCGGCCATGATGCCAGAGACTGTTCACAACGCCGTCGACAGTGGCACAACCAGTGTACGAGATGTGGCATGCAAGGTCATCACTCACTAGTAAGTGTTGTGGTCGTGTTCGTATTACATGACTGTACATTTATATTCAGAGTTCATGCGCTAAAAATTATAAATTCATTTGAGTAATTTCTTGCCAAAGAGGTATTTTTTGTTATGATTTCCATGTAAAACATATCAAGTCCACAATAGGTGATCTTAATTTGAAATATAAGTAAAGTAAATGAAGGACAGAAAACTGAGTATCAGTACCGTATGAAAATCAGAACATAACACCTTGGACTGAGTAATGATAGTAGAATAGACTGTTTTAGATAAAATGGCGTTATTGGTTTTTGCGCCTGAACTCTTCATATATAATAATGATTTAAAAAAAAAAGAAACTTAATTGGGATGTAGTTCAGTGGCAGAGCACTCGCCTAAGACACGATGTGTCGCTGGATCGATTACCTTTGGTGGACTTGTTTTATAAATAGAAGTTGTTGAGATTTTTTTGGTGGTTTGGTTTAATTTTTTGTATGATAAGTGTTTTAATAAATATAACTAGGAATATAATTATTAAAAAATTAATAAGAACAATCTACATACTATTATATATTTATATATATACGTGTGTGTGTGTGTGTGTATATACATGTATATATATATTGTTGTTTTTTTTGTTTTTTTTTTTTTTACTACACCAGGCTGTAATTTTTATGGTACAGTTTGTAGGCAAACCAGTCAATTAGTAAAGGGAAGAGTTACATAAATCCTTATTGCAATCTAGTCTGTAGTAAAATAAACAAATCTCTGTCTAGTTTTTGTGTATTTAGCCAGTTTCAAAGTATCTGTTGTGTGTTTTAATTCTACATACATGTAGTTAGATGTACATGTATGTAACACTTCCTAACCTTAAAAAAGTGTCACTGATTTTAAATATTGTTTTCAGACCTGTCCAGATATATGGAGACAATATCACCTTACGGTAAGATTGAGATTGATCGTTTTTAGTTGCATTATGCACATATTAAGTAATTTTTGTTTACAGGGCTAGCTCTGGCATTCACCAAATTCACCAGTTGCGAATTTTGAAAGCAGTTGGCAGATTTTATTTTAATTTGCTGAAATACATGTAATTTCATGTAATAATTGACATTTTAAAGAAAATACATGTAACTGTTGATTTCTGCCATTTTTGAAGTTTAATAGACAATGTCTCACCCAGAGTTAGCCCTGGTTTACCAGATGAGCATGGTTGAGAGAAAAGACTTACTAGATGAGCATGGTTGAGAGAAAACACTTACTAGATGAGCATGGTTGAGAGAAAACACTTACCAGATGAGCATGGTTGAGAGAAAACACTTACTAGACGATTGCCTAAATGGGCAAGAAAGTGATAGGCTAATTAAGGCCAAAACCTGTCGGGAGTAAAGAAATTTAATTATAATTGCGCAATGGGTGTGACATGAAAGAAAACAAATCTTGGGATAGTGATAAATAAGTAAAGCAATGTGATGTTCATATTTACTAAACAGGCAAGATAGTAAATTTCATTTATAGTCCTACAGGCCAAAATGAGTATCACATAAACCATGTTGAAAGATAGTTATACTGTTCTTATACCTTCACAAGTAAGCCACAAATAAGTCCTGAAAAAGATATTTTAGGGCTTGCGGAATATTTTTTTTAATTCACTTGACTTTAGCAAGTCATTTTAAAATTTTATAAGCCATAATTGGGGAAAATGTTACCAAATATGCGCTCATATAACAACAAAATTTAAATCAAGAATTTACTGAATTAAACAAATCTCACCACCTGAAGCACTTGTGTTAGAAATTTGCATGGTACATATGTGTTCTAAAATGAAAAATATATACTTGGGCATTATTCAGTAATGTTTTACTTGTATTTTTAAAGTGTGTGGAGAAATCTGCACAACTAGGAGAATTTTTTTCTCAACATTTAGAACAAATTAAAATATTTTTTAAATCCAGTATTTAATTTGTTGACAGTACGTTTCTTCTCTTAAACTCAGGCGAGACGTAGCCCAGTGGTAAAGCACTTGCTTGATGCGCGGTCGAGTTAGGATTGATCACTGTCAGGGCTCACCCTGGATCAAAAATACCTGTAGCCGAAATATTAGCCAAATGGAATTTTTATTAGCCATATTGAAAATGCTTTAGCCAAATTTGTATTACGCAGTACTGTATAGAGTATTTATATATGAATATGAAAATGTATCTTTTTCAGCTAATTGTGTACAAACTGGAATAAATAGGAATAACAAAACCTCAATGGGGGTAGGGGCAGTTAATATATTACTTCAAGTTTTTCAGCGGGGGTGGGGTTGGGATGGGGTTATGCAATATCTTCAGTTTGAAGCCAGTACAAACATACAGAAATATGGGGGTGGGTGGATTTTTATGGATGGTGTTGTTTTTTCTTTCTTCCTTTTTTCCCCAAATAAAAATTTGAGAGCTTTTTTTTTATAGAGCTCATTATTTCTTTAAATAGCAATCTTTATGTTAGTTTGAACAGCTTTTTTTTTCTTTTTTTTTTAAGTGACCCATCAATTCCCCACCCCAAACAATTTCATAATTTGTGCCATCTTGTTGCTGTTGATTTCAGCGTCGTGTTAAATGCTTGTGATTTCTGCTTACAAAATACCTCAGCTAAGAATGTTGACTTCACAGTATACTCCATTTATTTAAAAAAAAAAAAAAAAAAAAAAAATCTTTTATAAGTTTTAATAAAATTTAAATTTACGGTCTTTTTAAAATCCAGCTAACTTATTAAATGTTACCTCACAGTCTTACAAATTTATATCTAAAATTATCTAACAAATATGCTTATTGTAAACTAATTTTATTCAGTGTACATTTAATTGCAATTTGTATAATTTAAATACTGCCATGTTCATTTCCGGCGATCGTGATCTGCATGCGTGCTCTTGACCATGGGTACGAAATTAACAAAGACAAAGGAATAAACAAAAACTGCAGTTAGGTATTATTTGATGCGAATAACTATTGTTTTTCTACAAATTTACATCAAGATTTACTGTTGCGTAATCGTATTGTTTAATGTCCGCAACGATATCTTTTGACACGCGGGTGTCAGCTGACTCTGAAGCGTGACATATATTCGGGCCAAGAGCTGTCCTCAGTTCAGCCAACAAACGTTCTTCCTAACGTTCGCGAACTATTTGATTGGTGTTCGTCGTGTCCATTTGGTTTAACGTGAAGCGCACAAACCAGTCTAACGAACGTTTTGTTTTTGCTCGGTCTGGCTGAACTCGGCCCTTGAGATGGCCTACATGTCTTTCGGCCCTGAACTGGCATGTGTATTCAAATTGACACGTATTGTCGGTCTGTTTTTATTACTTTGGTTCAAAGATTTTACTAAGTAAAAATAACAAGTTACAAATCTTCCAGACATTGCTGTCATACATGTTGAATGCATGCCGTTAAAATTAATAACCATGATTATTAAAATAGCAAACATTATAAGGCCTACGCTGTATTCTGCATGACACCGTTTCTCGTTATCGGTCGCGAGATCACTATTACGCTAATTCGGTATTTGGTAGTATTACTATGTTGAGGTGTTGGATAGATTATGTAACCGTTTGTTCACAAATCAGAAGACAGAAAATGGCTTAGCCAAAATTTTAGCCACTTGCAAATTTTATTAGCCATTTTTTGTAAAAATTAGCCAATGGCTAATTTGGCTACCAACAGCGCGAGCCCTGACTGTCAGTGGGCCCATTGGGCTATTTCTCGCTTCAGCCAGTGCACCACAACTGGTACATCAAAGGCTGTGGTGTGTACTGTCCTGTCTATGGGATGGTGCATATAAAAGATCCCTTGTTGCTAATCAAAAAGAGTAGCCCATGAAGTGGTGACAGCGGGTTTCCTCCCTCAATATCTGTGTGGTCCTTAACCATACATGTATGTCCGACACCATATAACTGTAAATAAAATGTGTTGAGTGCATTGTTAAATAAAACATTTCCTTCCTTACTTCTCTTAAACTCTGTACAACATGTCACAATAATCATATGCTGCTTGTTTAAAAACAATGTGCTGAGGCGTTGTTAAGCATTCCTTTGTCATCAGAGATCAACATTCACTAACATCACAATACTTACTGGGTTTTAAGTCCATATGCAAATAATTAAATTTTCTTTGCGTCTATACACTTTATGGCAATCTGATTGGTCCAGAGGTGCTTACTTTTTTTGTTCATATCTCGATGAACTGAAAAAAGTTAAGCCACTCCTACTACCCCCCCCCCCCCCCACTGCCCACTGCCCACTGACTCGCACTACTTTTGTGCAACAAGCCGGATTATTCAGGCAACCATATTTTGATATTTTGAAGAAAATACATGTGAAAGCTACAAAATCAATAATAATTTTTTTTAATGTATACGATAAATTGATGGAAAATGTTACAGCAGAGTAAACATGTAAATATATATGCATTGATTAAAGAAAAAACAAAAAATCTTCGCAAATCATGACATGAGACTCGGTCGGTGGCCAAAACAATCATGTAGGAAACTTCACGCCTGCAACTTACCCCGGTACTTGTAAGCAATGTTCTACAGCTGTAAACGGTTCCATCAACAGCATAAATGTTAGACACGTTCCCTTCATTCACTTTCATAAAATATAAACTAAATACGAATATGACAATTCCTTCCAATATAACGAAATGATCTATAAAAATGCACAGCAGCTCGATGAAATGGCGTCGTTTATCAAAATTATGTCATTTACAAAAGATCACCTGATTCAAATAATAGTGAATGAACATTTGCATTCTTACGCGACATAAGTATCAATGAAGTTTACACAAACAATACTACAGGCGTATTTAAAGCTAAACAAAATAAATTTAATTATGTATTGTTAAAGTATGCATATAAATTTAATTATAAGATTTGACCACAATTATTTTTTGGTTCATACTTGCATGAACTAAAAAATAATTGCGGTCAATTCTTAACTAATTTTCCATTTCATCAATTGATGAGAGAAAAAAAGTGGCTTTGTATATTTATTTATCCTGCAACCACCATTTCTATTGACAGATTATTGTAACGGATAAAGCAAAGTCATATCCTGCTCATAGCAGGATATAACTTTTGACGTCACTCATGTGACATCACAGGCATAGCTACATTACAAAATCGCTCATTTGACCTCTACATGTAGGTTATCATACAATGTGGCTGAAATAACAGAAATAATAGCTTTTTCCTTAATGTTTTTGGTCTGCAGGATAAAGATAATAACTAGTTAATGACATCAGATATATCTGCTTTATGCTGTTCAGGTCAAATGAGAAATTCTTACCTTCACAGGATAAAGCAGGGCAATTCCGTGGTCAAGTAAACCAATAGGTCATTTTCAGAAACTCATTTAAGTGAGACAAGTTTGGTATCATTTGAAAGGTTATTATCTTTAGTGTCAAATATTACATTAATCCTTTTTCAGTAGATGTGTTTTAGTCACTAATAATGCAACTAATGCATCAACCATGAATGCAGCAATATTTTACGAAAAATTCTATTAACACATTTATCAGCATGTCTTGGTTCATTTAAAAATGTTACGTTCCACTAGATCGTAAAGTGGGACATAACACCTCAATGTCATATGATTTGTGTATTATAACCTTGCCAGAACGTTAATCAGACGAGTTTAGTGATACAAATGGATATCAATTATAGGTATTAAATAGGATATTAAATGAGCTACCATTTCAGATCATGTTTATGTCCTTGTGAAATAATTTTCATTGTCACTCGCTAAAGTTCATAACATTGTAAAAACATTTCACTCGGGACATAAACATGATATAAAGTGGAAGCTGCATGTAGTTTAATACCTGATAACTATTTAGCCACTAGATGAGTTGCATGAGTAATAAGAACACCTTTATTGTGCTTTCAGTCCTCTATCACAGCCCCAACACACACACAGACCATCATCTTATTCCATGCATTTGTAACATATTTTACCAAGACATCTTGATATTTGAAATTTTTCAGACAACCGGTGACTTGAAAGTACCAGCTAAACAGGAAAAACCAAATCCTCGTGTCTACTGCTACAACTGTGCTCGTGCAAAACATTTTGGACATGTAAGTACTAGACAGTTGTAATTAAATATTAAATTTTCCTTTCAATGATGTGTGGTTAGCCAATTGAACCAATTATAAAGTGGTAAATTCAAGATGTAGGCTTGCGGTAGCATATATACTGACATAGTTTGCGGTGATATTGTCTTGTTTTGCATTGGCATATGGCATAATGTATTCAGTATTGAATGACAGGGACAATCCAAGATTTTGTGGAAATGAGGGTGGCTTACTGCCGACTGGAATAATGGGGCTTTAGATTGCATTATCAAAGTCACAACGATCAAAGTTGTGCCCAAAATAATCCCGCCCAAATTAAGTACGATTGTGCTGACCTCAAAATATTTCACCTCATAACTACTGAAATAAATTAGATTAATTAAGGATTGTCTGGAAAAAAAAGATCATCTGCAAACTGAATCGGCGAAGCCGTCCTCACATAATTTTGCGGGTGAGTTTTTTTTTTCATACGCAGATGAACATAAAAGAAATAACAGACAAAACTTATAATTAAATTTGAATCATACAGGCTAAATAATAACACTAAAACCTCACACTTTATTTTGAATTATTTTTGGTCCACAAACAATAACGCTCAATAAGACAACTTGCCCATATAAAATGACATCATGACATCAGGTACGTTTCCTGACGACGTAATTTTTACGTTGATTGAAAACTCCCGTTGCTACTTCTGGACAAATGGGATGTTGTTACGTTGTAATAACTACTGAAATAAATTAGATTAAATAGTCTGGGAAAAAAAGATCATCTGCAAACTGTGAATCGGCGAAGCCGTCCTCATATAATTTTGAGGGTGAGTTTTTTTTTCATACCCAGATGAACATAAAAGAAATAACAGACAAAACTTACAATTAAATTTGAATCATACAGGCTAAATAATAACACTAAGACTTCACACTTTATTTTGAATTATTTTTGGTCCACAAACAATAACGTTCAATAAGACAACTTGCCCATATAAAATGACATCATCAGATATGACGTTCCCTGACGACGCAATTTTTACGTTCATTGAAAACGTTGCTACGTCTGGACCAATGGGATGATGTTACGTGGTAATAAATGTAACAGAAATTTAATTATAATACCTTGAAATGAATTTCTGAAGAACGTTGCTGTGCAAAAAAGACCATGCTTACATGTGCAATGTCATGTATGCTCAGAACAGACCCAAAATGTTTGGTGCCCAAATTAATAAGATCTAAAGCCCAGAATATTGACCCAGCAAACTACAACAAAGACAAAGTAGAGTTGAATTTCTCACCAAAATGTTGGGTAGGTGATGGGTTAGGCCCCTCAAAACCTAACTTTGTACATTTTCGCTACTTGTGTTTATGGGTTGTGGTGGTTGAGGTCTACTTGTTAATGGAGAACCAGGTAAAATGCAGCATTATTAGTAAATTAATAAATATTACTGCTCATGTAAATTGTAATTTATAAAAGTGTATACACTGCAAAGATGTTTTTAGTTGTAAGTTAATAACTGTAACTAGAAACAAAATTTCACATTAGAATAATTTTGTAATAAATTATGCATTACACGTGTACCTTATCCATGGTTCTTGGTGGAGTGGGGTGGGTTGCTGGCTGTGAACACAGTTTTATTTATCTTGATTTCTACAACTACATTTGTACATGTAGCTACTCATTTTCCACATCTTAATATCCACAGCTTTCACAACAAGAACCTGGAATGTGATTTCTATAAACGAGCAGATTTTTTTTGTTTTAAACTGATCTTGTTTGGAATTTGTCTAAGTTAATAGATTTTAATTATCTTTGTAATTTGTTTCAGGAATGTCACAATGTGAGACATAATCAACATTCATTACCAACATATCCATTTGTAGCTTACTATGGTGAATTCAAAGAAAATGAGAGTCAAAGAGGTAATAAAGGTATTACAGTCAAACAGATAACTGCATACATATTAAACAGGGCTAGCTCTGGGTAAGCAGAAGAACCTTTTGACAAATTACTATTATACATCATATCTATTAAATAGAGAATAATACACGAGTTGTTTTAAAATGTATCCGACGAGCAAAAGTGAGTTAGATACAACTACAAGTTGTGAGATAAATGGTATCTAACCGACAAAAATTTATTATTTTATTTCTTACATATCCTCAAAAAAACAGGTTTAAAGCAAATTTTAACATCTTTTTCAACTAAAAGTTATTTACAGCCATTGCACTTGTAGCTGACTTACGCATCACAGACACATGATTGTCAATGTCAGGTTAACTATATGTCACAGTGTAATCGATTTCCTTCGAGCTGGTTGTTTATTGGATGTATGGCATTGATGATCTGGTCATCACCTAGGAGCAGCCAGTCGTATGTCTTGAAATTGTTAACACACGTTAACAAGTATGTGTTACCATAAATAACACATGGTGTTCTCACCAACGGGTGTGTAAGAAACTTCAATAATTGCACCAAAAAAAACTCAGATATTTTCCACCAAAATATAAATCTTGTTTGACGAATTAAACTAAAATTTGCCAATTGTTTGTTTTTAAATTTTACAATTGGTGAATTTGGCGAGAGACAGAGCTAACCCTGTTAAATAATTACAAGGTACGCCACTAAATAAATAACAATGTGATAGCATAGATTTGTTAACATTTTAAACTTTTTTTTTTAACCAATCAAATTGTTTATATTTCTAATCTGAAAATATCTTCGAAAAATATGATTTCGTTTCATAGTATATTGTAAGAGAGTATAAATATGACGGTCCACGGTTCTACCAAGCTGTTCACAGATGTCTCTTAGTATCTTTTACATTTGTTCTCTTTAACAAAGTCGTGGTGGTTGGGGAAGGAGAGTTTTAAAGTTTTGTTTAACAACACTTTGATTTATTAATCATTAGCTATTGGATGTCAAACATTTGGTAAATTCGACATATAGTCTGAGAGAGAAAACTCGCTACATTTTTCCATTAGTAGCCATGGATTTTTATATGCACCATCCCACAGCACACCCCACGCCCTTTGATATACCAGTCCTGGTGCACTGGATGGAGTGAAAAATGGAGCAGTGGGCCCACCGACGGGGATTGCTCCCAGACTGACCGCACATCAAGTGGATATGCACAATCCCACAGACAGGATTGCTCATACAATGGGCCTTTGATATACCAGTCGTAGTGCACTGGCTGGAACGAGAAATAGTTCAATGGCCCCACCAATGGGGATTGATCCTAGACCAATCAAACATGAGGCGAGTGCTTTACCATACGATTAGGACCTGCCACCATAATTTATGCATTGTCTTTACAGTAAGCATTTTTATCATTTATTACAGGATTTGGAAAACAGAAAGGAACTGCAATGGAAAAAAAAGCCACATTCAAGTCATCTGATGCTGTGGATTTCCCCCGTTCAACAACAAAGCCTATATTATCAAGACAAATTTTCAAGAAAAAAAGAAAACTTGAAGTAGAGGGTCCGGAAAATCACATTGCTGAAAAAAGATATAAAATCAATCACAAGCAGCTGCAAGAAGAGAATTTGGAGAATGTGTTGAAAAATAGTAAGAAAAAGAAAAGAAAAAATAAGAACTTTAAAGTGAATACAAATGAGGGCATTATAAAGAACAGTAAGAACAAAAGAAAACCGAAGATAGGTGGTGCCCCAGGTGAAGTGGAGGAAGATACAACACAGAATGTGAAACATCAAGTGAATGATAACGAGTGGTGGACAGAAAAATACAAAGTTCGTCAGGAGAAGAGGAGGAAGAAAAGAGGTATGACAAAATAACAACATCCATTTTGCTTCAGAAAAGTTTCAAAGGTTCCATTATAAGAATAAGTAAGTCCAACTACATGTAAGCAGCGAGAAGTAGCGTTATGAATATTTAAATAGGCTCTTGAGGAATTCCCCAAATTTCTGACACGTTAATGCTGGTTTTAGTGTCCCAAATGGAAGGAAATGGTTTATTTAACGATGCACTCGACACATTTTATTTATGGTTATATTGAATCTGGCATACAGTTATGGACCACACAGATATTGAGAGAGGAAACCCGCTGTCGTCACTTCATGAGCTACTCCTTTCGATTAGCAGCAAGGGATCTTTTATATGCACCATCCCATAGACAGGATAGCACATACCACGGCCTTTGATGTATCAGTCGTGGTGCACTGGCTGGAGTGAGAAATAGCCCAATGGGCCCACCGACGGGGATCGATCCCAAACCGACCATGCATCAAGCGACCGTTTTACCACTGGGCTACATCCCGCCCCATGTTGGTTTTAGTGTCCCAAATGGATTTGATTAGCCAGTCAAACGTCTTGTAAAATGTAGATTGAATTAGAATTCACTATCTGATTATAATTATAACTGAAGGTATAATGTTTACATTTCAAAGCAAATATTAGTAAATAATTTTGAGGGAAGTCACCATTATGCCACTTTGAGATGGCTCCTTTAATTTGATGGTTTGATTATCTGTAATTTATTGTAATTATTTTGTATAATTATTATTATTTCATTATTTTAAAATTTTATTTTTATCCTTGCAGAAAGGAGGAAAGTAAGAAACCTTGAAAATCCAGAGCTGAAAAAGAAGAAAAATTATAAGTGGAAAGCCAGTGCAACTAACCCTCGACCCTCAAAAACAGTAAACCAGGAATATACAGCATCAGATAGAAAAAAGTCATCTTTTAAGTTTAATTTTAAGAACTATGCAACAAAACCAAAACGGACAAAAAAGGGGTTTTTCATTTCCAAAGTGGCACAAAATATTATGGACAGATGATGATGCGATATTATTAGGACATGTCTGTTCTTTGATGATTAATAATGTGATACATTTATACAGGGACATATTTTCTATCATTTGTTAACAAAGCTAAACCAACTTCAGATTGATATATAATTTGTATTATATTCATAATACATTAATGTTTTGAATATTGATTGATGAAATGAAAGTAATTGATCCAAAGTGGATACGTGTGTATTCTGGAACGTTTATGACCACATTTCAATCCATGCATATATTTTTTAAAGTTACTGTTACAGTAGTAAAATGACAAAGCAACATTGTGCTTAAGATATATTATCTCCTTTGAAAATATCTTATAACTATTGTGTTATTTATTTTTCCTAATTATGTCTAATAATAATATTTATGAAATTACGATTGCTTTGTTTTTAAATTATCTTGGGTGGATGTAGCCCAGTGGTAAAGCACTTGCCTAATGTGTGGTCAGTCTAGGTTCAATCCGTGTTGATGGGCCCATTGGGCCGTTTCTTGTTCCAGCCAGTGCATGACGACTGGTACTGTAGATCCTGAAATTAATGCGATCATAATATTAATGCAAAAAATGCGAGCTTGTGTTATTCGCATTAATAATATGATGCATTTATTTCTATGTTTTGTCTATGTGTCCCACGTCAGTAAAACAAAACAAAGATTAAAATTCTAATATATTTATAAAACACAATTGGAAAACAATTCAGTGTAGGAGAGACCGACTAATTGTCCTATAGTCCAGCAATATTCCAGGCACGTGTGACAATTGCAGGGTCTTTGGCCACCTTGTCAAAAGCCGACTCGATCCATCGTGCGTGAATGGGTTTTATAACACGCTAAGCCTAAGGTCAACCGTTTCTTTGTTTTTACTGTTTAAGTTCGCTGCAACTTTGTTGGCATTCCACTGGGTGAATTGTTCTTTCATGATACCTTTGAAATCCCCGTTCACAGATAAGGAAGATACAGTTGTAATGGTACATGTATGCTAATGTTTAGCCACATTTAGGTAACTATACACGTTACATTAATGATTGCTGAAAAAATATGCTTTGAGTAGATCTCACCAAAAACATTCGGGACTAAACAGATTAATTAATGTGTACACAGATGTTAGTGACTTGATCTTATTGAAAACGCCTGTAACTTAAATTTAACCGTGAGTTGTTAAGAAAATAACATTTCAAAGGGAGGCCTCTCGCATTAATTTCATGTCGCATTTTAGTCTGCCCACCACCACTCGCATTAATTTAGGGACGCGTTAATTTCAGGATCTACAGTATATCAAAGGCTGTGGTGTGTTATCCTTGGTATATCAACAGCTGTGGTATGTGTTATCCTATTTGTGGGATGGTGCATATAACAAATCTCTTTCTGTTAATGGAATGAATGTTTAACAACGCCCCAGCATAAAAATACATATTAGCTATTGGGTACCAAACAATGCAATTTGAACTTTTTTGTGTTCAGTTTGGGGATTCCAACATAAAACGACCCACTCAACACGTTTTATTTACGGTTATATGGCGTCAGACATATGGTTAAGGACCACACATATTGATTAGCAGCAAGGGATCTTTTACATACACCATCTCACAGACAGGGTAGTACATACCAGTCTTTGATATGCCAGTTGTGGTGCACTGGATGGAACGAGAAATAGTCTAATGGGCCCACCGACGGGGATCGATCCCAGACCGACCGTGCATCGAGCGAGTGCTCTACCACAGGGCCACATGCATTTTTAAAAATTGAAAAAATTTATGAAACAAAATCTATGTAATGTTTGATTTCAATTATCAAAAAGGCTCCAGTGGTGTATAATATGCTGTAGGGTCTGTCCCTTTAAACACCAACTTGAGATCGCAACCTTAAAGGGACAGACCCCCGTTTTTAAACACCAAGGCATACATTTGTAGTTTTCATTAGGGTCTAGTTTCAACCTGTAAAAATTGACACTAAGCTTGGTTAATTTACAAACCTGTAACAAATTTGGATACAACAGAGTGAAACAAGAGTCTGTGACATTGAAATAGCCTTAAAAACAGACTAAAACGCGACTCCCATAACTGTTACTTGTCAGACGCACATGCTTTTTTAAAAATGTGAAAAATGTATTTTGTGGTATAAGAAGCACCAGGATGACCAGAAACACCTCGGTTGTACGGAATGGATAATTTAAACAATAAAATATAAGTAATGTTTGATTTCAGTGATCATAAACGGCTCTATTACCATAGTAAAAAAAACATGCCATTATGCTTAAAAACTAGGGTCTGTCCCTCTGATATAAATACAGTATTGCAATATCACACAACAAAAAACTCTCTTTAAAGATATAACATTTTACTGGTAATGATTTATACATTCAATTTAAGACTCGACACACTTTTTCATTAAAAGCTTTATTAAAAAAGTTGTAAAATTTGATATGGAATGATTAATATATTCATTTTAACAAAATTATAATAAACATGTTTTTCAATCTGTAACTAAAAAATTGAAATGGAATTATATGCTCCATTATTTGATCTACAACTATAAGTACCTGTACATGTAACATAAAATGTGGCCATGTGTTGAGTGTGTCGTTAAATAAAACATTTCCTTCCTTCCTTCACATACATTTATATACTAAGTATAATAAAGACACAGAACCACATACCAGTTTTTTGGTCGTGTTATTTATTGCACAAGTTTATAGTGCACAAGAATATTATACCACGAGACCGTGTAGGGCTAGTGATCAAGTGGTATAAATCTTGCACACCATGAACAAATGCAATAAGTAACATGGCAAAACATGTGGTTCTGTATTTATTACATACCTTCTTTCTCTATTATGATCTCAAATGTTTAATTAAATAACACAACTTGCTTCGTCTAAAACCTTGTTTTAATTTTATGGAATTGATGGAACATGGCGTCATCCATGTGAACATGTACTATCCATGCAAGATTTTGTATCACCGATATGTTCAATAATAATTTTTTGTTTATTATTATAATATTAGTAAGATTAAATGGGTATGTAATAAGGAAAGAAAGATAGAAAGAATGTTTTATTTAACGACGCACTCAACACATTTTATTTACGGTTATATGGCGTCAGACACATGGTTAAGGACCCCACAGATTTTGAGAGGAAACCCGCTGTCGCCACTACATGGGCTACTCTTCCGATTAGCAGCAAGGGATCTTTTATTTGCGTTTCCCACAGGCAGGACAGCACAAACCATGGCCTTTGTTGAACCAGTTATGTATCACTGGTCGGTGCAAGTGGTTTACACCTACCCATTGAGCCTTGCGGAGCACTCACTCAGGGTTTGGAGTCGGTATCTGGATTAAAAATCCCATGCCTCGACTGGGATCCGAACCCAGTACCTACCAGCCTGTAGACCGATGGCCTACCACGACATCACCGAGGCCGGTGTAATAAGGAAGGAAATGTTTTATTTAACGATGCACTCAACACATTTTGTTTGCGGTTATATGGCGTCGGACATAATATTATGGTTAAGGACCACACAGGTATTGAGAGAGAAAACCCACTGTCACCACTTCATGGGCTACTCTTTTTCAATTAGCAGCAAGGGATCTTTTATATGCACCATTCCTAGACAGGATAGCACATAACACAGCTTTTGATGTACCAGTCGTGGTGCACTGGCTGGAACGAGAAATAGCCCAATTGGTCCACCGAAGGGGATCGATACTAGACCGACCGCACACCAAGCGAGCACTTTACCACTGAGCTACGTCCCGCCCCAGGGCATGTAGTAAAGACTGATCACAGAAATTACATTAATTTACCATCAACAAAACCCCCCAGTAGTTGCGGGAACCTGGGCCTACATGTACAATGTAACAAGTAGGAAAAAAGAGCTAAACATAACATCAAAATTAATTCATTTCTTTACAGTGTAATTATCAGGGTTGGGAAATGGTGAACTGTAAAAAAAAAAAAAAAAAGGAAATCTAGAGGGGTCCCGGGAATTCTTGAAATCCTAGGTTAAAATCTGTGCCATCCGACACATTTTGGAGGAAAGGATGATTAAAATGCGAGGAAATGCAATGTTCCATGGGAGAAAAAACGTGGATCCGAGGAGAATTCCCACCCCTGAATTATAGTAATTATTTGTACAACACAAAGGTAATGCAGCAAATATATTTTAAGTTAAACTTTTACTTTTAGGGTACACAAATAACATCATATCCCTACATAAAACTTATCGCTCATTAGTCTTACCAGATTTTGTTCAAATGGTTCCCCGTACATTGTAACACGTGTTTTAGGCCATGTAAAGATCACCTAATTTACCTACATGTATATATATGTGAGCATTTTTTAGCTATAAAATACTATCAGGTTGTCCACACAGACCAGTCTTTATTACAAAAGAGGTTAAAAGATATTCAGAATACATGTAGATGTAATGTGTCCTCTCCAGACAGGTGGTTGCAAAACAAAGTGTCTGTTATAACATGTCTGACTTGTATTTCTCAATCTGTCCTCTGACAGAAACGTGGTTCCAGCCACTCTGTAAAACAAAATAAAAACGAAAGATTAAAAACAAATAAAAAGTGATAATTATTCAACAATAATATTGGGGCCCAGTTTCCATCACCGCGATTTTGCAGGAGAGTTTTATCAATTATGTGCATTTACATACCGTAGTATATTTTTCATAAAAACGATTCCATGCATGGGCATTCAGCGCATAAAATATTGCTCCTTGATGAACTTAACGTCATAACGTGAAGTATTAACCTGTGGCTTAAAAGTACACTTTCAACCACGTCAATTGTTTTTAGCTTGCAAAAATGCAGATATGGAAAATGACATGCATAATTGCTTTAATGAAAAGCAGGCCTAATGTTATTTAACTATTATTTTGCTAGTTAAAGTTTGTTTTGTTTAACAACATCACTGGAGCACATAATTATTTTTTTTGCTTTGTTTTTGTTTTGTTTTTTAACATAAATGATAAGTTATTAATCACTGGCTACTGGATGTCAAACATTTGGTAATTCTGACATACATGTACATGTATAGTCTTAGAGAGAAATTCCGCTACATTTTTCCCATTAGCAGCAAAGGATCTTTTATGTGAACTTTCCCAAAGACAGGACAGCACATACCTTGGCCTTTGATATACCAGTCATGGTGCACTATAGTTGGAATGGGAAAAAAAAGCAATCAGAGAATGAGTCCACTGAGGAGATTAGATCCTATGACACAAGCACCTGAGACTAGTGCTATATCAACTAAGCTAGATCCCACCCGGTCCAATCATTTTGGAAGTTGGAATGAAATGAGATGGAAATCAAAAGAGAGAAAAGTTGCATTGGGATTACAAATATTTATATACCGGTGCATACATATACATGTATATAACGTTTTTTATTAGGTTTCAACTGCAGAAGAAAAGAATAAAATTAGATTGAGAACTATTTTTTTGCTCAGTAAAGTTGTTTTAATAAAAATATTTTGAATTCTTAATTTAAACAAATATTCTTAATATAATATTCATCTGCACATTTTAAACACTGTTTTATTAAACTGAATTCTTTTTCTTTTCTGGGTTTTTTTTTAATGTATTGTTTTTATTTTTATATCAAGAACTACATGTACCTGTACTTTCTGTTTACAAATGAAATACATAATACATTTTAGTAATCAATTGTATAAAATTATTAATAATATACTATAACCTCACCCCAATAATTATTTCCCATGAAGTACCAGCGGGCGAATGTTCTGATATACCAACACGTCTGTATACAACACCTCTGCTGTACTTGTTACGACTGAAGTTTGCATTAGCAACAATCCACACCTGGGATGAAGAAAACCGGAACTATATTGTACATATAATCACTTGATAGTATTGTAGCAGTTTAAAATAATAATGAACAACACAACTTCATATTCATGTACACATTAAAATATGGACCCATTTTATGAACAATATTAGTGCCAATATTACTGTAAGTACATAAATACCTGATGCATTTACGGTGATCTTAGCACTAAGATTGCTTTGTAAAACAGGGCCCAGGGCCCATATTTTCGAAACCATCGTAGGGTGTGACGTCACAACAGCACACGCCATAGTGACGTTACACCCTACGATGATTTTACGATTTCGAAAATATGGGCCCTGATCCTTAATTTTTGGCACAACATTCAACTCATCATCTTTAATTCAAATAGTTTTTCTCTCATTAAAGTTTTATGGTAAAGAAATGGTATCAAGTTTTGAAGTTCAGAAGTTACTTGCAACACTGCTCATACATGTATACATTTACATCGATCAATAAAAGAAAGAAAAAGTTACAAATAAATGTATTACTTTTTGGCATATAACATAACAAACCACCACCAGTAACTTTCTTTTGTATTAAAAGGAGATGTATCACAGACAGATGACCTACTAAATGATTAAAAAATATATTACCTGAAAAACATACAATGACATGTAATATACATTTAAAGTGACACACCCTAGTTTTAAAGCACTATCAATGGCATATTTTTTACTACTGGAAAAAATTGATTGAAATTGGACATTACTTAATTTTATTGTTTACATTATACATCTGAAGTGTTTCTCATACCATGATTTGCATTTTCCATATTTTTTAAAATTCACGTATCTCTGAGAAGTAATGGTTATGGAGAAGAGCTCTGGTCTATTTTTAGAGGGTATTTCCTCATTTGAAGGTCACAAACAATTGCTTCACTTTATTACAACTGTCCAGATGTGTTACAGGTTTGTAGATTAATCAAACTTAGTGTTCATTTTCACAGGTTAAAACTAGGGTGTGAGACTTAATTTATCCCAAAAGTACATGTACTTTATTCATAAATCACATGAGTCATTAAAACATCTGAAAAATGGCTTATGGTAACTAGTATTTACACCCAGTATATATTTCAAATCGAGTAAAATTGCCCAAGATTTATTATTAAACTGACAGGCCTGTTAGTATATGTATCTACCTGGTTACTAAGTCCAACAGACACATCGAGAACTTTGTCACAGATTTGCACCCATGATGTGCCTTCAGGGAATGTGGCTGTTATGTCCTTCCTATACCACAATGCACCTGAAACAATAAATACTGACATCATTGTGAGCAATCGATCCTGTAACGCCCTGCACCTATACTTCAACTTCTACTTCACTTAATGTATTAAAGTGTATTTTAGAAATATTGTTTTTTAATGAATGTATAATCATTTCGAATAGTCATTTATAGTCCTTCCCACAGGAATTTACTCCCAAGTTATGGATTTATGAGCCGACTGATTTCTAAATTGCAAACAAAAATAGTATTTGGGGTTATTTCCAAAGCACTATTAGTGTTACTTTTCTTCTTACGTCAAACCAAACTGATATTATTCATAAAAAAATATTTTTGTAGGAGGATGGGACGGACTCAGTAGTTTTATATAAAAATATTTTACATGAAATGTTTAACTAGAGGTGTCCTACCTTTACTCTTTTAAGTTTATGTCCCCGACCCACTTTTCAGATATTTTGCTTTATAATAGTGTAAAAGTGTATAAATAATATTACCATTTCTGTCGACCACCCACACGGCCGTCCCGCCCGCCGATATCCGTGACAGAGCAGCACCAGTTTCTGGTGGGAAGACGACCTGCAGCCAGTTGGAACCTGAAAAACAACAAAGAACATCACTACAGCCTTAAGATATCGGTTTTTAATGATCAGATTGGGAGCCCAGGGCCGATCCGCCACCCCCTTAAAACTGTGTTGATAAAAGTTTGTTTTGATTAACGACATCACAAGAAGAAGTTTGTTTTGTTTAATGACACCACTAGAGCACATTGATTTATGAATCATTGGCTATTGGAGATTTGGTAATTCTGACATATAGTCTTGGATAGGAAACCCGCTACATTTTTTTCCATTAGTAAAAAGGGATCTTTGATATGCACCATCCCACAGACAGGATAGCACATACCACAGCCTTTGATATACCAGTCACAACAGAGAAATATCACAAATCTTAAGATATCAGATTTATCTAATCAAAATATAATGGCAAATGAAGGCTCAATCTGCATGTTGAGCAGTGTTCACCATTCAACTTGTAGGTAGTACTAAGTCCGAACAACTTGTAGGTAGTACTAAGTCCGAACAACATTGTTAACAATTACAATAAGAAGAAGTTTGTTTTGTTCAATGTCATCACTAGAACACATTGATTTATTAATCATGGGCTATTGGATGTCAAATATTTGGTAATTCTGACATATTGTTTTAAAGAGGAAACCAGCTACATTTTTTCAATTAGTAGAAAGGGATCGTTGATATGCACCATCCCATAGACAGGCTAGCACATACCACAGCCTTTGATATACCAGTCGAAACAGAGAAATATCACACGTCTTAAGATATCAGATTTATCCTATCAAATTACAATGGCAAATGAAGGCTCTACATGTAGAGCAGAGTTCACCATTCAACTTATAGGTAGTAGTAAAGTCCGAACCACATTGTTAACAACTAAGATAAACTAATCTCCAACCTTTAATTACCGACAGAAATCTTGAAAACAAAACCCATTACAATGACAAAGATTCCACATGCTCTACTTGATAACTATGTCAACTATATCGACTTCGCTGAGATTTCATAAGGCAAAAAGCATGTAATTTTGTGCCGGCTGCCATTTTCCCTTTTTATGTAATACTCTCCAAGAGGGGTGTAAGGATATGATGTAATCTAACAATGTCATAACGTGTTATGATATAATATCAACTGTGATGACTTCATATTACCGGTAATTACGTTACGTACTTCAGAAGCTTCTACCCCTCTTGAAGATTATTCCATAAAAAAAGTAAAATGGCAAACAGCGAAAAATTGCATGCTTTTTGTCCTAGGAGACCTTAGTAAAGTCGAGATAGGTGACATGTTTGGTATGTGGAATTTGTATCACTGTATCTGGTAATGGATTTTTCACGACATATGTCTGGATAAAATGTGGGTAAAATTTATCTGTAATTAAAAGTAGGAGAATAAAATATCATAGTTGTTAACAATGTGGTTTAGACTTTAAACCAAATAACATCTGGCTGGGTCAAAGTTGGAGATGCACTTAACTTAGCACTGCCATTGGTGATAAATGTGACACGGTTAGTTGTGATAAAATGTTGGTTTATCTGGCCAGTAAATTCCTGTAATTTAATTTGAACCAGTGTCAATGTACTGACTTCCATGATTATGCTTAAAACGTGCAGGGTCAATTTTTGTGCGGAACTAGGGTAGTCATAGACGCTACCCGTTATCTCTGAAATGAGCAGCTTAACCCCTAATTGTTTTCTGATTTACTTTAAGGATGATGGGTGGTGGTATTTATATCTGTATAGTGCAATATGTTGATTGATATACAGCATGTAGCAACTTTAACCACATGTTAATATTGTTGTCTATGGGATTTGATTTTGTGGTATACACCCGGTACATGTAAGCCTGTATGGTGTAAACATTATACATAACTACACATGTATTAAAGAGCATGCTTAATTATCAAAGGGAACAGAGGAAAGAAATGATGAAATAAAATGTTCTATTAGTATCAAGTACTGAGTAATGAATGATCCCCACCTTGTGGATTATTCGGACTGACCCCTGTTCTGTACCAAGCTGATCCATCCTTAGCCACCGCCCACACCCGATAGGCTCCGCCCACAGATACGGTGTGAAAGAGATGATCTGTTGGAATGTGAACCCAGCTCTCACCCTACAAACACAGTAATTAGATAAAAGAACTATTATATAGAGAATAACTACTTAATGACATAGGATATATAGGCTTTATCCCGTAGCGGTAAGAATTGGAAATTCTACGAGACTTGCAGAGAGGAATTTCCCATTCGGCCTGAACAGGAAAAAGCTGATATCCTACATGTGTATATCTATAACAGTTATTATTTTTACCCTGCAGCCCATAAAAATTAAGGTGAAAAGGTATTATTTCTGTTATTTCAGCTACATTGTATGGCTACCGTGAGGTCAAATAAGCAATTTTGTAATGTGGCTATGCATATGACATCACATGTGTCATGTCAAAAGTCAAAAACTGCTAGTATACATTTATAACTTTGCTTCAATTGGTCATCATAATCAGCCAGTGCAAATATAGGATCAAATTATTAAAGAGCACATGACCATGCGTTTTGTAAAGAGAACTGAGGAAAGGGATGCTTAATAACAACTCTGTCAGCACATTTTAAATTAAACTTTGACTATTTGGTGTCTAACATATATAATTATTAAAGAGCATATGACTATGCTTTGCAATAGGAAGAGAAGAAAGGAATGTTTATTGCGACTATAGGTTACACAAGTTTTATATGCATTTTACAATACACAGAACAGTATGACCTTTGATGTACATGTACCAGTCATAGTGTACTGGTTGGAATGGGAAACAGACCAAGGGTGACCGAGTAAATCACAGTAAATGTAACAATTCATAGACCTCCGTTTCATCCTTTACAACTAATCACCTTTCCCAAAAAACTCTACATATAGCATAAACTCTGTTAGACAGATACATGTTTATACAATAAAAAAACAAAAACAACATTCAATTAAGATTTCAAACTGATTAAACAAATCCAAGATTACCTGAGGTTTTTCTCTCGTGATCCCTATCCTGCACAGAAGATTCCCTCTGGTGCCTACAGCCCAGACAACCAAGGGGTCGGATGGGGATGACGGTTGATCAACCTGTATTGATATGTCGCTCAGTTTTGTTTGTCCAACTTGTAGCCACGGTCCCAGTGTTTCTAGCTTACATTTCCTGAAAAAGGTTTTTGAAAAAGCAAGAACAAAAATGAAAGAAATAAACTGTTTGAATGCAGTTTGAGATACAAAGACTGGAGCGTAGAGGCAAATGTTAAAAAGAAATAAACTGTTTGAATGCAGTTGAGATACAAAGACTGGAGCGTAGAGGTGAATGTTAAAAAGAAATAAACTGTTTGGAATGCAGTTGAGATACAAAGACTGGAGCGTAGAGGCGAATGTTAAAAAGAAATAAACTGTTTGAATGCAGTTTGAGATACAAAGACTGGAGCGTAGAGGCGAATGTTAAAAAGATGTTGAAAGATAAAGCGGTTCTGCGATTGTTAGCAGCAAAAATTGGTTGTCGAGAATATTGGTGCTATATTATAATAATTTGAAAGCAATTAGAAATAAAAAATGGATTGATTTTATCAATGATTGTAATGATTTTTTTTTAAATATGAATAAATTTTGTCTTGTGAAGAATGTAATCTAATTCTATGACTCGATATGTTGCATTTTTGTACAATACTAATATATTACAAATAAAAAATATTTTGTAACACATATACATTTGTACAATACAGCTAAACATAAAATTTCACATTATGAGTTAGAAAACCAACCATATTGTTAAAACTTAAATTAATCAAGCAACAGAAACTGTAATCAAATTGTACAAATTAACTAATGTAAAAAAGAATTAAAAATAAAATAAAAATATATATATGTTATTCTATTAAAGATTAACTTTTAAAATGTTCTGCATTAATGATAAAAAGGGGACTTTTGGTATATACATGTAGCATAGATAATTATATTTATACACAATAACTAACATACCTCACCCAGCGTCTTCTTCGCGCTCTGTCTGTTAATCCTTTCCGAACATGAAACGCACTCCAACAAAACAAAATATAACAATAATTACTGAATAATTCAACATTTTACAAATTAACTGATTTTAGACATTGAATATATAATATATACTTTTGTATAAATGTGTATAAATCAAGATATTTATCTACTTCAGTCACTTAATTGACAACTGACCAGTCGCCAATCACCTAGTCATATCATTGCCGTTGGACCATTATCTAACAGACTTAAAGGCAGACATCAATGATTGCCTTTCGTTGTTTTAGCAAAGTCGTTTGTAACACCCGATGCTGATGCAGGAAGCTGTAACACAGAACTGAATGTATCTGGTGTAATGGCTGGACAAGGGATGGCAACAGTTTTGCCTCCTTTATGCATGTGCAAATTTAGATTGTTACAACTTGTTTTGCTTTTATTGCATCAACTCCATGTACATTGTATCTAATCATTTTGACTGGTTATACTAGCACAACATATCCTATATTGTTTGCAGTAATATGACACACATTATAACCTTTTGGTCTAATTTATTTCATACAAATTATAAAAAATATATATAATATTTTCCTTCAGTTTTAAATGATAAAGGCCAAGTGGCTGGCCCAAGTGGCTAACCAATGTGTTCAACAAATTCTAATGTCTCAATGGTGTTCAGCCCAATAAGCTTCTATTGTATATATCTTTACTTCCAAGCTTTCAATTCAATGAAAATTACATGGTGTTTTTATAACGTTGTTATAAATTAAATAAGTTTTCATTTAAAAACAAAATAGTCATTGTCATAAAATGTTGTTTTTAATGAAAATGCAGTTGTTGTTTTTTTGTGTTTTTTTAATAAATGTTTATTTTTTCTTCACCATTCCCTTGTTGACAAATATCAATTCATGCAAAGGGAGAAGACATGGGTTGTTACAGTAATTTTATATATAATTTATACACACATAATGTAGTTACTACTTTATAGGCAGACTTAATTAAAATAATATATTCACAAGGATCTGGATTTTAACAAGTATCTAGAGTAAATGAAAGTATATAATGATATATGAAAAGAGATGAGAGAGAGAGAGAGAGAGAGAGAGAGAGAGAGAGAGAGAGAGAGAGAGAGAGAGAGAGAGAGAGAGAGAGAGAGAGAGAGAGGAGGATAAAGGAAAAACAAATATGCACACACATACACACACACGCACATGTTTTGATTATGTACATATTTATCATTATTTATAACAACATTTCAGTGGTCTGTAAAAAGAAGTAGGATATACAATAGGCATACAGATATGAAGGTGTTTTACTTTACATCAATTTTATGTGACCTGTTGGGGCTGATGAAAACAAATGAATGAACAAAAGTAATTTTAAGATTATATATCAAATAGAGAATGGTACATTGCCCACTTGGTAACGAATTTACTGTTTTTACTGTAGTGAATATGTTTCTCAATCAGGTATCTTTGTTAACTTCATTTTGCACTTTGCATTTATATATAAAATACTTAGCTAACAATATTAATAAATCAAAAATATTATCTGTTTTAGTATTACTTTTACATCCAAATATAACAAGTTCAAATGATAAATTTAGGTTAAATATATGATTACAAGATTTTAATAACCAATTCAAAAAATTGTTCCAAAAAAGCTGAACAACTTTACATTCCCAAAATAGATGTTCTATAGATTCTCGCATTTCATGACAAAAAGTACACATTTCACTGTCAATAAGTTTTAGTTTATAAGCAAACGTGTTGGTAGTCAGTATCCTGTGTAAAATTCTATATTGGAACCATCTTAATTTTATTTCTTGAGTGGTTATAAATGGCTTTAAATAGATAACAGACCAGTTTAGGTTGGAAGTGAAATGAAGTTGCCATTTTAGTATGGCAATATTCGGAACTTTCGACAACGTTAATGTATAATAATATAATTTTGAGCCTTTTCTAATAAAGCAAAGAATCGTCCAAGGAGATATTGGTTTCAACTTTTTTAATATTTGTTTTCCTAAAATATGACTTAACGGAATTAACAATGCCATGGTATTCTAGAAAAGAAACATCTAACTCGTATATATTATTAAATTCATTTAAAGTCAAAAAATCTCCTCGCTCATTAACAAGATCGCAAATCTGAGAAATGCCTTTCTCAAGCCATTTCTTTTTCAAAAAAGTTTTCCTATCAATTTTTATTTGGGAATTATAAAAAATTGGTTCAGATAAGAAATCTTCAAAAGATGTTACTTTTATTGCTGTCGAGAAGTCATAAAAAGCCTGAATACAGTCCTTCCAAAACAGGTTATTTACATTTTTGAAACATTTTGAGGGGAAGTCATTACCAAATACAGAAATAAAATAGGTTTCCATTTTGAATCTTTCGTTTCCAATTTTCGAATCCAGGTAATCTTTAAAGCCTTGATATAATTAAATATATCTATCATACCGAGGCCGCTTTTTGTTTTAAAATTCAAATCATTTTTATTTATTGAATAATACAAGGATTTCCTATAGTCCTTCATACAAGGAAGACCTTTTTTATACTATGGAATTTACTACAAGTTATTTATATCGCTGATTGTTTTCCACATTGCACACAAAAATAGTATTTTTTGTTATTTCCAAAACACTTTTACTTTTCTTCTGACGTCAAACAAAACTGAAATTATTTACAAAACCATTTTTGTGGGACAATGGGACGGACCGTACGTAGTTATAGTACCCCATGTTGTATTTGCACGCATCGTGATATATTCTATATACATTGTATATGCGCACTGCACTAAATCGTTGCATTGTTTCGTGGGTACTGTAACGTCATAGTGTTACAGCTTTAGTATTAGTAAGTGTTTAAATCACTCTCTATGAAATCATATGATGAAATGTTCATTTCTTTTGCCTGTTAGTAGAGAAACTTACTGTCTGAAGTTCACTGCATATTGCCAGCCTTCATTATCCACACCACCTTGGGCATTGTAATCTATACACCAGTCTCCGTCCTGAAATAGTTTAAAGTAAAAAATTAATACATGTATACAATGTATTTATTATTGAATATAATTAAATACATTTGTAAGAGAATAACTGTTAATGCCTTAATGTATCAGCCACATCCTGCAAAGGTTAAGATAGCCATAAGGCTTGAGGCTCTGCCGAGTGCCATTTGCTATAGACTATTTTTTATTTATGCCACAATCCAACATGAATAACCTGAAAAATCATAGTTATTTGTGTTACTGTATGCACATTGTGTGTTATAATTTAGCAAGGCTTTTCCAATATGACATCATATAACATACATTATGTCATTCTTTGTAAGATATTAGATACATTTTGTTACATTGAAAATGCAATCTATATATATAAACCACAATTCTTAACTCTAGCAAGGCTTTTTCCAGTATGACATCATACAACATACATGATGTCATTCTTCGTAAGATATTAGATACATTTTGTTACATTGAAAATGCAATCTAAACTACAATTCATAAATTAAATTTTAATTTTTGTATCTTTAACAAATTAATAACTTAGAAAACAGTATTTCTATAAGCTGTATTAAAACTAATGATATAAATATCTTACATTTTCAGTGTAATCAAAGTATGTGATATTTTTCAGATCACATACTTTAAGAATTTTATAACTTTGCAAATTAGATGTAAATTAGTCGAGGTCTCGGCACTAGGTTTATTGACATTTAAGCAAACGTACTTAGGTGACACTCCATGATTGACGTATGCATTCATATAGTCATCAAATAAAAACATTTCAATGGCAATTTGACACTGAAAGCTGTCCAGCGTTCAGAAAACAAAAAACTTTAAGCATAACTTTATTTTGATGTAAGGACATCCAAAATGACGTCATTCGAGTTTGATGTCATTTCCATTCAAAATACACCGCGCCACATATTCTTACGTCATTTGAATATCTAGTAATGGCGGACTGGAATTAAAGTTGCGTGTACAGTTTACAAAAACACATTGTATTAAGCTTAAATATAGAAATTAGTTATATCTTGCCAATGTACACATGTACATTGTATAATAATTGCAGAATACAAATATTTACCCTTTTAAGACTGTTTCATTCCATATTCATGATTTTACTGTATGTGTTACATTATATTCTAAAACATGACAAACTGTATAAGATATATGTATATATATGTATACACTCAGTCTGATGGAAGCAAATACGGAAACACTTGGAATTATAGACCAGTTTTAATGAACTACTAGTGTATAATAATGTCTGTGTACAACAGAAAGATGTAATGTGAGATTAAATGCCAGTAATTTCAGCGGCAGTGCAGATGGTACGGCCATGGCCGTACAACTTTTCGAAGAGGTATGGCATGGCCATACCACTGTGTGTGTGTGTGCATGCGTGCGTGCATGCTATATTTGTTGTATCTTTGAAAATGTCCTTAACAGGTGAATTTGAAAGGAGAGTCTGGCAACTTCGAGCCGTACCATTTTTTACACTGTGCAGCCCTGAATTTGGAATGAAGTGTGAGTACGTAACACAGTTAACTTCCTGACACCTTGGATGAGAGTACTGGTTACCATCACTCTTTGTTGCCAGGCGTTTTGTGATCCCTTAATTATTTCTTACCATCAGTATACTATATATTGTATTTATGGTAATTACAACTTAGGAAATGTAATTATAATACACCAACTTCAGAGAACAGAGTCACTGTCAGATTTGTGATATTTAATATCTGTATTTTATCTGTACTTATATATGTACTCTACATATAACTGACGTAGTCTAGTGGTAAACGGCTCACTTGATGCAGTCGTTCAAGGATCAATCCCCGTCGGTGGCCCATTGGACTATTTTTCTTTCCACCCAATGCACCACGACTGGTATATTAAAGGCTGTGGTATGTGCTATCCTGTCTGTGGTATAGTTCATATAAAAGATCTCTGGCTACTAACTGAAAAATGTAGTGGGTTTTCTCTCTAAGACATACATGTATAGTTAAAATTACCAAATGCTTGACATCCAATAGCTGATTATAAATAAATCAAAGTACTTTAGTGGTGTCGTTAAACAAAACAAACTTTTAACTCGGAAAATGCAGTCAAAGGGTCTATATGTTCTGTGGCTGGGTCAGGGAGTCACACATTCAAATCTGCTGTCAAACATTGTTGGTAGATATACTGGACAACTTTTTAACTTTTTACTTACGGGGCAGGACGTAGCCCAGGGGTAAAGTGCTCGCTCGATGCACGGTCGGTCTGGGATTGATCTCCGTTGGCAGGCCCATTGGGCTATTTCTTGTTCCAGCCAGTGCACCACAAATGGTATATCAAAGGCCGTGGTATGTACTACCCTGTCTGTGGGATGGTGCATATAAAAGATCCCTTGCTGCTAATCGAAAAGAGTAGCCCATAAAGTGGCAACAGTGGGTTTCCTCTCTCAATATCTATGTGGTCCTTAACCACATGTCTGACGCCAGATAACCGTAAATAAAATGTGTTGAATGCGTCGTTAAATAAAACATTTCTTTCTGTCTTTCTCTAAGACATACATGCATAGTCAAAATCACCAAATGTTTGACATCCAATAGCTGAGTACATGTATAAATAAATCAAAGTACTCTAGTGGTGTCGTTAAACAAAACACACTTTCAACTCACAAAATGCAGTCAAAGGGTCTAAGTTCTGTGCCTGGGTCAGGGAGTTACACATTCAAATCTGCTGTCAAAACATTGATGGTACATATATAGCGTACAACTTTTAACTTTTTACTCACACACTGCCACTTTTTACTCACCCACTGCCACTTTTTACTCACACACTGCCACTTTTTACTCACACACTGCCACTTTTTACTCACCCACTGCCACAACGATGATGGTAGTTTCACGTCCTCTTTGTTTTGTTCCCTGTGTCTAGCTCCATCGTTATAGGTCTCTCGCAACAGTCCGCTGTAAAAGGAAGGAAATGGTTTATTTAACAACTCACTCAACACATTTTATTTACGGATATATATGGCGTTGGACATATGGTTAAGGACCACAGTCCACTGCAGTGACAAATTTACTCAAATACAGATGCTGGGGTTTTCTAGGGAGAAGGAAGGGGCAGGATTTTAGCTCAGTCGGTTGCGTCACAGGATCAAACCACCTCAGTGGATCCATTCAGCTGATTGAGTTTTTCTCATTCTAACCAGTGCACCACAACTGGACAAAGGCTGTGGTATGTGCTTTCCTGTCTGTGGGAAAGTGCATATAAAAGATCCCTTGCTGCATTAGGAAAAATGTAGCAGGTTTCCTCTGATGACTACGAATCAGAATTACCAAAGGTACGTTTGACATCCAATAGCCGATGATTAATTATTTAATGTGCTTCAGTGGTGTCGTTAAACAAAACAAACTTTTTTTTAGGTAGAAGGTGCACTTTACAAAAAGGGCACCTCCAATACATGACTGTATATTCCAAATGGCAAAGTAACATGAGTTACTGTATTGTTACAGGGCTCGAATTTAACAATAGGATACCTACAGCAATTTTTAAATTTGTTTGCTGTAGGCAAAATATTCACTGTTGTCAGTTGTGTTCCTGCCTACATGTATATATGGCAATTTTAAACCAGTAACTTTTGCAACACATACAAATACCAGAATTAGTCCCTTCAATTGACAGCAATACTTTTTTATCCATCAGTAAGAAACTGCCATCAGTCAAGGAAAGTAAGGAAATGTTTTATTTAACGAGGCACTCAACACATTTTATTTACGGTTATATGGCGTCAAACATATGGTTAAGGACCACACAGATATTGAGACAGGAAACCCACTGTTGCTACTTCATGGGCTACTCTTTTCCATTAGCAGCAAGGGATCTTTTATATGCACCATCCCACAGACAGTGTAGTACATACCATGGCCTTTGATATACCAGTCGTGGTGCACTGGCTGGAACAAGAAATAGCCCAATGGGCCCACCAACAGGGATCGATCCCAGACCGACCATGCATCGAGCGAGCACTTTACCACTGGGCTACGTCCCACCCTTGCCATCAGTCAAGCCCCTGACCGATGACAATTGATATCGCAACTACAGCAATTGCCGATGGTGTCCTTGTTAAGTTCGAGCCCTGTTGTCATACATGTACATCTCTGACATAATATGTTTTCAAACAGTAAAATGACAACTCTCAAACTTAAGAACATGTTAATGCTGTTAAGTTCAAGCCTTAATTTTATATACAACTTTATATGAGCATAATGAACATATAAATTCTACACAATCGCTGCATCTTTACCGAACGGTAGTCAAAGGTTCCCACTCTAATACAACAACAATCCTATATTTGACGTTAAATACATTGTAATTCTGAGCATACAAATAAAGACATTACATCATCGGATGTTATTTCTGTGTAAATCTGTAAAGGTTTACTACCAGTGTCATTGATATGGGGATATGTCCCAACATTTGTTATTATTACTATGAATAACATACAGTTATATACCAGCTAGTGAATGAAAATATATACTACTCAAAAGAATTTAAGGGTCAGACGATATTTTCGACATTATTTTCTGAATGTCAATTATATTAGCTAGACCATAATGCCACACATGGTATTGTTCCATTTTGACGAAAGTGGGTCTAAGCAACCCATAAATGAATTAAAATCCACTGTCATTGACACTGTCGACTAGTTCTAATGGCGAAAACATGCTTACATTTGCACGTAAATTAGGGCGAAAGTGAAAGGTCTGCTAAGTGCCCATAACTTGCTTTTTCACAAAGCGCTTCATTTGCATGCTTTGCACGTGTATTCCATGTTCCCAATGCTGAATTTCCATATAATTGGAGCTTGCGTTCATGTATGGTGCACATTCCAAATTCGACAATGGTACGACGTCAACTGACTATCGAAGATCGAGGAAGGGCTATTGCTTGGCTTCAGGATGGCAATACGCAAAGAAATGTTGCTCTGAGACTTGGTGTCAGTCAGAGTGTCGTTGGCCGACTGTGGCAACGGTACCAAGCAACGAATTTTGTTCGAAATCGTCCACGTTCGGGAAGACCCCGAAGCACTACAAATAGAGAGGACCGCTACATCACCAATATGGCTCTACGTCAACGCACAACCACTGCACGCCGATTACGTGACAATCTGCGGACTGCGACTGGAACTTGAGTGTCTGATCAAACCATACGCAATCGTCTGAGAGCCAATAATCTACGCTGCCGTCGCCAGGCTGTTCGACCACCATTCCTACCATGTCACAGAACGGCCAGACGTCACTGGTGCACGCTTCATCTGCGGTGGCAACGTGTTCAGTGGGGTCGAGTGATGTTCACTGATGAGTCCAGGTTTAGTCTCCAGTTCAACGACGGTCGGGTTCGTGTCTACAGACGTCCATGGGAGCGCTTCGCTGACGTTAACGTTAGACAACGTCACCGGTTTGGTGGTGACAGCGTCATGGTGTGGGGCGGCATCTCTATCCACCACAGGACCCCCCTCTATGTGGTGGATGGCAATCTGAATGGAATCCGCTATCTGAATGAGATTATCCGGCCGTTGGTTCTCCCAGGCCTTCAGCAGATTGGCAGCGGGGCAGTTCTGCAGGATGACAATGCCAGACCCCACCGCGCAGGGTAGTAACGGACTTTTTCAGACAACAAGGTATCGCCAGGATGGATTGGCCAGCATATTCGCCTGACTTGGCCCCAATAGAGCACGCCTGGGACAAATTAGGCAGGAGAGTTCGGGATAACCATGCCCCTCCGGCCAACCTTCATGATCTGGGTCAACTTCTTATGGCAGAGTGGCAGGCCATTCCCCAAGAGATCTTCAGACGTCTGATCAACAGCATGAGGCAACGATGTGTCGAGTGTATTCGCGCCAGGGGTGGATTCATACACTATTAAACGAATGTTCTAATGTGTAAAATCCATGTTTGACAACCTTCAACTTTGACAGCATGTCATGTGACTTTCTTGTATACAGTGACGTTTATTTGTGTTTTTTTGTAAATATGGAACAATAAATTAAATTTTTGGTGTAGTTTACATCATCAATCTAATACACTCTGAAACTTATTTGGTTATAAATTTTTGACCCTTAAATTCTTTTGAGTAGTATATATAAAGTATCAGAACTGTTTGTTGAAAATTAAAGGCACTGACCCACATTAGTTATTAGGCAGCATAAACTATTTCTGGCTATCAAAGCTTGTTTTTGCTATTAAATTACACACTACTTACAACTTCTTGCTCAAAATAAAAGTTTTGACTAGTCTAATATCTTTTATAACATTAGATGTTTGTAGTAGCTTAAAATGCATTTTATGCAAAACAAAAAAGGTATATACTGTTTTCACCAACAAAATCAAGGCGATCTGAAGAACTCTCCCCTGAGATGGTGCTAGGCGAGCAATCACGTGAAGTTTGAAATAAAATGTATTAAAAATGTTATTGCAATGTGATTTCAATTTGGTGCTCTCCTAAAACGTTCCTGTTGTGTATAGATGGAAGCAGAAGTAATCACTTACCTTTCCTGGCAAAGACTGTATAGGTAGTACTAAACCAAATAACTTCTGTTGGGTCAAAGTTTGAGGTGCACCCAACTTTTGATAGAGAAGTGAAACACAAGTCCTGTGATTGGTGACAAATGTGAGTGTGTGGGTTGTAAAAAAAATAGTTTCATCTGGGCAAAAAATGTATGCAATTTTATTTCATCTAGTACCACTGTGTTAAGTGGCCTTGTGATTGAAACATAGAATTTTGTGCGAAACTAGGGTAGTCATAGACACTACCCATTATCTTAGAAATGAGCAGCTTGACCCCCATTTTTTTCTGATTCATTTTAAGGGTGAGGAGTGGTAGTATTTATATCCATGACGTTTATGTCGAATGATACACTGCAGGTAGGAGTTTCAGCCACATATGTTACTACTGTCGTCTATGGGATTTGATTTGGTAGTATACATCCTGTATATACCTCAAAAACAAGGGTCAGTGATTTAAAAATTTCAGAGTTCGTTCGTCTTGAAATAAATTTTGATATTTTGACACATAACACTTTTGTTTAGTTTTGATTTGGGGGGGGTGGGGGTCTGAATGTTTAGCTTTTGTGTACAAAAGTGTGCCATATAGCCCGCAGCGGCAAATAAGCTGCATTGGGTAAATTTCAATGTTTTAAAACATATAGCCCATGGGCAATACACAAGAAATGACGGTATTCAATTACACTGTAACTCACCAGCCAAAGTAACCGACAAGAGGATACCACCTCTGGTTTTCAAACACAGACATCATCCGGACATCAGTCTGCAGATGAACGTCTTTCGACACTCCAGACTGCTCTGTAAAATAGGTCAGTATTGTCAATGACAGTCAGAGTAGCCAAAAAACACCACTAGCTAAGCCTGTGGACATAAAATTACTAAATATTAACTGGAAACAACTGGAATGCTTTTATATCTACCATCTGATATATACACATATACTGATGGAAAGAAATAAGGGAACACATCAATTTGTACACCAAATTTAATTCACTGCTAGCATAATAATGTCTGTATTTCATACCAAGTTGTAATGTGGGATTGAATCTCTGTAGTGATTAATGTGCTGCCTATATGTTCCCAGTCAACTTCTGACAATATCAATTGATTTTTCATGCAGTTATTATTTCTTGTTGCTATCTGTGTGATCCTTTATTTCTTTCCATCAGTATATGAAGGGTCGACGGGAATAACCTGTGATGTCACATTTTTAGTAAGGTGATATTTTTTTATTTTAACGGTTACAACTGTTGCAATCGTGGAATATTTATGCCCAAGAAAGCATAATTTATCAACTACATTGTACTTTTAATGGCCTACCATAATTTTAGGTTTTTAATTCAGTGTGACATTGTGACCTTCACATACATGACCATTATAATACTGACTATCTGCTTGGACATCATAGGTTATTCCCATGGAACCTTCATATATATATTATATTATATAATTATATATACACACACACAGATTTAAAAACATAGTTCTGGTGGTTTTCTTCAGTTTAATGCCCTGCACATAAACCATGTAGCATATTGTAATATTGTATGTAACTCTACTCATTCCTGTAAGATTTCATTTATACATTCAGTTTATTTTTTAACAAGAGTACCGGTGAGGAACATGATACACCCGTCAGGAGTTTGACGGAAAACCATATGATATTCAGAATATAGACAAATTATTTGATTTATTTGTATCACAGAGACCTAGTAATAGTATGCGACACACTGCTATCCCAAGTTGTTCCTGCATGTGAGGTTTGATGGTCCTGCATGCATCTGTATACAAGATATGGTCTGGATATGGATTTACAGTTATGTGCAGTAGACCGTGAAAAGTAGGTGACAGTGACCTAGTAATAGTATGCGACACACCGCCATCCCAATTTGTTCCTACATGTTAGGTTTGACGGTCCTGAATGCATCTGTATGCAAGATATGGTCCGGACAAGGATATACTGTTATGTGCAGTAGACCGTGAAAAGTAGGTCACAGTTACCTAGTAATAGTATGCGACACACTGCCATCCCAAGTTGTTCCTACAAGTGAGGTTTGATGGTCATGTATGCATCTGTATGCAAGATATGGTCCAGACAAGGATATACTGTTATGTGCAGTAGACCGTGAAAAGTAGGTCACAATGACCTAGTAATAGTACGTGATACACAGCCATCCCATGTTCCTACATGTGAGGTTTGATGATCATGTATGCATCTCTTTGTAAGATATGGTCTGGACAAGAAAACGTTAACAGACGGACATACAGATGGACGGACAGAAGGATGGACAACACCATACCATAATACGACCCATCATAGACAGGCATATAAAAATACATCACAACAAAAGCAAGACACGTACAACTGAAAACACTCATTGTAACATATATATGGTATCTCACAGGAACGATGAGGTTTAGTGTGAAGATACATAATTGTGTTTAGTTCTCACCTTTGAAAACTCCCCCTCCATATCCTCCACTGTAAAACCAGACAGTGTGGTTGTAACCGAGCGCCCAGGTCACCCCACAGGGAGATGTTTCAATATACTCAAGATGACCTCCTACAGGAATCCAACACCTACAAAAACATACATAAGAGATATATGAAGTTTAAAGGGACGGACCCTAGTTTTTAAACACTAAGGCATATATATTAAATACTAAACGAGATTGCCTGTCATACCATTTTAATGAAACTTTTGCTGGTCAGATACCAAAACTGTTCACTCGTTTCATAAAAATGGTATGACAGGCAAGCTAGGTTAGTATTTTATTTATTACAAACCAAATGCAAACAAGTCGCAACGTAGAAGTACATGTAAGCAGATGTCGAGACATACTACATTTTATTTTTTTGTGAATTGGGTCAGCAAGTGATCTACGTCACAGGTAAACTTAAACGAGGTCACAGTGAGCAACGAGACGTCATCAATGTACAGTTTAGATTTTGGGGTGAAGCTTGCATTAATTGTTAGTTAATGAGGTTTTGAAATTCACAATCATGACTGAATTGTTGAATGGACAAGCAAAGATTGAGCTGAGTTAATGGGATTGACTAGATGTGACGCTGACATTTTATACATAGGGCCGTAAAGAAGAGCAGGAGGTTGAGGCTTCGTACACAATTTCAATTAATGGCCATATTTTGTAATGGTACACTTTTAAATTACACTATTTTGTACAAACACGGTTAGATACGTTTAAACTTAATAATCTCTGAACAAAACATTTTCAACAGCAATTTTGCACTCAGTGTTTTCTAGTGTTTGGAAAAAAGGATGCATCATGCACTCAGTTTATTTTATTGCAGGGAGATGCAAAGTGACGTCATTCGAATACCAACATCATTCATTATCCCATAAGCCTGCGCATGCCAATATTTCACTAGTTAGATATTGCGTAATTGTTATGACATGAGTAATATCTTACACTGCTGTTAAATAATGTTCACTATTAAAGCAGCTTATGATCACTGAAATGAAACATTACTTAATAAAAAATATATTTTATAGTTTATATTGTTCATTTCCGTACAACCAAAGTTATTCTGGTCATCCTGGTGTTTCTAATACCACAAAATGCATTTTTCATAGTAATGATTATGGAGTCGAGTTCTAGTCTATTTTTATGGATATTTTCCAATTTCATCTTCACAGACTCTTGTTTCACTCTGAGTTACAGGTTTGTAGATTAACTAAACTTAGTGTCCATTCTTACAGGTTAAAACTAGGATCTGCTTCTTTAACAATATATATGTATGTTACATACATGTACATTGTGCCTCATAAATTATAATTTTTTGTCAAAGCCCACAGTGCAGTGAGATAAGAAAGTTTAATTGTATTTAGGTCAATGTCATATTTAATATACAGTGTCAAGTAGTTGAAGGAGGTAATGTATGTAGGTAATGTATGTAGGTCAAGTTCAGAAGTTATACAAAATTATATAGATGAAGAAAATACTTTTTTTGCAATATATATGCCATTTCAGTCCAATGATGGTGATTACTTCTACATGTATGTACACATTTAAGTATCAATCTCATAATAATGCATGGGTCTCACATCTCATTGGCTTTCACATGGCAGGTCGGAGGTCGGTGGATGTACGTGTCTCCGCGGAGAGTTGTTGACCACACAGAGCCTACTGGGATAGCTGACCGAAGGTTCCAAAGAGAGGCATTCGCACCACATATCACAGACACCTTTGGAACACAATACAGTAGAGTCATTATAACAGCCATTCACAGATTTTGAGACATATATTATCAGTGTCCAGTGCATATTATGTAATAACTGAAGTGTTGAAAAATCAACATTACACAAATATGAGGTGGAAACACATATTAGAATTACATAAATTTAAGACAAAATTATTATAAGAGCTACATGTATCCATTCAAAGGTTATACATATTAGACATATCTTATCAACATCTATTGCATATTTTGTGTATGACATGAGTCTAAATTCAATATTGCAAAAACTACGATTTAGATACATATAATATTATATACTGTATCTTATCACATTTAAGATATAAATTACTATTATATAATAGCCAATAAAAGGCAACACGTATTACATACATGTATTTTATCATATCCAATTCTCAGCATTAGTCCAAAGACAATTTGTTCTGCTTACTCCTGTTTCATGTATATAAAGAAATGAATTAACGATTGTTTGTTATTTCTTTCACATTCATCGGGGTATGAAAAAAAATCATCCACAAACTGTATGAATCGGCAAAGCCGTTCTCACATAAGTTTACAGATGATTATTTTTGTTCATATCCAGATGAAAGTAAAATAAATAACAGACAATACTTCTAATTAAATTTCAATCATACATGTACTTGCTAATAATAACACTAAAGGTTCATGCTATATTTCAGAATTATTTTTGGTCCATAAACAATAATGCTTAATAAAAAAAAGAAATGTTTTATTTAACGACACACTCAACACATTTTATTTACGGTTATATGGCATCAGACATATAGTTAAGGACCACACTGATTTTGAGAGGACACCCGTTGTCGCCACTTCATGGGCTACTCTTTCCGATTAGTAGCAAGGGATCTTTTATTTGCACTTCCCACAGGCAGGATAGCACAAACCATGGCCTTTGTTGAACCAGTTATGGATCACTGGTCGGTGCAAGTGGTTTACACCTACCCATTGAGCCTTGCGGAGCACTCACTCAGGGTTTGGAGTCGGTATCTGGATTAAAAATCCCATGCCTCGACTGGGATCCGAACCCAGTACCTACCAGCCTGTAGACCGATGGCCTAACCACGACGCCACCGAGGCCGGTAATAATGATTAATAAGATAACTTGCCCACATAAATGACATCATCTGATATGACATTCCCTGATGACATAATTTTACATTCATCAACACAGCATTTTGAGAGTACTGCTAAAGCAATACACGTCCCCTATCTGACCCAACAATTTTTCGTATCTTCTAAATTCAAGGGCCAAATATCTGTTGAAAATGGTAAATCACCATGGAAGTTAAACTTGATCAGCAACAGTACATGATAAAGCTATAGACAAAATTTCATCTCAATATTTGAAAGTATTGCAAAAAAAAAGTCTGGATCTGTTTTTCATATCTCAAGGGCCATAACTCTGTCAAAAATGGGTAAATTGCCATGAAAGATGAACTTCATCTGTAATAGTGCATGATAAAGCTATATACAAACTTTCAGTTCAATATCTTAAGGCCTTCTAAAACAGAAGTCTGGAAAACCAATTTTCACATTGCCTAAGTTCAAGGGCCATACATGTAGCTCTGTCAAAAATGTGTAAATAGCCATGATCTGTAACAGTGCATGATAAAGCTATACACAAAATTTCAGCTCAATATCTCAAAGCCTTCTGCAAAAAACATCCGGAAAACATATATGGGACAGATGGACGGACGGACAGACAGACAGACAGAAGGACAGAGATGAAACCTATACAGTCCCCTCCGGTTGGATGGTAGGGGACTAATAAAAGAACAAACTCCCGTTGGTACATCTGGACCAATGGGATGACGTTATATTGTAATGGAAATTTAATTATGAAACTGTACTAGAAAGACTGACTCACCCAATCGTTTGCCTCCACTTCAGAAGACGGACTAAGCAGGTAGGGTCGGATTATTTTCACAGTGTCGGCTGTATGCACAGCAAACACTGTGCTCTGGTTGGCAGTGGACACTCGGTAAACACACACGATGTCCTGTATTAAAATCTGCACATCCTGTTGAGAAACAGTTATATCAGTATTTAAAGTAGCATTATCAGTTTACATTTCATTTTAATTTACATTGATTTATAGTTATAATATCCAATTACGCTGTCCTGGGCACCGGACTCGGTGGCGCAGTGGTTAAGCCATCAGACTACACACTGGTAGGTACAGGGTTCACAGCCCGGTACCGGCTCCCACCCAGAACAAGTTTTTAAGGGCTCAATGGGTAGGTGTAAGGCCACTACACCCTCTTCTCTCTCACTAACCACTAACCAACTAATCCACTGTCCTGGACAGACAGCCCAGATAGCTGACGTTTGTGCCCAGGACAGTGTGCTTGAACCTTAATTGGATATAAGCACGAAAATAAATTAAAATGAAATGAATGTCCTGGGCACACACCTCAGCTATCTGGGCTGTCTGTTCATGACATTAGGTTAGTTATTGGGTTGTTAGAAACCATGCTATATAATGACCCCACACCTATTGTCCGAACCAAATTGTTAACAACTACAAAAAATTACTCTCCTACCTTTAATTGCCGTTAGATTTCCTCCAAAGTTTGTCCAGACACAAATCACAAAAAAAACCACTACAAATATACAGATTCCACACATGAGACTGCAACGATGTCGCTGATATCGTCTTTGCTGAGATTGCATAGGAAAAAATACATGCAGTTTTCTGCCGTCTGCCACGTTGCTTGTTTATGGAAAACTCTTCAAGAGTGGTGAAAGCCTCCAAAGTATGTGACACAATTAATATGAAATCAATGATCTCTAGTGGTATCATTAAAAAAAAAAAATAATAATAATAAAAAATAATAATAAATAATATGACGTCATCACGTTTGCTTTTATATCATAACATGTTATGACATTGTTAGATTAAGTCCTATCCTTTCACCCCTCTTGAAGAATATTCCATAAAAAGTTAAAATAGCAGCTGGCACAAAATTACATGCTTTTTGCCCTATGCGCTCTCAGCGAAGTCAATATAGGTGACATAGTTATCATCTGGTATGTGGAATCTGTGTCATTGTAATGGGGTTTTTCAAGATTTCTGTCTGGACAAACTCTGGAGGAAATCTAACGGCAATTAAAGGTAGGAGAGTAATTGTTCGTAGTTGTTAACAATTTGGTTCGGACAATATACCCACTGAGTTATTGAAGTTGCTCTGAGTGGAAGCCGGTATCGAGAAGAGAACCCAATACCTACATGTACCAACCTTAAATCTGATGGCTTAACCAAGCATCTTAACAGCCAATCAAATGGTTATAACTCTCTATTGTGTCTATAGCAAAAATGTGATACAAATTGTGTTACAACATAATAAATGTGTGAACATGCTGTTAATAAATAATTATCAGTATTTAAAGTAACATCATCAAAGTTTATACATGTGTATTGTATTTTCATTTTAGTGGAATGGAATGGAATGGAAAATTGTTTAATGTGCACATTGTCCTTATACTTCACCATCAGTAATAACTTTCTTTTTTTGTATTTAACTTCTTTTTTTAAATTCATAATCATATAGTTAATACAGTAACTTTACATAACAAATCCAATGTTTATAAATAAATATATGAATGTGAAATGTATACACAAAATACTAATAACAATATCAATACTAGTCCTGTCCTTAAACAGTCCTAAAGCAGTATTCATATAAAGGATATATAATAAATCAAAGACAATTATACAGGAATAAAGAAATGTTGATCCTTTTTTTTTCATTTTATAAAGTAAAATATATTAAAAATTGAGATTTGCGTGAAAAGAAAATCTATTAATTTTGCATAAAAAACATCAGATACTACCATTTCTTTTCTTCTGTGCTTGTAGTGAACGGTGAGCAATCCTGTGTCACCTTCCTTCAAAGCGACCTCCAACTCGACCGTGCACGGCAGCCAGCCAGCGTGGCGACCAAAGTGGAACCACTGCATCGATGCTTTCTTCACCCACGAAGACTGAAAGTGTGTAGTGTGGAATTAACCATCAAGTTTTATGAATAGGAGGAGAGGGACAGAAATATGGTGAGCATAGACAGAATGGGACAAGACAAAGTAAGACTAGTTAACATAAGATTCGTTGAGACGTCTTGCAACCCAGATGATCAGGAAAATATAGAAATCTGATTAGACCACCGACTTCAACCATGCTTAGTTTATTTGACAAGGTGAAACTGTAAACCAAGTTTTACCTACATGTACATGTACATGTAGGACTTATATTTTGTGAGAAAAAAAAAAAAAAATATAAAAGTAATATCTATACCTCGCCTTTTTACTTTGTAAAGGCGAGATGATAATAGAAATTGTAAACTGGATATTAAATAATTTTAGCCAATTTCTCCTGAGTTATTTTTTCCTTTTTAAGAAATGTCCTCAAGTTTGTACCAAAACGCGGATCCTCACCAATACCAAAATGCTATGGTTCGCTGTTCGCGATGTTATTGTTAGCAGACGACAAACAAAATTGCGTTTTGCGCATTTGTTATTTACCTGGTAGGCATCGTTTCTAATCGGTTTTTTTAATTACTCCAGTGAGAGTGTTAAATCGTAGATTTACGTCCAACCAAGTTACATTTACATTTACAACGGTCTTTGAGAATAAGGTGCTTCTTGCACGTAAACGCAAATCTACGGCAGACATAAGTGCTAGTCGTAGACGTATATTTACACCTTTTTGTGAATATGGGTCCTGATCCATATTTTGTGTACTAGGGTTACCAGAAACTGTGCTTATGTAAATGCCTTATGTCTGGCAGCAGTAACTCCCATACTAACCTTGTCTATTGCACTCTCATAATACTGAAAATTCTCCGTTTCCTTGAGGTTTCTTTCTTGCAGCAGCTTCAAGATTTGTTGTCTAATCGCCACGCTAATCTTAGACTTCAAGTCTTTGCCAGACTCCGATTCTGAAATTTGAATTCATAACAAAATTATCCTATAACCATAACATTCAGGCAATCGATCTGGCATGTTATAAAAATGTAAAAACTTTTGTTTTGTTTCATGATTTAAGAAGATCACACAGATTTATTAAACATCGGCTATTGTTAGCCAAACATTCCATAATTTCGACACATAGTTTTAGAGTAAACCCACATTTTTATAATTAAGCACTTTCCCCACAAACAGCACAGAACATACCATATCTTTGACCAAAAAAAATAATCAGAGAATGGGTCCACTGAGAGGGTTCGATCCTTAAGTTCATGCACATCAGGCAAGTGCTCTACCGACTGAGCTACATGTAGATATACTGTCCCATAAATGAAAGTTAAAGTTTGTTTTGTTTAACTAAACCACTAGAGCACATTGATCAATTAATTATCGGCTAATGGATGTCAAACATAAATTTGGTCATTCTGACTCGTAGTCATCAGAGAAAATCTGCTACATTCATTCATTTCATTTCAACTTATTTTCTTGCTTATATCCAATTAAGGCACACACCTCAGCTATCTGGGCTGTCTGTCCAGGACAGTGGGTTAGTTGTTAGTTGGTTTGTGGTTAGTGAGAGAGAGAAGAGGGTGTAGTGGCCTTACACCTACCAATTGAGCCCTTTAGAACTCACTCTGGGTTGGAGCCGGCACCAGGCTGTGAACCCTGTACCTACCAGCCTGTAGTCCGATGGTTTAACCACTGCGCCACTGCAGCCAGTCCCACTACATTTTTCCATCAAAAGCAAGGGATCTTTTTATATGCACTTTCCCCACAGACAGCTAGGAAAGCACATACAATGGCCTTTGACCAGTTGTAGTGCACTAGTGGGAAATTTTAAAAAACCCAATCAGTTGAATGGATCCACTGAGGTGGTTTATCTAGTCATTAAACCTCGCCAATGTATACTATGATTGCAGGATAAATAAACTATAAATGAAATAATGCAAGCAATACCTTTTCTCGGCTGTAACCAGTAGACCTTCGTCGGATTGTTGATGGTGCAGGCCAAACCACTGAGCTGCATCCAGCAGTAACGAGGCATAGCCGGTGTCAACACAAACATTTCAACAACGCTGTGATCCGACATCAGGGTTTCCTCGGGAACTGCTGCTGTACCATCCCGTCCTTCATTAGACTGCAGAGACTTAGGCCTACAGCTCGACTGGTTCTTCGACATCGATGTCTCACAGTTGTCTGTAATAGTACCAGTGTATGCCTCACTAGGCAGCAAGGAAACCCAGCCAATACTTGCTGCTTGATTATCGTGACTTGAACTTGAAGTCGTCTTCTTGTCATTTGAAATAACATCTGTCCAAGGATTTCCGGAATTAGGCTTTTTGTCATTTGGAATAGCATCAGAGTATGGTGTTCTGTGAGTAGCTGCCATCTTGTTATTTGGAATGTTATTAGAACATTGAATGCCTTGAGTTAATGAAGTGCTACATTTACCACTGTTAGTTATCTTCTGAATTTTATCTGGACACATGCGATCACTTGAATCAGGAGCGTCATGATTGGTCTCATTTGGTTCACTGTTTAATAAATCTGTCACAAAGTTGAATATTTCTGATGACCTTGGCGACCACATGTTTGAGTCGCTGTCATTAACTAAACTCTGTGACGTACTTCTGTCTTTGGTTGTTAACTTCAGTTTGTCATTATCAGGCAAAGTCAGGGACTCATTCTTTACTTCATATGATTCATTTACATCAGGTGTGCTTAAACAATGATTGTCTACACCTTCTCCATCCTGAAATAAGTCATCTGATTGTTTCAAAATGTTTCCAATTTTATCATCTGTTTGCATTACTGAGTCAACTTTGGCATCGCCTGGATTAATATCACCAGTGTTATTCAGTGTAACATGGAAATTGCCATCAGTAATATCACCACATGTACCAACACTTGAAATATCACCTTTATTTTTTTCACTTGGTGAGACCTGAAAATCGCATTCCTTTGAAACAGCAGACAAAACAGGAAGGCTAAATGTTTTTATCCCACCATGCTGCATCGGCTGTTCGTTTCCATCCATTTCACTCTTCACTACACTGAATACCGGCACCACATCGCATATCGGCGTACTCCTCACTTCACTGTTCACACTGACACTGTCGGAACAACAACAATCAGATTCGTCCAAGTCCGAGTCGTTTCTCATCTCAGACATACAGCTCGAAGTACTGCCTGTTGATATTCCGCGGATGTCTTCTTGGAGTTGCAGTTTCTGCCACGATTTTCCGCCGAGATCGCTGTTTGTGACTCCAGCTCGGTAGTATACTTCTTGGTCATCCATTCCAATGGCAAAGACCTGTCAGTGGAATAGTACGACAGTGTGCAATTTTGGTTTAAAAAATTTAAGTGTCATAAGGACTCAGTTTGCAAATCTTTATAGCCTGCAACCAAACCCAGTGAGCCTGCTGTGCATCTCCAGTAGAACAGAAGATACACTGGAGAAAACTTGAGTGTTTTCTCTTTTATAGATACATTACCTGTCCTCAAACAAGTGCACCTCCCCCCCACGCAAGTGGTCTGGTCCGAACATCCCAACAGCCAATGGGATGGCCTAAATTCTTCTACTGCATACTGCTCTCTAGTTCCGGTCACATGACTGTAACTTCCTTCTTTTTCCCTGAGCGCATCGCACGGAGAACAGGAAGCGGGGAGGCCCGGGCGGGATGAATCTTGAGGACAGGTAATGTATCTATAAAAGAGAAAACACTCAAGTTTTCTCCATTTCTATAGACATTACCTGTCCTCAAACAAGTGCAGCATTCAACAGATGGTGGTGGGTGCCGAGATCCGTAGATGCTTGTGATAACTCCCCAACCGGAAAGAGGCTGACTAGTGGAAGAATAAGGCCAACCTTGGTAAGCCCTCATCCTAGGGATGCCCGTCACAGACCAATGCAGGTGATGTTAGTAACAACAACCAGAATGGTGGCATCCGTCAGCAGTGGCAGGTACGGCTCCTAGAACACATGGACCAGGAGGCGGAAGCCACATCTCATGCTGGTTCTGACAGGGTGGGAAGACGTAGCCACCAGGGATGCAGGTGTTAGGTAACCCTCACGTATTGAAGTGTTATAGTTTTTCAATAAACAAGCGACAACCTAATGAGGTGCATCCGTCAGAACATTGAACAAAACAAGACCCCCGAGTGTTTTCTGTCTAGTACACCAAAGATCTGTTAGTTCAATAACGACAACCAATAACCACATGCAGTGCAGGGTAAAGGTTATCGAGACAAAAGTTCCGGCACCAGTACGTGAACTGTGCAAAAAGAACAAAAGTCTAAGCAATCCTCATCTGTCTATTCGATGGACATCTCGGTATGCAGCCCAGAATCAGACAGACATCAACGGCGACGAGGACGGCTTGTATTCAACAGAGTCTGTGCAGCAACAACCGGACCCAGATGATGGAACCCCTCAACGTCTTCTGTGGTGACATCCCTCAGATAATAGTTGGCGAAGATGGAGTCCGTAGCCCAGAACCAACCAGTGATAATGTGCTGAATGGGTGTGTTGCAGTGCAGGGACATCGTGGCAGCCAAGGCACGGAGTTCATGCGGATTAGAAGCAGACGGAGCAGGTAAACCCCCTTCTGATAGGCGGTCAGGATAGAAGACCGGATCCAGGTGGCCACCGTGTTCTTGGTAAGGTCCCTCAACCGACTCTGGTTACAGGAAAGGAAAAGTCTTTTGCGATGTTGTCGAAAAGATCTGGTCCTCTCGATGTACTGGTGCAGGGCTCTGACAGGGCACAACGCCAAGTCCTCAACGTCCGCCGGACCAACGATAGAGGAGAGGGCCTGCACAACATACGAACGAGGCGCTTGGTCTGGTAACTGATTCTTTGCAACAAAGTTCATGAGTAACCCCAAGTTGACTGCACGCCGATCTTGGTGAAAAACGTACCAAGTCTACATCAAGAGCATGGAGTTCTGAGACACGGGCAGCCGTGGCAAAACCGAGTAAAAACACCGTCTTCCGCATCAAGTCTTGCAGGGAAGAGGATTCGATCGGCTCATAAGGTGCGGTGCGATAACGCTCGTAACACCAGATTCAGGTCCCATCTTGGTGGCCGAAAAACGGTGTACTTGATCATCAAGGCGAAACCCTTTGATCATCTTATGGATCTCAGGAATACCCGATAACTTCGTTCCAGTAGCGACATCACGAACAGTAGCGATGACCGAAACGTACCCCAGCGATGGTAGACCCCTTTAATCGTAAAGTGGTCCGCAGATACAGCCAAAAAACCCAGCAAGACGAAGTATCTGGATCGTCTGAGGTTTGAGGTTTTGCCGGAAAACACCCTCGGTGAAAGCAAAGCCATCTGACGTTAGTAGTAGATGATCTGTGCGCTTTCAAAATGGCCGCCGTAGACTGTGAAGAAAAACCTTTCTTTCTCAAACTCTTGGCGATAAAGTCCACGCGTGCAGTTGGAACAACTGCGGACGTGGATGGTATAGTCTTGACGTGGGATGCAGCAAACAGATGATCCCAGTCTGGCAGCGGTAAAGGATGTGGATCGGCAAGACGTATTAGATCTGGATACCACATCCTGGATGGCCACATTGGAGCAATGAGTAACAGGCGACAATGGTACAGCTGAAACCTCTGAAGCACCCTTGGAAGGAGGATTCGTGGAGGAAAAGCGTACGCGTCCATCTGTTCCCAGATGATGGCCAAGGGCGTCGAGATCCAGAGCTTCGGGATCCAGCACCGGAGACACGTAAACCCTCAGCTGATGGTTGAATCGTGTGGCGAAGAGATCGATGTTTGGTGTCCAAAGTCTGTCGCACACCCATCGAAACGCTTCGGGATGGAGCATCCATTCCGTCGGCTGTGGAGACGACGGCCGAGACAGTGTGTCGACTAGTACATTGGAAACCCCTGGAATATGGCGAGCCCGAAGTTGCAACGGAATCTCGTCAACCAGCTTGTAGAGACGATAAGTCAACTGCAGCAGACTGCTGGAGTGGGTTCCGCCCTGACGGTTGATATAAGCCACCGCGGTAGTACTGTCTGTGGCTACCATGAGAGAGGCGCCTGACAGCATCTCTCGCCAATGAAAGATGACGTAACTGACAACATCTCCAACAGGTTGATGTGTAGATCGGCTTCATCTGGAAACCACACAGCCACCAACAGGGACTGGACTGCAAGGCGACTGGTAACCGGATCAGCAAATCTGCGTTATTGTACTGAATGCATGGATTCAGAAACAAACTGGATACCGCGACCTCTAAGCATAAAATGTTGCGCCGACGTCAAAATTACTCTTGCAATGATACTTCATGAAACAGTAATAGAGTGATTCAGGAAATCAAGACATCGGAAACAGCGACCCCGTGATACAGGCAAGAGCCAAGACAGCGTAGCAACTCGCTACGCTACATGCCCGATATACCTGGAGTGAAGCAACGCAAAACAGCAACCGGCTAAAATCCACGGCCGTCACACCACCCGGTGCGAAACAGCAGCAGAGACCATCTAGACAGCATCGGTCACGAACTCTGGCGGTAACAACAGTAAACGTCAGTGAGTTGATAAGCCGCAATGAACCATAGGAAAACGGTGACGGTAAAACCCCCGTACCACGTGATGGCAAATGGATAACTTCCGGAACCAGCGGAAGTAGCGACTGTCTTGCATCGCACACCGGATATAGAGAACGATCTGCCGAATGTCGCTGAACCTTCCTCGAACAAGAGAATATCGTGTGCACGGGATCTCAACACAAGTGACCGGAACCAGTAGACTTTCTTCGTCACCAACCCGGAACGCTTGTAACGTCGACCCCTTCACGGCAAAGAGCCGTATGTAGACCACAGGTCTGCCAAGATTACCGGCTTGTGCTGAAAGTCAAGAATGGATCGCTTCAGGCAAGTCGGTTGACGATAGTGTGCAATCGTAGTGCACATCGACGTCACGGAAGATATAAGGTAGACCAACATCAAAGTCGACGGCTAGAACAAGGCATATCCTCTGGCATCCTGCACATGAGGAGTTATGGTCGCCATGTACAACATGTACGCTGAACTGAAGCCATCGACAGGACGTGCCAATCTGTAAGTTCTAGGAAGACGTCTGGTCCCGCCGGAAACAGCGTCATCCAAGGCCGGCGTCACACCGTTGAAGGATAGGTTGAAGACGGGATACGTTCGTTGTGACGAATGGGGAATGGCACAAACGAAGTCTACTCAAGTAAACCGACATCGGATCAGTCCTCAAACGGAAACCTTCTAGAATGGTGCGAGTGGACTGTGAAGTGACGAAAGCATATACACCGCAGCGAGACAAACAGTCACAGCCATGTGGGTCACTGCGTCCGGATCTTCTATAACGGAAGGTGCCGACGCATCATCTGGAAAATCGGTCAGTAACCTGGCACAGGCACTTCGATCCAATGTACTGGCTGCATCGGAAACACGGACCGTGGACGGTTCCCGTCAGGAGCCGGTGTAACCCTGAACGCCGAATCAGCTGCCGACTGGTGTGGACGGTACGATGTACACGGACCGGCAGGAGCCGGTGGAACCCTGGACACTGCACCACTTCGATCGATCACGGGACGACGGTACCGAACGGTGAGCCGATGACGCAATTTTCCAATTCGTTACAGGGCTCCGTCTGCTTGCTGGGAACAACGATACGCACGGGCCAGTTACTGGTAGCCGTGTAAACCGACGGGGGCCTGTGGCAGCCAACGATCGAATGCCGATATCTGCCGGTGGAACCTCCGTGGCGATCATCGAACCCCGGACCCTTCTTGGCTGAAACCGGTGGATGGGCCAGCGGCGGTAGCATATCAGATATGACAGCCAGACAATCCTCAGTGACAAGTGGTCCGCCGCATCCAGATCTTCCAGCACCGCATGAACCGATACATCATCAGAAAGTCACGTAGCACCCGTGAACAGGCCAGTCGCTCTGGTCATGGCCCGATGGAGATACCGGAGAACCGGACCGTGGGCGGTCCCGTGTGGATACCAAGGAACGGATGACCACATCGTCGTTGGATGTGGCAAGGACGGCAACATGTCGTAGACAGCCGCCAAGCAATCCCTCATAGTCATATGGTCCGTAGAGTCGGGCTCTTCAATGACAGATGCCGCAGGCGCTTCATCACCAAAGTCTCGTAGAACTCGAGCACAGGCCATCGATGTACCGTAATGGAAGCCGCTGGTTAAACCGGACCGTGGATGGTCCCGTCTAGCCCTCGGAGGCCTTGGAAGCCACATCAACTGAAGGTTGGCGCTGACGATCTATGGAACCCGTAGGGAGCCATACAGGTCATGTGGAACGGCTACGGTCCCGGCTCCGATGCGCCGAAGGGGACTTCCCCGCCGAAGATCGGTGAGCCTTGGAATCCGTGGAGCGTCTATCTGAATGAGCCGGCTTCTTAGAGGGCTGCGTAGAGACCGCAGGCCTGTCATCCGAAGTCTTAAGTAACGGTGGAGCTGAAGAAGCCGCACCCCCTGAAGAGGGGACTGGAACCGGACCTGACCCCGAACTCGCCGATTAGGTAAGGTCGCCATTGACGCCATTGTTTCTTCCAGCATGGTCGGTAGAATTGAACGTAACTCTTCCGCCACGGAGTCAGCAATCGAAGGCGAAGATTCCACCTTCTTGGTCCTCGAAGATTCCACCTTCTTGGTCCTCGCTGACACCACCTTCAGGTAAGCCGCGAACTCGACATCAGACAAGCCCGCACAAAGGTCGCATCTAGAAGTGAGGCCACACGAACACGACAACCTGGGTCGCCGCCGGCTAACTTCTTCCAGCGTAACACGCTCGAACTAGTCGCCTGAACATTATCAGATATGATAATAGTAATTTTTCAATCTGTGAAAGAAAGAAAAAACGGCAACCATAACACAAATACAAAGCCGGTAAATAAAAACGCCATTTTGCAAATGGCGTCCGACACGACAACCGGCGATATAACAACATTTCATGTAATTAACACTTGGCAAGTCAAGCGAAATACGCGAAAGACATATGAAAGCTAACGAAAGCTAACGAAAATTAAGGTGAAAAACATTTCACCCAAACACAAAGCCAGTCAACACAGACGCCATTTGCTGCAAAATGGCGTCCGACACGACAACCGGCAATATAAACAACATTTCATGTAATTAAACGCTTGGAAGTCAAGTGAAATACGCGAAAAGAACATACGAAAGCTAATGAAAACGAAGGTGAAAAACATTTCACCCAAACACTAATACAAAACCAAAGGTCTTATAAAAGTTGACTCCAAACAGAGCCAAGCAAAAGGACGTCCAGACCCTTTAGCGAAGAGAAAAAGAAGGAAGTTACAGTCATGTGACCGGAACTAGAGAGCAGTATGCAGTAGAAGAATTTAGGCCATCCCATTGGCTGTTGGGATGTTCGGACCAGACCACTTGCGTGGGGGGGAGGTGCACTTGTTTGAGGACAGGTAATGTCTATAGAAATAAATGTTTTGCAAATTTTTTGGAAAATTCACGAATAATGAAAATGTATAAATTACAGAGAATGGTTACAACAGTTCTGTACTGAAGTCACAATTTATTATACAAATTACAATTATTTGTACACAATTCCAAAATGCACAGCATAAATGGCAACATAAATGACTGCATCCTGTAAATCTTGCCAATCAAAATTTGAAAAATAAACATTCTGAGAGTACTGCTATACATGTCCCTTACTATAGGATTAACATATTTTCATACATCTTTAAGTTCTTGCAAGGGCCGTAACTGTCAACAATGAGCAGATCCCCATGAAAGTGAAACTTGATGAATACGGTAACTCAACATGATAAAGCTATACACAAAATGTCAGCTCGGTATCTTGAGGCACTGTGAAGAAGGTCCAGAAAACTGTATGTGGGACAGACGGACAGACTGACAGACGGATGGACAGACAAGCAAAGACAAAACCTAGTGTCGTTTCCAGTCGGACTGGTAGGGACTTATAAAACTTATAAATTATCCTGTACTGTCACTGGGGTTGTTTTTTTTTGGAGTGGGGGGGGGGGGGGGGGGGGGGGGGGGGGGGGGGGGGGGGGGGGGGGGGGTAAATTACAAGTATTGAAACTTGAATAAACTTCCTATAATTACACATTATAACAGAGTTACTATTCTCTTTCAGAGGTAGTTGTGAGTCTACCTTCATACTGTTTGGGGATTATAGGTAAAATGTTTTGTATGGTAGGAAATTAGTGGTAGTTATTCTACCATAGACGTCTGTTGAAAATTGTGAGTCGAGTCTTATGGATGGAATGGAATATACACTACAGTTTGAAGCCTGGACAACTATCGCCATAACCAGATTTTTAAAAATATACTAACATGGTCATTTGGTGTTATTGTGATGTACGACATCTCTCCAACCATCTCAATCCAAACAGTTCCTGTGACCGACGACAGATTTCCCGAGCTGAGATCACCTCCTGAGATACCCTTCCGAAACCAGACCTGTGTTATATGTAAAATATGCTTTTAGAAACCGGATATTATTCTGAAACCAGACCTGTGTTATAGCCTATGTTTACCTATAACTTATAGGTAAACATACTTTTACAAACTGGATATTATTATCAAAACCAGACCTGTGTTTCATGTAAAACATACTATTAGAAACTGGAAATTATTCCAAAACCAAACATGTGTTATATATGTAAAACATACATGTACTTTTAAAAACCAAGATATTATTTTTAAAAAAGATCATTCTGTGTCTCAAGAACCACATAAAGTGACATTATACCAAAACCAGATATGCATCTTGAAAAACACGCCTTGATAGAGAATAACTGGTTACTGCCAAAATATATCAGCTTTATCCTACAAAGGTTAGAATGGCTAATGCTGTGAGAATAAAGCTGATATCTTAAGGCAGTAAAAGGTTATTTTAGTTATCCTGCAATAGTTGGAAAATTAGTATTTATTCCAGTTTTTGCATGCAAATCAAGTACCATCAACCTAGCAAGGCTTTTGCAGTATGATATCATACAATATACATGACGTCATTCTTTGTAATGAAAATATATATCACTATGAAAATTATTTCAGTTTGTTTGAATATTTTGTATAATTATGTATCATGTAGCAAAACATATATATTTAGTGCAAAAACTTACGACTATGTCCGATGCTTACAAACATTTTAAAACACTAATTTCAGGGCTATAATAAAATGACTGACATTACCATAAGCACACTCTAAACTGAAAATAAGGTGTACATATCAATTTGGCAGCAACATTTATACACACATCATCCCCCACCACCCCCATATTTACAGTAGTTGTAAAGTTAAAGTTTGTTTTGTTTAAAGACATCACTAGAGCACATTGATTAATTAATCATTGGCTATTGGATGTCAAACATTTGGTAATTCTGACACATAGTCATGAGAGGAAACCTATATTTTTCGTAATGGAACAAGGTATCATTTATATGCAGTTTCCCAGACGGGAAAGCACATACCACTGCCTTTGATCAGTTGTGGTGCACTGGTTGGAATGGGAAAAAATCCTGATCAACTGAATGGCTCCACCGAGGTAGTTCGATCCTGTGACACAAGCACCTCAAGTGAGCACTCAACTCACTGAACTAAATCCCATCCCACAGTAGTTCTAGTGAGCACTCAACTCACTGAACTAAATCCCATCCCACAGTAGTTCTAAAGTCTGGAGACTGTTAAAGTCTTGAATCTGGTCATTTTAATGTTTTTATATACATGGGAACAGGTCAGGGTATGTTCTTTGTTTTTTCATTGTCAAAAGACAAACCTTGCCCTCACGAGACAGAACCCAGAGTGAATTCAACCCAAGAGCCAGCTGCATCAGTCGTGTGTCTTTATCAGGGTAGGAAACAGTCACCCAGTCCGTTCCTGTTAGAAGTAAAAACAAGCATTCTGAGAGTACTGCTCATTTTTAAAAGAAATACAGGGCCCAACAAATTTCCATATTTCCTAAATTCAAGGGCCATAACTCTGTAACTACATGATCAAGTTATATATAAAATGTTAGCTCATTTTCTTAAGACACTGAAAAAAAGAAAGTCAGGAAAACAAATTCAAGGGTCATAACTCTAAAGTAAAGTTTGTTTTATTTAATGATGCCACTAGAGCACATTGACTTTTTCTTCATAACTCTATGAACAAGAGTACCAGTGAGTTACATAATACACCCGTCAGGAACCATAGATATTAAAACCATGGAAAACTATGGAAAACCATAGATATTAATGAATATGTTACGGGTATGATTCAAGTCTAATTATGTAAAAGTTTGTAATGAGATGGATGAACAGTTTGTTTTGCACCAAGTACTGATGATGCTGTATCCACTGGAGAAGGTGCTGTCTGATTAATGAAGTTATTGTTCTTTATTAGAATGTTCCTGTATGCAAGATATGATCCAGACAAGGATTTACTGTTATGTGCAGTAGACTGTGAAAAGTAGGTCACAGTGATCTAGTAATAGTATGTGACAGGCCGCCATCCCAAGTTGTTTCTACATGTGAGGTTTGATGGTCCTGTATGCATCTGTATGCAAGATATGGTCCGAACAAGAAAAAGTTAACAGACGGACATATGGACGGATGAACAATGCCATACCATAATATGACCAATCATAGACAGGCATATAAAAATGGGTAAATTAACATGAAAGTTAAACTTGATCTGTAACAGTACATGATAAAGCTATGGGGTGATTCAAATATTACGTTAGGCTCGAGGTGGGTGGGTGTAGGTCCAAACGTTATGTAGCATTACAAGGGGTGGGTGCATGGGTGTAATTAACAGCGTTACATACCACTTGAATTTTTTTTTTTTTTACTAAAATATGTTATTTTGTTTTGTGGTTTTTCATAACCGCTCTATCACGGCGACAATGTTTAACATAGGTAGTTATAGCTAGGTGTATAGGCCCTACATACAATATATACGGATTATAAATCGAGTTGAAATGCATACATTGTATCTGCGCTTTCTCAAATGGCAAAACAGTATGTTAAAATTATATCACACACATCGCATTACTTGTTTGTGAATGGGAGGGGGGGTCGTCTCCAAGCATTACATAATATTTTGGGGGGGGTATGGTATAGCGTTACAGAGCGTTACAGGGGGATAGGGTGGCCCCGGCGTCTAAGTTTGACACAAATAACATTAAGTATTATTTAAACGGCCCCTATAAACAAAATTTCATCTCAATATCTTGAGGCATTGCAAAAATATCAAGAAAACTAATTTTCTTATCTCCTAAGATCAAGGGCCATAATACTATCAAAAATAGGTAAATTATCATGAAAGTAAAACTGGATCTGCATGTAACAGAAAGCTATGCACTAAACTTCAGCTCAATATATTGAAGCATTGCAAAACAAAGACTTCGGTTTGTTTAACGACTCCACAAAACACATTGATTAATTAATCATCGACTATTGGATGTCAAATGCACAACAAGAAGTCCAGAAAACTATTTTTCATATCTCCTAAGTTCAAGGGCCATAACTCTGTCAAAAATGGGAAAATCACATTGAAAATCAAACTTAATCTGTAACAGTACATGCTAAAGCTATGCAAAATTTCTTTGCTTAATACCTCAAAACATTGTGAAAAAAATATACGGAAACCTATGTGTGACAGACAGACAGATGGACACAGAGGCAGAAAGGATGGAGATAAGACCTATAGTCCCCTGCAGTTGAACCGGTAGGGGAGTAATAACAGTACAACAGAAAGTGTCACCATAAACATGTTCACTGTTGATGCCCAGTCGGACTATGGCCAGTCCATCCCACGTGACGGTCCACACCTGACCGGTCGGACCCACAGAGATGTCGACCGCTCCCAGTGTGTCTGTGTTTAGACGCTGCCAGTCTTCACCCTCGGGACAGTCCCGCGTCACATTGGTCCTCACGTAGATCTGAAACAGTCAAACAGCCAGTGTAAACTGCAATGCTGTGGTGGTTGAAGTGGAATTCTTAATTCTTTGCACTCCCCTTTTTTTTGCTGTGGACTAAATTAAAAATGTTTTCCAACAGCATGTTTTTTTTGCCGTGGATGGTTTTTTTAATTGCAGGGGTTATATGATGTACACTGACAAAAAGACATTTTGAATAGTATGAATATAAAGATAAATGTAAATGATCCAAACTTACAGTGACAATAATAATAATGCAAAAATTAATTAAGGAAGAAAGAAAGGAAATGTTTTATTTAACAACACACTCAACACATTTTATTTAGTTATATGGCGTTGGACATATGATTAAGGACCACACAGATATTGAGAGAGAAAACCCACTGTCGCCACTTCATGGACTATTCTTTTCGATTAGCAGCAAGGGATCTTTTATATGCACTATCCCACAGACAGGATAGTACATACCACGGCCTTTGTTACACCAGTTGTGGAGCACTGGATGGGACGAGAAATAGCCCAATGGGTCCACCGACAGGGATCGATCCTAGACCGACTGTGCATCAAGCAAACCCTTTACCACTGGGCTACGTCCCATCCCTAATAATGCAAGGATGCATCAACTAGTGAGATGACTGGGGTAAAACCAGCAGAAGGAGAGTTGTTACCATACTTAATAAAAAACTCACCTGAAATGAAATTAAGGTATGCTTTGGAATAAAAGGTGTTGGCTGGAGATAAAACAAATTCAACATGTGGACATCAAATAGACAATTACACAATTATAGGCAAATCCAAGAGTACAAAATGTTGAAACCTTAGATTGCTTTCTCCTTTCGTGAATGCTTAACCTCACCTCTAGCCAATGGCTTTTACCCCCTATTTCAATAGTCTGGTCTGAACCCATCAACCAATAAAATGGCTAAAATCTACCCACGAGTCCATTTCCAGGAACTACCTTCTTTCTTGTTGGCTTTTAGGGGTAATGCAATACATGCAGTATACAGTGTCGAATTGTATGGCGTGAGTATCCTAAAGGTTAATGGGATATAATGACTAAACTGAAGTTAAAATGAACTGAGCAGTATTTACATCACCGGTAATGGAGATCGCCCACACTGACAAGTGACCTGGAGGCTGCTTCGGCATGTCGAACCCTCCAACAGCGATCTGAATAAAACATTCACCACTGTCCTTCACTGCCGTGTCAGACACCTAGAAGTAGATAACATGGACCTCTACAATCAGTTTAAAGTTAGATTATGGAGAGCCATTTAAGATATTACGTACATATTGATACTACTTAAATTTACATGCAAAGTTTGTTTGTTTGTTTTGTTTTTAACGACACCACTATAGCACATTGATATATTAATCATTGGCTATTGGATGTCAAACATTTGGTATATTCACTCATATTCACATTTTTGCCACTTGTATAACATAAAATCATTATTATGTTTTTTGACAAAAGAACACAAATTCGTACGGGAGAGAAATTAGGTTTGTTAAAGTTGGCAATTATTTGATATCTGTCTGTCTGTCTGTCTGTCTCTCTCTCTCTATCTATATCTCTCTCTCTCTCTCTCTCTCTCCCTCTCTCTCTCCCTCTCTCTCTCTCTCTCTCTCTCTCTCTCTCCCTCTCTTTCCCTAGCTCTCTCTCCTTTTCTTCATTTCCTTTTTTCTTATTTATTCTTCATTAGAAACTTAAAAATATCAATTTATTATAGTTGTCATTTTGGCCATGTACGAAACCTCTGTAAACTTTTGGGAGATTGAGGCCTTAATATAGATTTACACCTGTCAGCCAATTTCAAAAATGCCACCAATGTGAAAAAAATATAAAAATGAATATAATTGTTTAAATCATTGCCAAAGGGTATTATGGTGGTGGGTTATAAACTTTATTGAATGGGTTGTTTCTTTTTTATTAATTTAAAAATCAGTTACCTAAATGGTTTATCCTGAGCCTGTAGTGTAGCCATGTAATATGTTTTGGCCATTACAGCTTTTTTTCTAATTATTAAAATTACAGTATGTACCAGATTGAGTATACTTACACTGTTCTTGCTCAGAATATTAATATCTGCATATTCAATGCATTTCAGGTCATTTTAATGTTTGTCATACATGTACCTGTAGCTCATGTGCAATATGGGTTTTTGCCTACAGTAATTTTGAATATAGATTATAACAATTTATATCTTCTTCCAACTTTTAATTAAAATTTTAAAGAACTGTGGCAACATGAATTCTAAATGTATTTATCGATACTGTAACAATGTTTTATAATTCAAACTTTTATTAGGTTTTACCACCCAAGATGTGTTACATGTGAGTATAGGTTTATCTCCTACTTTAATGGCTACAACCTCAGAATGATCTTTTAAATATATATAATATATCATTCTTTTCAGGGCTCGAACGCAAGAATTTGTCTCCCATGGCAATTTAAAAATAAAATTGCTGCGGGTGAAACAGCCTACCGGCGGCAATTTAAAGCCCGCCCATGGCAATTGAAAAAACAAAAAGGACTTTTGTAGCAAATAAATAAGACTGAAAGCTTATTTTGCTGTATATATATAATGTACTAATGGTATATATTGGCAGCTAATGTATACGAGGTGTAAACATTTTGCCATCACTGAGAAGCTTTATTGATGGCACTTTTGTGCCTTTGGTGATGCTCCCAACCTACGGCAATTTATATCTCAATGACAGCAATTGCCGCCGGTGCCATTGTTAAGTTCGAGCCCTGTCTTCTTATGAGCACAATGATAAATGTATCCAGACCAATGCCCAGACGTCAGTGCTCGTGTAGCGTCTGAATCGAATCCACTTCCGTCGTCTGACACACGACTTCCACTTGGATTGGAGTAACCATGGTCCAGGGAAATTTGTGGCATACATCCAGCCCTGAAAATAAAACAAGCAGTTAGAATGCTCATAATATTATAGTCCATTATAGTCAAAATAACCCAGCTAATTAACACACATTATTTAACATTCTTAACAATGATAATAATTTGAATCACCAATTATTTTAAAGTTTTGCATGCAGGAGTGGATTATGCTTTAGGAAAGGGGGAGGGGGGATTCTGAAACAATATGTAAATGTTTATATTTTGAAATTATAAATTTTACGTGGACATCAATTTAGATCTACATGGTGAGGTGGGGTTTTTTAAGCCAGAGTGGGGGGGGGGGGGGGGTGGGTGTTCTGTGCAACTGGGAAAGCCCCCATAATCCGCTCCTGCCATGCATTAAAATATTTATGTGAAAAACTTTCTGATGGTGTACAACAAACCAACTCCACTTAGAAGAGGTGGTTACCATATACAAATTATTATTATAATATTAAACAAGAAAGAAACCTATTAAGAGATTGCCTACAGCAATCAGCAATGCTGAGAGGAGTGCCGGCCATGGAGTTTTTAATTCTGAGCAACACTTTTTCTCTGTATGCTACAAGTATATATTAAAAAAATATTCCCATGGCATATTTTTTACTGTGGACATTTTTTTAATTGCAGGGGATGTATTTTCCTGTAACATTGGGTATCACGTGTATATTGAGTTTACAGATTCAATTCTACAATCTACTGATCCGTATCTTGCTGCTATACTTAACAGTATTACTATAAACACAGGACTCGAACTTAAGAATTTGTCTCCCACGTCAATTTTTTTTAAAGAATTGCCATGGGTGAAACAGCCCACCAATGTCAATTTTGAGCCTGCTTAATTATGGCAATTATTTTTTTAAAGTGACATTTGTAGAAAATAAATATGACTGAAAGGTTATTTTGCTGTATGTAAACATATTTCAAATGTGAAAATTTTAAATACTGGCAGATTACATGTGTATGTACACCTGGTGTATATATTTTGCCATAGTTCATAGCTTTATTGTATTATCATTATGTAGGCAAACCCAATCCAATTATTTATAATTATATTCCTATATTTATTTTATTTATGCACAATTATGTGAATAGTTCTCTGTCATCTTGTTAAAATGTATGAATTGTTGTATTATATATTGTTCCTCATATTCCGTGGATTACGGCCTGAGAGAAATAAAGGTTCAGTTCAGTAATGCTCTCTACCTACGGCAATTTATATCTCAACGATGACAATTGCCACCGGTGCTGTCGTTAAGTTCAAGCCCTGTAAACAGTCAAGAAGCATACCGCTTTTTGAACATTAATATGGTTAATACTGATTTTCTATGTGACCTACATGTAGCTACCTGTAATTGCTTGAAACAAAAATCATAGAACTGTGCATAATGGATGAAAAATTAACTCACACTCCCTCCCTATATTACTACCCTGAGACGAGAAATAGCCCAATTAATGGCCCCATCGATGGAAATCGATCCTAGATCGATCACGCATCAGGCGCTATATCACTGAGCTACATTCCTCCCCTATCTGAAACTGAACCCAATATGTTAGGGGGAGTAATTAATCACTCTCCTCAACTTTTTTCACAGCAAGGTCTAGATAATCTACTATAAATGCTTAATAAAATGCTTTATAAATAAATTAATTATATTTGCGATTACAGTTTTATAATTGATAAAAATAAGTATTTGGTTTCTCACCTCTGGGTCTGGTATCACCTCCCCCTGGAAGTTGTTGTCTATTGTCCAGTCTCCCTCCCACTCCCAGTGTTCCGAGGGAAGCTGGAAACATTCTCTTGGCTGATCTCCATCACCCACATCATCTGACCACCCACCTCGGTCAGTGGGCAACAAGTGGGACCGATGAAATCCACGCAGTGGTGCCCATCGCTGAATGTCAATCATACATGTATGTCATTTTTAAAATCTTCTTTTAAACATTTCTTATCTCCAGCGAAAAGATTTGTTTTGTTTAACGAAAAAACAGAAAGAAATGTTTTATTTAATGATGCACTCAACACATTTTATTTATAGTTATATGGCATCAGACATATGGTTGAGGATCACACAAATATTGAGAGAGGAAACCCACTTTCGCCACTTCATGGGCTACTCTTTTCGATTAGCAGCCAGGTATCTTTTATATGCACCATCCCACAGACAGGGTAGTACATACCACAGCCTTTGATATACCAGTCGTGGCGCACTGGCTGGAATGAGAAATAGCCCAATGAGCTCACTGACAGGGATCGATCCCAGACCGACCATGCATCGAGCGAGCGCTTTACCACTGGGCTACGTGCCACCCCTTGTTGAATGATACCACTAGAGCACATTGATTTGTTAATCATCAGCTGTTGGATGTCAAACATTTGGTAACTTTTACATTTAGTCTTCAACTACATTTTCCCATTAGTAGCAAGGGATCTTTTATATGTACCATTCTACAGACAGGATAGCACATACCATGGCTTTAATATACCAGTTGGGGTGCACCGGCTGGAACAAGAAATAGCCTAACAGGCCCACTGACGGGAATCAATTCTAGACTGACCCCTGTTATCTCCAGCAAATGGAGAGATTTAAATTTAAAACATATCAATATTTATTAACATATTATGTTATTTATGTATGAACCAGTGTTATAGTTACTGTAATAATAATACAATCAGGAAAAAACAATGTTTTAATAATTTTATATTTAGTAACACCTCTCTTTTCAGTACCGGTATTAAAATGGAGAGCAATAGATATTTTGGTGTGCGACTCAAACATCAAGAACAACATGCAAAAGAAAAGATAATTAATGCAGATGAGTCTATTCTAAGTAGTTAAATAATACAATTTATTATCCATATATGGTTAAAAATGTCTTGGTACATGTATATCAAAGTGTTATGTACCACTAGAACATAAAGTAGGACATAATTTCTCGATGTCATACAACTGACATACTATGATCTTATCAAAATGTTAATGAAATGGATTTAGTGATATAAATTGATATCCATTAATGGGTAATAAACAGGATATTAAACTTGTTACCATTTCATATCATATTTTATAATGTCACTCAGGAAATAATTTTCATTGTCACTCACTAGGCCCCTAAAGCTTGTTACAAATAAAAATTATTTCACTCAAGATATATAAACATGATAAGAAATGGAAGCTTGTTTAATATCCTATAAATTCTAAAGACAGCAGCTTTAAGTGCCGAGCTCTACCTGGTTTTCATAGGTTGTTTCCTGAACCCTAATAGGAACGTCCGATGACTGCACGAAGACATAAACGTTGTGGTCGTGACCGATGCCCCAAGCACCGTTACAGTGTGCAGCAATACATTTCAGCTTCACGCCATCCCTGTATGTCTTGACAAGCTGCCGGAGACACTGCTGACGTGTGGATATGGTGAACACGTTACCATTGGTGTTGGCCAGCCAGAGACAGGAATCACCCATGATGGCCGTCGTCAAGAAATGATGTTCACTGGCTGTCTGACATTCACCTTATTATCCCTGGCTGAATATGCCATATCTTGTGTTAGATCAACATGGTGATAAATGTACAACAGGATTCATCATTTCTGAAAAAAGAAGGAAGGAAATGTTTTATTTAACAATACACTCAAACACATTTTATTTACGGTTATATGGCATCAGATCTGAATAAAAGAAGAAGATAAATGAATGAAAAATTTGTTGGGAATGATTACCTACTCTCTAAGTTAGATTATGGAGAGCCATTTAAGATACTATGTATATATTGATACCACTTAAATTTACATGCAAAGTTTGTCTGTTTTGTTTTGTTTAACGACACCACTAGAGCACACTGATTTATTGATCATCGGCTCTTGGATGTAAAATATTTGGTAACTTTTTTTTACTAATAGTCTTAGAGAGGAAACCTGCTAAATTTTTCCATTAGTAACAAGGGATCTTTTATTTGCACCATCCCACAAGCAGGATAACACATACCACATGCTTGGACAAACAAAATGTACCATGGTAGTTGTCCAGTGGACAATTAAAAAAAATTCAAAGAGGTTTCAGTTTAACCAATCAAAAACATCGTCCTTGTACTTGAATAAAACAAACTATTTATTGAATAAAACAAACTATTTATTTGGACAAATAAAAATATTCTTGGACAAGTAGAATTTTAGATGTATTTGTCCGGTGGACTAGTGAAAAATTCTGCTTATTTCTATCACTGCATACCACAGTCTTTGACATACCAGTCATGGTGCACTGAATTAGCCTGATAGGCCCACCAACAGGGATCGATCCCAGACCAACCATGCATCAAGTGAGCGCTTTACCACTGGGCTATGTCCCACCCCATACATGCTAAGGTATTAGCCTATATATGTACGCCACATATGCATGTACTGGCAATAAGTACTGTCTTACATGCCTACTCATCAATATGACAAACATTTCTTTGTAATATTTGTATTTCTGTATGCATGCCAAAGAATGACTAATTATGTAATGAAGACCTTTAAAAATAAAACTAGGAAGTGACTTTTTATTTCACAAGGTTTATTTATTTAACAAAATTATTTTTGCCAAAATAGATGAAATTTGTTTTTAAAAAAAATTGTGATGCAAATTATGCATTATAAAATATTTAACCATGTAACATTACACTGGGTGTTGAATGGGATGAGGGTGAAGGGGGCGGATGCCTTTACCACAGGCAGAACTTGTAAAATTAAAAATTATATGCGCGCCTCCACTCTCAAACAAGTAGGTTATGACAACTGTGGAAAAATATCCGCCCGGTCCCCCCTTCCCCTAACCTTAACTCCAACCCTAACCCCAACCCTAGCCCTAACCCCAGCCCTAACCCTCAACCCTAACTAAAAATAATAATGGAGGGGATCGGGCGGATATTATACTACAACTATTTGTCTGTTTATGTTTTCAACTGTTCAACTAAAATAATTAGGCCTACATATTTTTATGATAATGGTACATTCAACATTGGTAGGGTTCACAGGTTACAAAAGTTGACAGATATATTTAATAATCAGTTAAAATATTGTTATGGTCGATTGATCCTGATGTTAAGTCATTTGTCGTAATATTTTTAATTACTGACTTTATGTCCTTTCAACTACCTTTTTTCGGTTGTATTTTACCTTAATTTTGTACTTTACTCTTCTAGCTCTTGTGCAAAACGGAAATAAAAAAGTTGCGTTCCTAAACCCTGCGTAGCATGTTATTTTAATGTCGTTACAACCCGGTTTAAAGAAGCATTATCTCCCATTCAGTGATTCATCTAGCTTTGTAGATATATATTCATATATTAAAATACTTATCTGGAATATATTTAAAATATATTACAGTTAATGGTGGTTTTACATCACAAGCATGTGTGCATTTAAATACATGGATACAGAAGGTACTTATAGACTGGCTAGTTTTAATTTTGTAAGAAAACCAGTTGATTAACCTACTTTCGTTTTTGTTGTTTTTCATGAAAAGGGACGCAACCAGTGTATCAGGAAGTGTGTTGTTTGCACAAGCGCAGTGTAATTGTCAGGTGATTGTGGCTTGTCCTACATTTTGTTCAGTAGAGGTGTTTGCTATTATCGATATTGACAGTTTGGTACGTTTTAATTTATTTTATTTTATTTCTTCTTCTCAAAATGGTTAGCAGAATTCACGATATGTTACAATAATTTTCATCTTTATTTGACAATTAATTTTAAGACCACCAAACTATTTTATAATTAAAGGGGCAGTCTCATAGTTTCATATTTAGGCCAAGAGAATGAAAGTTATAGATTTGCGTCCGAACAATTTTAAAAACACATGAGGCTTTTTTTCCTTTTTCATTATTCATTATTTTTATTGATCTATTATTTCCATAGTAGATTAAAGTCCAAATGAGGTCTTTGACATGTTTGAAGGTGGAATATAAACTATTGAAAATGTTTAATTTCATTTTAATTGAGCTCTAACTAGCTAGCTAGGGCCTAGGCCTATATGATTCAGTGTCTCCTTTGGTTTGGTGGATCAAGGCAGTCCTCACACTGAGGATAGGTATCTGCTTCATCTTCGACACCATGGAAGATTACTTACCGCATGAAATCAACGGGAAATTGGCAAATGCACCGTACGAGAGCCGAAGTTTTCCATTGGTCTATTCGATGCTCTACTGGGCTACACTTCAGAATTCAGGGGCGTAGGCTGGGGGGGGGGTTGGGGGGTTCAGAGGTTCAGACAAACCCTCCAGTTTCTGGTGGTGCAAAAACAAAATAGAAAAGGTCCACTTGGTTCATATTCTAACACCCCCCCCCCCCCCCCCCCCCCCCCCCCCCCCCCCCCCCCCCCCCCCCACCCCCCCCCCCCCCAGGTCCAGCTCACGCTATGCCCCTGGAATGTATGACGGAGATGGCAGTTTTGGCACGAAGGACCTCATAGACATTACCACTATTGACGATTTTGTGCAAATAATGAATGTTTTTGTAAATAATGAAAATTTTCAGCGGTACCTTTCACGGCATGCGGGCGGTGGACACAAATCTATAACTTTCATTCTCATGGCCTTAGGCCTATAAAGTATAATCAGATAATATGGAAGGACTTTTCTTTGGCACTGTCACAAACCCTAACTCTAACCCTAACCCTAACTATTTAATATAAGTATTTTTAATGTTTACTCCTTGTTCACGATATCGCGGGTTCCACGATATCGCGGCATTTACATTTTTGCGGTTTAGCACGCGCAACGCCCCCAGGTGGCACGTTTATTATTAGAAATGTGATGACAGACAACACATTGTTTTGCCCGTTAACAAATTTGAAGAAATGTTAAACTTTTTGGTAAATATTCATAGTTTTACTGTTTGGTCATAAAATAACAGAGAGAGTGATTTTACTGACACCCTATGCTTATAAATAGCCCCAGTACTTGCCATTACAAGCATACAATTCTGTACTGACAGCTATCAGACTGTTGTCTGGTTGTTGACAATCAAAACGAGGCTATACACGGTCACAGTTTTAAAATATTTAGAACAAGCGACCTCTAGAAAGGTATGGAATCATTTAAGGGCCATGCCTATATTTATTGGCAATTTAAACGAAACACATAACTTTTAATATGTTCTATTCTTGGTTTCACTTGATAAATATTGATTATATAACTGTTGAATCTTAGTAATATGATAAACAATTTAAAAATTCAAGTACAATAACAGTATGAGGCTTGGTAGTATTTTTAAATGCCCACACCTTCTTGCAGAAGAAGAATTATTATTATTACCGACTTTTCCATTGGAAAATGTAATATGTTACTACAATTATGAAACGAAACGTTTTAAATTGACTTTTCTTCATTATTGTGTTGAAGTTTGTTTACTGGACATTACTACAAATGAGTGTACAAAAAGAGCAATTTTTGACCCGTGCAGTCCACTGTATTGTAACTTTTGCGATATCGTGGTAACCTCCCTTGAACGGAAGCCAGTGCTATGGTGTACTTCCACCAACTGTTTTAATGTTAGAACTGCATTTATTTGTCAACACAATGGCATGAACATGATGCAGATATAGCCAAAATTGCAACCCAGATATATTTACCTTCATATATGTAAGTACATTTCTTTATTTCTTCGAAATAGTTAAGTACCGCGATATCGTGGTACCCCTGTATTCTTTATATATGACTGTGCCAAAGGAAAGTCCTACCAATAATATTATATGTTGATTGCACACACTGACATAGCTATGTACTATAGGGCTCGCGCTGTTGGTAGCCAAATTAGCCACTGGCTAATTTTAACAAAAAATGGCTAATAAAATTTACAAAAGTGGCTAAGCCATTTTCTATCTACTGATGTGAACAAACGGTTACATAATCTATCCGACACCTCAAACATAATAATACCAAATATTCAATTAGCGTAATAGCGATCGCGCGACCAGTAACGAGAAACGGTGTCATCCAGAATACAGCATAGGCCTAATGATGTTTGCTTATTTTAATAATCGCGGTTATTAATTTTAATGGCATGCATTCAACATGTATGAAATCAAGTCTGGAAAATCTGTAACTTGTTATTTTAACTTTGTAAAGACTTTGAACCAAAGTAATAAAAACAGACTGACAATGTGTGTCAATTTGAATACACATGCCAGTTCAGGGTCGAAAGACATGTAGGCTATCCCAAGGGCTGAGTTCAGCCAGACCGAGCGAAAACAAAATATTCGCTAAACTGGTTTGTGAGATTCACGTTAAACCAAATGGACATGACGGACACCAATCAAATAGTTTGCGAACGTTAGGAAGAATGTTCATTGGCTGCACTGAGGACAGCTCTCAGCACGAATATACATCATGCTTCAGAGTCCGTGGACACCCACATGTCAAGAGACATTTTTGCGAATATTGACAATACAATGACATAGAAGTAAATCTTGATGTAAATTTGTAGAAAAACAATAGTTGTTCACATGCAGTTTCGTTTATTTCATTTGTCTTTGTTAATTTCATACCCATGGTCGAGAGCACACGTACAAGCAGATTGCGATCACGGGGAAATGAACAGGCAGTATTTATACAAATAAAAAACTGAATAAAATTAGTTTACAATAATCATATTTGTTAGATGTTGGATATAAATTTGTAAGACTGTGAGGTGACGTTTAATAAGTTAGCTGGATTTTAAAAAGACCATAAATTTTTATTTTATTAACATTTAAAAATATTTTTTTTTATAAATGAAATATGCTGTGAAGTCGGCATTCTTAGCCTAGGTATTTTACAAGCAGAAATCACAAACATTTAACACGACACTGAAATCAACAGCAACAACATGGCACAAATTATGAAATTGTTGTGGGTGGGGAGTTGATGGGTTACTTAAAAAATAAAGTTAAAAAAAGTTAATTCATCTTCTTCCATTTTAAGTCAATTTCTACGAGTCACGTTGACCCAGTATCAGTAATTTTAAGGAATAAACAAAAACAACTTAGTAAAATTAATGATTTTGGGGGTTTGTAAAGTTTTGTATTTAGATACTTGCATGTCTGAACTTTATTAGTGATAAAAATGTTCCTGAACTGTAAATGTTACATACCCTATATATAGCCTTTATTCCAAACTTGTGGCACAATGTTTCAACTGTTTTTCAACCGAAATAGTGCAACAAGTGGACACAAAAACCGAAAATGTATAACCTACCTTACCCACAAACTCTCAATTGAAGCACTTGCATCATTATTAACAAAATATAACTTCAACGACAACCTTAAAATATATCCCCATCATGTTAAATTTGCTAAGTAGAAGGAAGCAACTCGCCATGCTCGTTAAGAAAAGTATTGACTTAACGTGCTCCATGCACTAGGCACACATTAAGTCAGTACTTTTTTAATGTGCAGGGTGAGTTGCTTCCCTCTATATTTAACACATTTACAATGTTGTGCAAATGTTTTATGTTGTCATTCAAAGATTTATTTGGTTAATAATGATGCAAGTACTTTAATCGGAATTTAGTGAGTATGGTAGGTTATACATTTTTGGTTTGTGTGTCCATTTGTTACACTATTTCAGTTGAGAAACGGTTGAAACATGGTGCCACGAGTTTTGAATACCAGCTATATATAGGGTATATGTAACAATATTCGGACGTAGAAAAAAACACGAAGTTCTACGTACCTTCGGACTAGTGTCCCATCATTATTATCGCCTTTTTGGTAAAATGATGTTTGAGTTATAATATCTTACTGTCACAACTGCCATAATTTATTTATTCACCACAAATCCAGGGATTGAATTTAACTGGTGTCCTGGCACGGCAAGTGTTGTCTAAAATGATTTCATAATCAAGATAAGGGCACCATGCATGCAGGCAAGCTAAAACTGGTTGGGAGCAAGATAAAAAGAAACCTTCACTAATTGTTTTGCTAGGGCATCAAAGAATTTGTTCATACGATTAACAAACAATTAACATCCGATTTTTGGGGCACACTGGCAAGTAAGGAGGCCAACCACTGCAGTTGCCATCGTACAGGTCTTGTTGGCTTTGACCAAACATTATTTAAATATGGATTTGCAGTATTGAAATTTCAGGTTCATTACCAGTATCAGAATCTTTGGGTGATTTACCTCAATATTGGTATGGTGTTCGGTATGGATACAATATCGATATTGAGTGGTATTTTTGCTCTATTCAGCTTTAAATGCAAGGCTAGCTCTGGGTGAGCAAAATAATTTGCCAAATTATCTTTAAATATGCAAAATCCACTGTTATTTTTCAACAAAATACCAATTATTACATGAAATATTTTCGCCAAATAAAAATAAAATTCGCCAATTGTTCCTGAAATTCGAAATTGGTGAATTTGACGAGTGGCAGAGCTAGCCTTGATGCATGTCAGATCGCGAGTCAAGTCTCACCCGCTAATTTCATCTAAATAAAATTAACTTGAAATAATACCGATACAGAATGGTATATATGGTGTACCACTCAGCTCTAATATAGATGTATATTTTTTTTTGCTGGGGTGTCGTTAAACATTCATTCGTTCATGCTAATATAGATGTAATGCTGACCAAAATATGAGGACATTTTCACCAAATTAATGGTATGTTTTGACTAAAAATGGGTTTCTGTGTCATGGTACATTTCAGTACATGGGTACATTTTCGCTTCTATATTATCTTTTTTAACACTGAATGATTAAATTGGTATGTCAATGAAATATATTAATCAATGTTAATTTTTAGTTCCAGCATATACATGTACATGTATATATAAAAAAAGACGTAAGTTACTTTTTGTTATTTCAGGATATTTCTCAAGCAGATCTCTGAAAATGAGTGACCCGTATAACGCTCCGCCAGCATACACTCCGTCAGCCAACCAGCCTGGCTGTAAGTAACAATTAACACTTTAAGTCTGATTCTTTATATAGATAATAACTCGTTACTGCCTTAAGATATTGTCTTTGTCCTGTGAAACAGTGTCAAAATGACCATATGTTTGACGTCCAATAGCCGATGATAAGATAAAAAATCAATGTGCTCTAGTGGCGTCATTAAATAAAACAAACTTTTACTTGTTTTATCCTGTGAAGGTTAGAATGACGAATGATGTGAGGCTCTGAGTTAAGGCAGTAACCAGTTATTTTATTTATCCTGCAATCCTACAGGAATAGTTGGAAAATCATTATTTATTCCATTTTTGAGTTTGCAAATCGAGTATCATTAGCATATAGCAAGGCTTTTGCAGTATGACGTCACGGCATACAAGATACATGACTTAATTCTTTGTCGGACACGTACTAGCTACATTCTGTCAGTTTGAAAAAGTGTTTCTTCCAAACTCTTAATTCATAAATAAATATAAATGTTTTGTGTAGAGATTAAAAAACTTAAAGCTATTTGTAAAAGTCAGTCTCTGGTCAGACCAAAATTCCAGAATTGATGCAGCTTTTTTCTCTCTTTTTTCTATTTTTTTTAAAAGCATGGACTGCACAGAAAAGGTGGGTATATTGGATACCGAAATAAGAGTTCATATTTTAATTGAAGTCAGAAATACATGTCCAAGTTCATGTGTGATGGCATTTTTACTTCAAATGCTGTTTTACATCATAGTAAGAAAAGCCCAGCAAAAATGGACATCATACCACAGGAAATAATAAAAAAACATGTTGATGCGCCAGGGTCAAAATAGATGCACGCTCTGACCAGAGACTAGAAATTTATTTTGTTTAGCCTTAAGTTGGAGTGGGTTTTTTCAAGGTTTTGTTTAGATTGTCTGAAGGGCTATCATGAGCTCACATTTATGTTACCCGTGAAGTAATTATAGGTTGCCCCAATTTTGTTTTTCCAAAGAGAAAAACCCACACACCAGTAGACACCTAGCTGTATATAGTGTCACACTATATACAGCTAGGTGGCTACATACAGTTAGGTGGTTTAATACAGCTATAGGTGGCTACTGGTGCGTTTTGTGTGTGTAACTCTGTAGTCAGTGTTACAAAATTGATGAGCAAATATTGTGTCCAAAACTGACTACTGACCTAAAATATATTGACAAATATGTTCTGTCTCTGTGTCTCTCTCTCTCTCTCTCTCTCTCTCTCTCTCTCTCTCTCTCTCTCTCTCAGCGTACCCACCTCCAAGTGGGGCTCCCTACCCACCTCCTGGTGTGTCCAAAACTGACTACTGACTTAAGATATACTGACAAATATGTTTTCTTTCTCTCTCTCTATTTCAGCGTACCCACCTCCAAGTGGGGCACCGTACCCACCACAAGGGGTTCCGTATGACCCGTCGAAGATGCCGCGACCTTCGCAGCCGAGCTACCAGCAGTACAGCAGTATCACAGTCCAGCCACAGCAGCAGATTGTCGTGGTCGGCGGTTGTCCAGCGTGTAGGGTACGTTCTCATCATCACTGACACTGCTTAAAGAAAGCATTCTCTCTCAAAAGTTTTAAGTTTGCTTTGTTTAACGAGGGGCGAGACGTAGCCCAGTGGTAAAGCGCTCACTTGATGCGATCAATCCCCCGTCAGTGGGCCCATTGGGCTATTTCTCGCTCCAGCCAGTGCACCATGACTGGTACATCAAAGGCCGTGGTACATGTATGTGCTAGCCTGTCTGTGGGATGGTGCATATAAAAGATCCCTTGTTGCTAATCGAAAAGAGTAGCCCATGAAGTGATGACAGCGGGTTTCCTCCCTCAATATCTGTGTGGTCCTTAACCATATGTTCGCTCGTTAGATAAATTGTAAAACAACTCGTTCTGAGATAAATGTTATCTAACAGCCACTCATGTATTATTCTTTATGTATTCCACATTGAAATCTTGCTCGTGGTTCTCTTACCATAATTTGCCAACATCCTTTATTATTTTTTGGGCCACCATATTTTTGGGCGAGTTTCGAGCCCTGACTACATACACGTACCTTTGCCTTCGTTACACATGCATGGGCAAGGAAGCAGCCCAGTGGTAAAGCGTTCGCTTGATGTGCGGTTGGTCTGGGATCGATCCCCATCAGTAGGCCCATTGGGCTTTTTCTCACTCCAGCCAGTGCACCACAACTGGTATATCAAAGGCTGTGGTATGTGTTATCCTGTCTGTGGGATGGTGCATATAACAGATCCCTTGCTTCTAATCAAAAAGAGTACCCCATGAAGTGGCGATAGCTGGTTTCCTCTCTCAATATATGTGTGGTCCTTAACCATACATGTATGTCCGACGCCATATAACCGTAAATAAAATGTGTTGAGTGAGTCGTTAAATAAAACATTTCCTTCCTTCGTTACCTATGCAATGAGGGAGCACTAACTGGAAAAAAGAATGGCCCTATGAACTTTGATCAATTGCACATCAGTTGAGCGCTTTATCCCTGAACCACATTTCGTCCCCATAGAACAGTGAAGTCAAGAATGGTTTTCCCCTTCATTTTGACAACTTCTGATTAAACAGAAACTATACACCTTACACACATTTATTCTTTGTAATTCTACCGGCCTCGGTGGCGTCGTGGTAGGCCATCGGTCTACAGGCTGGTAGGTATTATGTAGTACTATTATGTAGTCGTCTAATGTCATGGACTGATGAACCTAGCCGTAATTAACATCTGTTTTGTTCTGCTAGTTCAATTCTGTTTTATTCTGAACCGTGACTCGTTAACTGACCGGCCTCGGTGGCGTCGTGGTTAGGCCATCGGTCTAAAGGCTGGTAGGTACTGAGTTCAGATCCCAGTCGAGGCATTGGATTTTTAATCCAGATACCGACTCCAAACCCTGAGTGAGTGCTCCGCAAGGCTCAATGGGTAGGTGTAAACCACTTGCACCGACCAGTGATTGGTTCAACAAAGGCCATGGTTTGTGCTATCCTGCCTGTGGGAAGAGCAAATAAAAGATCCCTTGCTGCTAATCGGAAGAGTAGCCCATATAGTGGCAACAGCAGGTTTCCTCTCAAAATCTGCGTGGGACGTAACCATATGTCTGACCGTAAAATAAAATGTGTTGAGTGCGTCATTAAATAAAACATTCTTTCTTTCTTTCTTTTCTTTGTAATTCTATACCCGGCGACAATTTATTAAAAAGTAGGTGAAAAATCACTGGCTAGTTACTACATGTACCTATTAATGACCTCCCTACGTGCTTACTGTTTCAGGTTGGAGTGTTGGAGGATGACTTCACGTGTCTTGGTGTTTGCTGTGCTGTCATCTTCTTCCCCATCGGCATTCTCTGCTGTCTGGCCATGAGGCAGCGAAGATGTATGCACTGTGGAGCTATTTATGGTTGATTGTTATAAACATCAACAATTAACTCTCATTCCCAACTCTACAAATGTTATCACAAATTAAATATATATATATATTTTATGATCTATGGCATGCAATTGTTTCATTAATTGTTACATTTTTGCCACCTAGCTTGTATAACATAAAATCATTATTATTTTTTTGACAAAAGAACACAAGTTCGTATTGGAGAGAAATTAGGTTTGTTAAAGTTGGCAATTATTTGATCTATCTATCTCTCTCTCTCTCTCTCTCTCTCTCTCTCTCTCTCTCTCTCTCTCTCTCTATATATATATATATCATTAAAAAGTGTATGTTTTTCTCTACATGACAGGCTTGTTTCGTGAGAGAGAGTTGAATTATTGCTCTCACTCATCAGATGTAGATTTAATTACACCGTCAACGGAAAGCTGATGACGTAATGGACTCTGTGATGTCGAGGTTACGTCACTATGCAGGTCTATATATATATGTTTTAAGTAAACATTTGAAAAATTTAGAAAAAAACAACATAGATTTTCAAAATGGTGAAATTAATGGTTTTACCATTAATATTTTTTATGTATTTGAATATTAGTTATATGAGCCATTTGATATCATAATCTATGATTATGTTAGTTTATTTGACTTGGCTACATGTACATTTAATTTTTTTAATGTTTTTGTGTGAATCAAACCATGTACATACTTTCGTAGACGAAAGTGATGATTTCATCATAAAAAGTAGGAAGCTGAAGTAAGAGTATTTGTAATTGTTCTGATATTTATATGCTGTATTTGTTCAAGAACATAATTGGATTCACATAAGAATACATGTAGAATGTGAGATAAATGTAAATAGGTATACCAGTACATATATGTAAACAAAAACATCTAGGCCAAATTTACAAAGCCTGTTTTTCTTAAATGCAGGTGTTTAAGCATTGTAAATGTAATGTAGTTAAACGTGTGTGTGAGACATAAACAGGCTTTGTAAATTTGGCCCTTAGTTTTGTCTATGCAGGCACACTGCTGAACTGCTGAATGGCGATTTTTAATTGTATTTTTGGGGGGTGGGGTGGCAGGTATCAGGGATCATTTTTCACTACACACACACACACACACACACACACACCAAAGACCAAAATCAAACATTCACCATTCTGCAATTCACATTAATCCATGGTTGTTTTAATAAACAGGATGATGAAACTTTCAATAAATTAATATACTTAACGTCTGATGCAAAATAGTGTAAACAGCTTCATCTCCCTCGTTTAACTAATTTTATCGCCATATTTTCTTTTTTATCTGACCTTTATTGATACATGTACAGTATGTGGGATTTATCAATGTCTTGGTGGAGGATTTAACATCGTACCATAATTGTATATATTTGTCTCAAGTACATGCTGTGGATTAGAGGGAACCCAGTGATTAAATATTAAATGCACACTGAAATTAAAGGTGCAGGCCCTAGTTTCAGCACATGAAGATAGACTCTAAGTATAGTTAATATACAAACCTGCAGTACATTTGGATAAGCTAAAGTTTGTGATGTTTAAATGGGAAAAATACTCTCTAAAAATAACTAGAGCATTTTGTGATATTAAAAACACCAGGATGACCAGAAACACTTGGATGTACAGAAATGGATAAACTAAACAATAAAATCTTAATTAGTAATGACTGATTTCAGTTATCAAAAACAGTGATGTCTCACATCTGTAGAATTTCAGGTCTGCAAAAACTTGACAATCATTGAAAAATAGTTTTCTTTGTAGGCACCTTCAATTTTTATTTAAAAAATTATTGTTAAGCTAGTTAATTTGATTTAGTTTAGTTAGGAACTTTCTTGGAAATTGTTTTATTCCCTTCTCAGAAAATAAAGAGAGTTCTGAAATGCAACATCGGAGTATAGTAGACATATTTGCATATAATATTATGTCAGCTTTCACTTATTAGCTTTTGTTCTGTTAATTATTTGTTATGCTTTTCTTTTCTTTTTCTTTTTTTAAATTTGACATGTTTCCCACAAGCTATGCAATATAAAACAAAGTGACTACCGGTACCAGTAAAGTACGTCCCTTCGGTTTTGGAAAATGAAATGTTTTTGTTTACAGAGAAAACATTTTTTTTTTATTTTTTTTTTTTTTTATAAATACTACTGATCAAATTGACCTCTTATTAAAGCTGTTGTTTTGAGAGTCTATATATGTGTGTGTGTGTGTGTGTGTGTGTGTGTGTGTGTGTGTGTGTGTGTGTGTGTATATATGTACACGTGTGTGTGTGTGTGTATACATTCATACATACATATATATACATACACACACACATAGACACAAGTACACACGCACACACCCCTCGTACGTTTCGGCTCTGTCCCACATAAAAAATTTAATTAGTAATGGAATTAGACAACATTTTTGGATATTGATATGTTGATGAAATATTTTTGTGATTACACTGTTTATAGTGTTCAATATAACTATTCTTAAAAATATTGGGTTTTTTATTATTATTTTATTATTATTATTATGTGTCAATTATTAATGCTCTTTGGAGATTTATTATTTTTATGATTTACTAATACTGTCATTGTATATAATTGTCACCGTGTACTATTAAAATATTCATTTATAACAATATTGACGTCTGTACTGTTTTTGGTGTTCAGAAAGTCATTGTTAATAACATCAACAATATTTTAAAAATTAAGTAATGTTTTATGGGAAGAGGGAGGTGTGCTTGTCAAGATGTACCTAATATTACATTCGCATCTGACGCATCGCTCCCACTGCTTATGAAAATATACCATTTCATGCTTACGAAACAAATGAGTCCCATTTGTTTTTGTAAATCTTTGTAGTTCGTATAACGTATGTTTAATCTGACTCATGAATGGAAACATTATATGAATGAAAGTGAAGTTCCGGCCACGACAAGCAACCAACAAAATGTCGTGATTTTTAAACCAGCCAATCAGTGGCTGTAGAAGCAATCTGCACACTGTGCACAGATCGAACAAATATTACCCCGTATATTTGAGCCCATATGGGTAATACAAAACTATGTAAACCATACACGTACATACAATATTGGTTGTAATCCGTGAAAATTCTTATGATTCGTTGGCAGGATGGGAGCCCTTACGCCTATGATAAAGGCCACTCACACAAGGTATATATGAAATAGTATACACTCGCATCAACCCCCCCCCCCCCCCCCACACACACACAGACTTCCCCACTCCAAGTACAACCTATATTTATAAAAATTAATGTATCGTGTATTTAAGTAAGAACGTAATATACGTTCATTTATTTAGTAACTAAATTATTTTTTTATTATTATTTTGACAAATCATCGAAGAATGACATGGGCGGGTCGTAGTTCAGTGGTACAGCGCAAGCCTAATGCGCAGTCGATCTAGGATCGATCTCCGTCGGTGGGCCCATTGGGTTATTTCTCGTTCGAGACAGTGCTCCACAACTGGTGTAACAAAGGCCGTGGTATGTTGTACTATGTACTATCCTGTCTGGGAATGGTGCATATAAAAGATCTCTTGCTGCTAACCGAAAATAGTAACCCATGAAGTGGCGACAGCGGGTTTCCTCTCTCGATATCTGTCTTATGTCCGACACCATATAACCGTATATAAAATGTGATGAGTACGTCGTTAAATGAAACATTCCTTCCTTGCTTCCAAGAATGATTTTTGGCTGTGTCCAGCGTCAGTAGCCACATAAATACAGTGGTTATTGCAAAATAGATAGGGACCACTCACATAGGATATACATATGGTTCAAACATATTTATTTACTCTAATAATAAATAGTTTTGTGACTGCCCAACAACAGGCTGACGCCTATATCAAGGCCACTCCCAGCATTTTACAAAACTACAGTATGTCTAGTCAGCATGGCATGTACATTCCTTTGCCAGAATTTTTAACATTCTTGGAGAAAAACTAAAAGAAAGAAAGAAAGAAATTTTTATTTAACGACGCACTCAACACATTTTATTTACGGTTATATGGCGTCAAACATATGGTTAAGGACCACATAGATAATGAGAGGAAACCCGCTGTCGCCACTTCATGGGCTACACTTTTCGTTTAGCAGCAGTGGATCTTTTATATGCACCATCCCACAGACAGGGTAGTACATACCACGGCCTTTGATATACCAGTCGTGGTGCACTGGCTGGAATGAGAAATAGCCCAATGGGCCCGCCGACGGGGATCGATCCTAGACCGACCGCACATCGAGCGAGCGACGTACCACTGGGTTACGTCCCGCCCCATAAAACTAAAGAAGAAGAAAAGCTACAGAAGAAAGATAAATCAGGAAGAATGGTTGACAACATACTAATAATTTAGTTTTAGTCTACTTTGTTCACAATGATTAATCTTTCGCAAAACGTATATTACTAATTATGAAGTGCTGGACGGATTTAAATATTAAAACATTATTGTGGCCACTGAAGTTTGGAATTCCAAATAACAAGGTATTATAATCATAATTAATGCAGTTTTCAAGATGGATATTAAATGAAACATTCCTTCCTTGCTTCCAAGAATGATTTTTGGCTGTGTCCAGCGTCAGTAGCCACATAAATACAGTGGTACCAGTGCACCATCCCACAGACATTGTACAAATGGAGTTCTCACAAGCACACACTGCGCTATTTACTACAAAACGTGCCCAATTTGTGATCGTTGGAATCACTAATACCCAAAGGTGAGTCGGCAGTGCCATATCTGTTGTCTCTGTCGCCTTCATAGAAATAGTCCATTGGGATCAGAATTATTTAGTTGTGTCTAAACGTTGTTTAATGATAAAGATTTCCTGGTTTCAAGTGTTGTTACTGGAAGTGAATACGCGAGGCAAAGTCCCCCATACAAATACGCACTCAGGAAATGTTTTATTTAACGACGCACTCAACACATTTTATTTACGGTTATATGGCGTCGGATATATGGTTAAGGACCACACGGATATTGAGAGAGGAAACCCGCTGTCGCCACTTCATGGGCTACTCTTTCCGATTAGCAGCAAGGGATCTTTTATATGCTTCATACCACATACATGATAACACATACCACGGCCTTTGATATACCTGTCGTGGTGCACTGGCTGGAGCGAGAAATTAATGTTACAGATACCTTAAACTAAATATTTAAAGAAATATCATTGTACATGGCCTTCGATTAACACACATCAATTTGTTATCTTTAAAATCTAAATGTGAGATAGTGCAGTTAACAATTTTTTTTTTTTTTTACGCAACGTATTCATTTATCCTGCAATCACTGTATGTATTGACAAGATAACATGACTAGATAAATTTGCTGTCACTGAACAAAAATATAGCTTTTTGGGACAGATCAACTTTTATACTAGCTATAATCAGCAAATTGTTGTAATTTAAGAACTATTTTGTTTTGATGTATGGATATTTTAGGCGACAAAGCATTTAACACGTGTGGACAATCTACTCTGGAATACGGTTAAGCTGTGAATTAAAACAGTTATTTTTATTAAATATTTGTTTTATGTGGATTGCAGGATTAAAAAAAAAAATTGCTTACTGTCTTAAAGGGACATTCCCGAGTTTGCTGCATTGTAAGATGTTTTCGACTAATAAAATATTTCTACGATTAAACATACATATTAAATATATTTTCTTGTTTAGAATATCAGTGTCTGTATATTCAATGTGTTTTTGGTCGTCTTAATATTTGTAAGAAGCCCAAACTGGAGTTTGTCTTAAAATAATTTCGTACGTACGAAAAAATAGTTTTTAGGAAATAAAATGAAATTTAACCTACTACAAATATTAGGACGATCAGAAACACGTTTAATATACAGCCACTAATATTTTATGCAGAAAAATATATTTGATATGTAATTACAGTCGTCAAAAAGTCTCTGTTAGTCGATAACATCTTAAACATTGCAGCAAACTCAGGAATGTCCCTTTAACTAGGATATTGGCTTTATCCAGCCCAGGTCGAATGGCAGAATCTCATGTACATGTGTGTGTGTGTGTGTGTGTGTGTGTGTGTGTGTGTGTGTGTGTGTGTGTGTGTGTGTTGTGTATGTGTGTGTTGTAACCTTGTACACGCCTTTTCATCTTTTTGGTAAAAAATCCTGTACATTTCAACGATGGACTTGATGACTGTGGGTTGTGCTCATGGCGGGTGCCAACGATGGGGCAGAATATGCTCAACCTTTTCCAAACGCCTGAGATCATCACTGTATTTTACAGCGATTCATGAGTGCATGCCATCACAGTTGTAATTATTCCATTAAGCCCTATCCTGTGTCAGTTTTAGGAGTGGCAGTTCTCCTACAACCGGTGAATGAGGGATCAAACATGTTACGGATCTTCTAGGGGAGTGGCGGTCCTCCTACAGCCGTACAGGAGGGATCAAACATGTTACGGATCTTCTAGGGGAGTGGCGGTCCTCCTACAGCCGGTACAGGAGGGATCAAACATGTTACGGATCTTCTAGAAGAATGGCAGTCCTACGGCCGGTGCAGGAGGGATCAAACATGTTACGGATCTTCGAGGGGAGTGGCGGTCCTCCTACAGCCGGTACAGGAGGGATCAAACATGTTACGGATCTTCTAGAAGAATGGCAGTCCTACGGCCGGTGCAGGAGGGATCAAACATGTTACAAATCTTCTAAGGGAGTGGCGGTCCTCCTACAGCCGGTACAGGAGGGATCAAACATGTTACGGATCTTCTAGGGGAGTTGCGGTCCTCCTACAGCCGGTACAGGAGGGATCAAACATGTTACGGATCTTCTAGGGGAGTGGCGGTCCTCCTACAGCCGGTACAGGAGGGATCAAACATGTTACGATCTTCTTGAGGAGTGGCGGTCCTCCTACAGACGGTGCAGGAGGGATCAACCATGTTACGGATCTTCTAGAGGAGTGGTGGTCCTCCTACAGACGGTGCAGGAGGGATCGAACGTGCTACGGATCTGGATCTTCTAGAGGAGTGGCCATTCTCTTTGAGAATGGCCAATACAGCACAAATTGAAATTTTGAGTAAAAGTCAGTATCTATCTGTGATATTTGTGTTTTTGCACAGTTCTTTACTCTGTTTTTATTTAAATCTTGAATGTTTATATTGATGTTGATCATCACCTTATTTGTTTGCATTACCATAGTTTGACACCCAATAGCCGATGTATTGTTCGTGCTGGGGTGTCGTTAAACATTCATTCATTCATTCATTCATTCATTCATTCTAGAGGAGTGGCAGTCCTCCAACAGACGGTGCAGGAGGGATCGAACATGTTACGGATCTTCTAGGGGAGTGGCGGTCCTCCTACAGCCGGTACAGGAGGGATCGAACATGTTACGGATCTTCTAGGGAGTGGCGGTCCTCCTACAGCCGGTGCAGGAGGGATCAAACATGTTACGGATCTTCTAGGGGAGTGGCGGACCTCCTAAGGACGAGCACCTGATAGTAGATCATGGAGGCAATCAGATTTTGCATAAAACGTCCTTTTGACCTTTTGTGTAGAGATTCAGTTTTGATCATAGAATACGGTTTTACCATTCAGATTTAATCTGGTTAGCATCAGTGGTTTAGTTTAAATATCATTTTCAATAAACAGTGTATTGCACGGGACAAAAAGGAGAGCCACATTTGTCGTTCGCCACTTAACCCAAAATCTCATAAACAACGTTGGTCCTCCCACCATCCTCCCCGATATCCTGTTTCGCCACTGGCCTAAAGTTGATTGGTTGATTGATTTCAACTTATTTTCGTGCTTATATCTAATTAAGGTTCAAGCACGCTGTCCTGGGCACACACCTCAGCTATCTGGGCTGTCTGTCCAGCACAGTGGGTTAGTTGTTAGTTTGTTAGTGGTTAGTGAGAGAAAAGATGGTGTAGTGGCCTTACACCTACCCATTGAGCTCTTAAGAACTCGCTCTGGGTTGGAGCCGGTACCGGGCTGCGAACCCTGTACCTACCAGCCTGTAGTCCAATGGTTTAACCACTAAAGTAAGTTACCTTGGCTTATATAGACTTTACAAATTTCAGTTCAGCTGTGAGTATTATAACCCTAGACATCGGATTTTAACAGATCTCTAGCTAGCTATTAAAGTGACAGACCTTAGTTTCTAAACACTACGACGTATGTTTCACTATTAAAGCCGTTTGTGATAATTTAAATTAGAAGTACTTACATTTTATTATTTAGAATATTAATTTTCGTACACCTGAAGTGGTACCGGTCATCAAAGTTTTTATAATAGGCATTTATTTTCATAATTCTAAAAACGCACGTTCGTCTGAAAAGTTGTGCTTATCGAGACAAGCTCTAGTTATTTGTAAACAATATTTCTCCGTTTAAATATCCTATAGGTACTATGAAAAAGGCGTTCCCCGTGGGACGGACTATAGGTACTTTTCGGCATGAAAAAGGCCGTTCCCCGTGGGACGGACTATAGGTACTGTTCGGCATGAAAAAGGCCGTTCCCCGTGGGACGGACTATAGGTACTGTTTGGCATGAAAAAGGCCGTTCCCCGTGGGACGGACTATAGGTACTGTTCGGCATGAAAAAGGCCGTTCCCCGTGGGACGGACTATAGGTACTGTTCGGCATGAAAAAGGCGTTCCCCGTGGGACGGACTATAGGTACTGTTTGGCATGTTTATTTTGTTCATTGCTATAACTGATTATTAGCTCATCTGAGACCTTGTTTACACCCTGGTCAATTTTCAAAGAAATTGTTCATTATTGATTTTCAATGAAATATATATATATATATTCCATATTAAAAAATACTCATGACTAATCCCTCTCCCACCCCCCCCCCCCCCCCCCCCTCTCTCTCCTCCCCCCCCCCCCCCCCCCCTCTCTCTCTCTCTCTCTCTCTCTCTCTCTCTCTCTCTCTCTCTCTCTCTCTCTCTCTCTCTCTCTCTCTCTCTCTCATATGCGATATTTTTTAGATCACATAGGCTACTTTAAGAATTTAAGCAAACGTACTAGGGTGACACTCAATAGTTGATGTATGCATTCATAGTCATCAAATAAAAACACTTCAATAGCATTTGGATGTAAGGACATCCAAAATTACGTCATTCGAGTTTGACGTTATTTCCATTCAACAAGACAGCACGCCACATAATATTTATTCTTACGTCATTTGAACATCTAGTAATGGCGGACTGGAATTAAAGTTGCGTGTACAGTTTACAAAAAAAGCTTGAGGTTATATGATATAGAGATTATTACCCTCGTGTTTTTCGGTATCGTCAATATCATATATTAGGAATAAAAAAGAATGTATTATGCTCGCATAATACAATTGTTATTCCTAATATGTGATATTGACGATACCGAAAAACACTCTGGTAACAACCCCCCCCCCCTCTCTCTCTCTCTCTCTCTCTCTCTCTCTCTCTCTCTCTCTCTCTCTCTCTCTCTCTCTCTCTCTCTCTCTCTCTCTCTCTCTCTCTCTCTCTCTCTCTCTCTCTCTCTCTCTCTCTCTCTCATACATTATATCCTACATAGATAGATAGATAGATAGATAGATAGACAGACAGACAGACAGACAGAACTATACTAATATTATCTGTAGGTGATACAGGGTATATTTGCATAAGACATAGGTGATATATCTTAATATAGGTATTTTGCTATGTTAATATTTACATGATCTGTCAGTTTAAAACTTCTTTTTTTTCAGGCTAAAGATCTTTAGAAATATGTCCATCTGAAGAATTTCTCTAAGTTGAATAAATAAATAAAATTGTCAGCCAGTTTTTATTTCATTATTTGCCATTTTATCTTGTGACTGTCACATCTGTTTCCTGTTCCTGAATAAAGATTTAAAACTTTACCTCCTCGGTGACCGGTACCACGGTGTAAAAAGAAACACCAAAAAGAATTTAAAAAAAAAAAAAAATCTGCTACAGCGGGCAATACAAGATACATTACGGTATTTCATTGTTCAAGCGAAGAAAACCTAGGTATTGTTTAGCATGCTTTTTTTTTTGTTCATTGTTACAACTGATTACCTTGTTTACACCCTAGTCAATTTTCAAAGAAATTGTTCATTACTGATTTGCAATGAAATATATTTATTTTGCATTTTCTTTGTTCTATTTTACCGTTACAGTGAATTGAAGGTTTGAAATGGCCGGCTGGGTTATGTAAATATAATTTATGTAACCGAATAGTCAGTTACTTGATAACAAATATGCGAACAGACTTCCAGTTACTCTATATTTCGATATATAGAGGATTCGTCACGAGTGTTTTTTAATATAAATATCAACCGAGTCTATGTTACTCTGTATTTGTTGAGTTTAATTCTATACGTAATATCAATGTTCTGAAGTCACCTCGCCTGTAGCACAAATGTCAGAGGCGGATCTGGGGGCCTAGGCCCCCCTAAATTTTGTGACAGTTAAAATTTTATTATATATTAATTTTCACCCCCCCCCTCCAAACCTCCCCCAAAGTTCCCTTTGCATTCCACCGTTTCATTGCACCCCCCCCCCCCCCCCCCCCCCCCAAATGGATTTTCTGGATCCACCACTGAATGTAGTTTGACGTCACGTACTTTGACTAAATCTCATGAAAACGTTACACTCGGGTATACACAAGTCTTGTTGAAACAAATGACCCATTGACAGGAAAACATTATTAACTCGGTTAATACTGGTAAATATCAAATGGGTTTATTACATGGATATTGTGGGTAAGTTATAGGATAATGGTAAATATCAAATGGGTTTATTACATGGATATTGTGGGTAAGTTATAGGATAATGGTAAATATCAAATGGGTTTATTACATGGATATTGTGGGTAAGTTATAGGATAAATAGAGCATAATCCCCATGTCTTGTGATATCATAATCTATCAGCACGAGTTGTTAAAAGTAAGAAATCCGAGGCTTGCCGAGTATTTTTATACTTTTATCAACGAGTGCTGATAAATTATATCACAAGACACGACGGGGCGGGGGGGGGGGGGGGGGGGGGGGGGTGTATTCTTTTCATCATCCATTATCATTCTTTTCATATGCGACAATTGTAAACAATTCTTTGAAACCAATGGAATATTAAACTTTGACCAATCAAGATTATAAGAAGCAATATCTCGTAGGAGAATATCGCAGGAGATATCGCAAATTATAGTGCCAGCGATATCTACTACAAAAGCCTCTAATGGATGAAAAATTGATATATTGTCTGTAGCGCTAAAACAAAAGTTCAAAAGAAGAAGAAAGAAATTTGCAGATTTGTCATCAAGAAGTTTCGCATCCAAACCATTACAGTAAGGATACTGATAGCTTCCGATAATGGTCCTAATTTAAAAAGCCTATTTATGTCTATTGCACGTTAAAAACAAATGAATTAACACATTTTAATTTAATCAATTTTGAAGTATTTTAATAGCATCCAGATGAACACAGATATAATTGTCAATCATGTTTCATTCATCTAGAACATGCAATTTCTGAAAAATGGACAAAAATGCGAAAATTTAACATTGATCTTAACGCTAATTAAAAGTATTTTAGTTAAAAAGTACAACATTGAAATACTATTCTTAAAGGGACATTCCTGACTTTGTTGCAATTTTTAAGGTGTTTTTGACAATTGTAATTACGTATCAAATGTATTTTTCTGCATAAAATATCAGTGGCTGTATATTAAACGTGTTTCTGATCGTTCTAATATTTGTACTAGGTTAAATTTCATTTTAATTCCTAAAACAGATTTTTTCGTACGTACGAAATTATTTCAAGACAAAATCCAGTTTGGGCTTCTTACAAATATTAAGAAAAGTAAAGTAAAGTTTGTTTTATTTAACGACGCCACTAGAGCACATTGATTTTTTATCTTATCATCGGCTATTGGACGTCAAACATATGGTCATTCTGACACTTGTTTTTTTTTTTTAGAGCAAACCCGCTGTCGCCACATAGGCTACTCTTTTATGATAGGCAGCAAGGGATCTTTTATTTGCGCTTCCCAAAGGCAGAATAGCACAAACCATGGCCTTTGTTGAACCAGTTATGGATCACTGGTCAGTGCAAGTGGTTTACACCTACCCATTAAGCCTTGCGGAGCACTCACTCAGGGTTTGGAGTCCGAACCCAGTACCTACCAGCCTGTAGACCGGTGACCTAACCACGACGTCACCGAGGCCGGTGTTGCAGAGTTCTGCAGAGCATTCAACATTTTCCTATATCTGTCTTTCACCTACATCAATGTGAGACAATGTGACGGTACATGCTCTTAATTTCTTTTCGCCTGTGGCGATATTAATTGTTTTAGAGGGCCGTGTGCACTTCCAATATGCACTTAGCCCAGGTGGGCACTTTGTTACGTAATACCTTCGCGCGACCGTGCATCCCAATATGCACTTAGTCCAGATGTGGAGGCCATTTGGCCAGTAGTTACGTAATACCTCTGCGAGTGCGGTTTCGACGACCGTGATTTTGGCGACTAGGCGTCATCAAGTCTAGGCTTCTAAGAAAGATATGCCGTCTTGGTCGCTGTGGAAAATTCACATGATACGTGAGGTGCCGCGATGTACCCCCAGGCGATATTCTGGTTTTATGATAAATAGCTAGGGTTTTAGAGATATGGGGGAGAAACATAGGAAGGCTGCAGGGGAAACGGACGTCGTCCACTGAACGAAATATATGAGTTCAGCCCGGACGTGGTAATTATATATTATTTCTGCTCTGTTGTATAACCTTGATGTGATTGATGTGACTTTAAATATTTTAATACTGTATTATACCAATATTATTTAGACGGTGCTGCCGGTCATCTGACGCAGTAAACTGTAGGCTCGCTGTCTAAATAAATATATAAAGCTTAGCCAGTCATCCTAGAGGACCTAGGTAAACTGTAGGTTAGTGTCTTTATTGTGATAGGTACCAGTATTAATTCTGTGTTACTAGGTTACTGAATGAGTAGTTAAGGGTTAATTAAAAATTAACCAGTTAGGAATAGAGTTGTAATTCCTTTATTAATTAAGTTCCCCTGGCAGCGTTTCTCAATTATCACACGTTACTGAATGAGTAGTAAGGGTTAATTAAAAATTAACCAGTTAGGAATAAAGTTGTAATTCCTTTATTAATTAAGTTCTCCTGGAAGCGTTTCTCAATTATCACACGTTATTGAATAAGTAGTTAGGGTTAATTAAAAATTAACCAGTTAGGAATAGAGTTGTAATTCGTTTATTAATTAAGTTCTCCTGGAAGCGTTTCTCAATTATCACACGTGTGGGTGTTGTGTCACGGTGAAGTGATTAGCATATTGTGTAAACTAGACACCTAGAGATTCAAATCTAATTAAGTGATCAGTTCTGGGTTGTTATTATTTGTTGTTGTTAATTAACTATTGCGGCAGTACATTTGTCAGCGTAGGTTAATACAGATTCCAAAGTGTATTGTGTTTTTGTTGTGTTTTCTAGTGAACTAAACGTGCTATAATAATATATACTTTATATAAGATCTTATCTCTGATCATACCTAGACGAGCCAGCGGGTATAACTGCCTGTTACAGAGAGATCTAATAGATATACAGTTACGAGAGATATTTGGACAATCGTGTTTCATTCAGTTACGGGTATTATAGGATCCCCGTGACAGACAACTATTCTGAAACATTATATTCTATTATTTTGTAATATTTGTGATACAACGTGGCATAAACAACTTCGAATCTCCTGCATAAACAATCATTAGAAAAGTCTAAAGTGGCCATTAAACATGTGCCTTATATAATATACTCAACAACGAAAGTTTAGCTAATGTTAAAAGAAATGGCATAACATTTATAAATTAACCTCTTTTTATTAATTAGTATTCACATCTGAAATGTTTACCATTTACAAACAACATAAACCTTTGCCTTAACACAACAGGAGAATCTGGTTTTCTTTTAAGTTTATTCAACTATGGCAAATCTAGACGTTATAAGATATATTTGCTAAACTTTCGTTGTTGAGTATATATTTGTAATGGATTTTGTAGAGCAGACCAACATTTCATAACTTCTGAGATGATAAACTTGAAATAAAAAATGGTTTAAAAAGTATAGCAGAAGGGTTCACTTTGCCGAAGAGTTTCAATCTAGGCTCCCTGGCTATTTGGGGTATGTTTTATTTGTATATTGACCATTGCTTTTACGAAAATGGGAGGCTTGTATAGGGTTACAGGTGTATACCGAACAACCGGATGACAGGTTGCTTGGCAACGACTGCAGAATCTCTTCATTTGGATTTAGTTTGTAAATCAAAAACTGCGTTTTATTACTCAGATTTGGAGGGGGTCAGTCAAGATGATGGACTGACGACAAATGCCCCCTTTACCCTCATTATCATCCGCCACTATAAGTTATCGTACTCATAATACGACCTTGACATTACACAGGCGTGGAACCAATGAATGCCTTGTCACCTCTGAACGTCTAAGTACTCAGAAAATGCGGATTTTACTGGGAGAATATAGTTATTTTCAGTGGGAAATTGGCGGTTCCAGCGTTCAATCAAGTAACGGGTGGCGGGTGGCGTAGGTTCGACTTTCTCAGAGAGATTCCTATATAGAATATTTCACAGGGATGTAGTCGGAGGTGGGAGGGCGGAGGTTAGTGAAGACTAAAAAAAAAAAAGAAGAAGAAAAAGACTACGAACTGTGGTAGAGGAATGCTGGCCAATCAACCATCGCTTTTACTAAGTACAGTAGATGTTGTACAACTTGGGATGGCGGCGTGTTGCGTACCATAGTTAGGTCACCGCGATCTACTTTTGATGGGCATATTATGTACCTCACCGGTACTTTTGTTAAAAGAAACTGACCTGAGTTTTCTGCCACTGAAACATGTTCACGACTAACAGTTAAAGTTTGTTTTGTTTAACGACACCACTAGAGCACATTGATTAATTAATGATCGGCTATTGGACGTCAAACATTTGGTAACTCAGACATATAGTCTTACAGAAGAAACACGCTACATTTTTCTATTAGTAGCAAGAGATCTTTTATATGCACCATCCCACAGACAGGATAGCACATACCACGGTCTTTGACATACCAGTCGTGATGCACTGGTTTGAACAAGAAATAGCCCAATGGGCCCACCAACGGGGATCGATCCCAAATTGACCGCGCATCGAGCGAGCGCTTTACCACTGGGCTAGGTCCCGCCCCACGACTAACAGAACCCTTTTAACGACTATAAGTAGTACTAAACCAAATAACTTCCGGCTGGGTCAAAGTTCGAGGTGCGGAACTAGGTTAGTCTTAGACGCTACCCGTTATCTCAGAAATGAGCAGCTTGACACCCACTTTTTTTTAATTCACTTTAAGGGTGAGAGGTGATAGTATTTATATCCGTGGCGTTTATGTCGATTGATACGTTGCAGTTAGGAGTTTTAGCCACATATGTTACTATTGTCGTCTATGGGATTTGATTTGGTAGTATACACCCTAAAAGTACACAATCAGTTTTAGGTTGCACACAACCTTTCACATTTGTATGAATGAATGTATAATGATACTCCAGCATAAAAATTCACATCGGCTTTTGGGTGTAACCATTCAAGTTTGCATGAATTTCAATACAATTTCTGTGTCAGTATATTTTGTGAAAAAAAATAAAAGGGCTATAATATGACTGATATTTTTAGGAAGTACATTTGATTTTTAACTTCTATGCTAAAAAAAAAGGTTGACCAAAAAAATTCCACCCATATGTTAGAACATTTCGCTTCTTATTTAAGTGGCAGCACACTATTTGCACAGTTGTTACCAGTTAGTACTAAGATGTCAACAAACGTAAACTCCATAGGTTACTAGTATTTAAATACTACAGAGGTCAACCTGTTTGCAATCATCAAAAACATTTAAGTATTTTGTATTAATTTTTGAAAAAAGAAAATATATATATTATATTAAGCTGTTACAATAAGTAACGATACGGCAAATGGTAAACCTCACCATTTCTCGTTCCAGCCAGTGCTCCACAACTGGTATAACATAGACCGTTGCATATACTGTTCTCTCTAGGATGTGCATATGAAAGAACCCTTGCGCCATAAAACTGTAAATAAAATGTGTTTATGTGTGTCTTTAAGTAAAACACAATCATTGTACACCTATCTATATAAACCAGTTCATTATATTAATAATACGACTATAGACTACTCTTAACCCGCTGAGTTAAAAATAGTTTGTCATATTTATTTTCACTGACTCAGTGATAACTCTTTGTTGACAAATTATCAGGCATGGGTGGGGTGTAGCTCAGTAATAAAGTGTTCGGCTGATGCGCGGTCGGTCTGGGATCGATCCCAGTCGATGGGCTCATTGGGCTATTTCTTGTTTTAGCCAGTGCACCACGACTGGTATATCTAAGGCTGTGGTATGTGCTACACTGTCTATGATACGGTGCATAGAAAAGATCCCTTGCTACTAATGTAAAAATGTAGCGAGTTTCAAGTCCGAGACTATATATCAGAATCACCCAATGTTTGACATGCAATAGCCGATGATTAATAAATCAATGTGCTCAAGTGGCGTCGTTAAACAAAACAAACTTCAACTTTTTAACTTTCAATTATCAGGTAATACATGTAGTATAATATCGTCGAATATAGGCGAGGTTCGCCTCCATGTAAATCATGTCTATTAGATTAAAATATATATATCGACATTGGTGGTGTATTTGATAGGTATTGGAAGGAAATGGGTTTGGGTTTTTTAACGACGCATTCAACACATTGTATTTACGCTTATGTGGCGTTGGACATATGGTTAAGGACCACACAGATATTGAGAAAGGAAACGAGCTGTCGCCACTTCATGGGCTAATCTTTTTCGATTAGCAACAAGGGATCTTTTATATGCACCATCCCCCAGACAGGATAGTACATACTACGGCCTTTGTTACACCATTTGTCGAGCACTGGCTGGAACGAGAAACCGACGGGAATCGATCCTAGACCGACCGCGCATCAAGCGAACGCTTTACCACTGGGCTACATCCCGCCCTGGCAGGTATTGGATTAACATGCAAATACCATCCCCCGCCTAGAGTGAATTTTAAGGGTTCAATGGGGAGAACAAAGGTGTAAGGCCACTACACCGACTTCTCTTTCACTAACTTCTAACAACGAACCATTAACAAAACCACTGTCCTGAACAAACATCCAAGAGGGCTGTTTTGTGTCCAGGACAGCGTGCTAGAATCTTGAAATTGAAATGAATGAAGAGTGTTCTATAGCTACTGGATCGAGTCGTATGCTGCACATAAAAAATATTCCTTGCTGTTAATCGGAAAGAGTAATTCATTGCGTGGCGGCAGTGGGTTTCCATATAACCGTAATTAAAATGTGTAGTAAAATATCACCAAGTCATTTCCAGTCAGTTTCCTGTGAACTAAAATAAAAGCGGATTACATGGTAATCATCTGACTTTGTGGTTGCCGATACCATTGTGCAGCTTCTTAAAAGATAAATAACCTAGATAACGTCTACCGTCATAAACTGTAACACAATATAAACACCAGTTTTATCCTTCTGATGGTATTCAGTGTCATTGTCGTATTGAATTCGTTTTGGAGATAATTAATTTTGCCGCCATTATTCCTTTAGTAGGCTTTCTGACGGATACAATTTCACTCTTTGGAATATAACGAGAAAAACATCACCAAGAAACACAATATCGATAATGGCAGTGTGGTATTGAAATTCCAAACCAGTTGTTTAGGAGATATTGAAAATGGGTATTTTAAACAGTATTGAGATATATTATAAAAACAAGCAGCTGGCTAATCAATACTTTTTAATTCTGGAATTGAAATACATGTACTTGAAAATAGGCATCAATTACTATAAAAGTGTACTATATACGTCTTAGATACTGTTTTCTTTAGCAGTGCCACTCAGTAACAGTACAGTATGACGACGGAGGACAATACATTACTCTTTTCTACCAATGCATCATCATCTGATGTGATCAGTTTTCACGAGGCTACCATCATCACGATAGAACTTGGTCTCATGGTATTCATTTGTTCCGGGAACCTGCTGACCATTCTGACGGTGTGGCTGACGCCGTCGCTGAGGACCGTCTCCAACATGTACGTCGTGTCTCTGGCTGTAGCCGATCTGCTCACAGGACTCAACATCCCTCTCCAAATCGGCATCTTCATCCCTAGCGTGCGGCGAGCCATCGACGCGAGCAAGTACCTCTGTCTGTGTCGTCATGTCCTGTTCTTCGTGTCCATCGAGAATTCCATTCTGTGCATGACGCTGATCGCGCTGGACTGGTGGCTGTACATAGTCAGCCCTTTTTACTATCTGAGAATAGCGACGTCGTCCAAGGCTAGACTTGTTGTCGTCTGCTCCTGGATAGTATCTGTCTGGGCGGGAACCATGCCTCTCTACGTCAACAAGTGGACGGTCGGCGTGGACTGCAAACTACTGAACGTCCTAACGAAAGAGTACCAACTGTACCTGCAGGGAGGCGGCTTTGTCCTCTGTAGTCTGACGATCGGTTTCTGTTACGGACATATTTTTGTCGTCGCTCGCAAATATCTAAAGAAAGTAAACGGTTTCCAGGCCAGTGCAGTTAACAGAAAATCCAGAAGCAGCAACGACATACTGCGTTCGGATATCAAAATGGTGAAGATGTTCATACTAGTTTTCGGTGCGTTTTTTTTTTGCTGGTTTCCAACCATTCTCTGTCTGTCCATTGGATATACGTACGGGGTGTCGTACACCATTTTGAACTACGTCATTCCTGTGGGAATCCTGAATTCTGGATTAAATTTCTTCATTTATGTTATTAGAAACAGGCAGTTCAGGGAAGCACTGGAGAAAATGGTTAGGAAATGGCGCAGTGTTCTCGAACCTGACCCTGTGGAACTGTGATGGATGTCTTTAAGGTGTAACAGTATACCAAGCTAGCATCCCACGGGCTCAAAGATCAAAGTACACCTAACTTTGGATGTAGCATTAAATAAGACCACTCTTGTCATTGGTGAAATATGTGACAGGTCATGTTGTCACAAATTGTTGGGGGGGGGGGGGGGGGGGGGGGGGGGGGGGGGTGTTTCTTGCCCTATATAACCGTAAATCAAATGTGTTGATACCGTCGTTAAATAAAATTTCCTTCCTTTTCTTGCCAGTAAATTCCTGTAAGTTAATTTGAACTATTATAAATAGATCAGCTACTATTGTGCTTGAAATATGTGAGGGATCCGATTAAAATGAAGGTGGCATTTTGTTAGGTGGAACTATGGTAACATAGTGAATAGCAGCTTACCAGTACCATCCTCATTTTTTTTCTAAATTACTTCACGGTGACGAGTTGTAATATTCATACCCATGGTGTCTATGTTGACCGAAACCCTGTGTGTAACCGTTTTAGCAACATATGATACTATTGTCTATGGGATTTGATTTAGTAGGATACATTTTTAACGGAGATTAATTCTTTACAGCAGTCAGACTTCAAGACCCGATATCTCGTCGGTGGAGCAAATGTGCAAAGGCTTTAAACACTGAATATTAGGTCAAGGTCAAAGTGGATAGAAGAGGGCGAAAAGCCAACTAAGTATTTCTGCAATTTAGAATCTCGGAATTATTTTAGCAAATTAATATCAAAAATTAAGTGGGACAATGGAACAGAGGTTACGGATCAGAAAGAAATCTTAAAAGAAACAAAGACGTTTTACCAAAATCTTTACTCTGCACCATCTTGGCAAAATGATGATGACATTATTGAAAAACTATCTCACTTTAGTTTCAATAAACTAACTGATGAAGAAGCTGAAGAATTAGAAGGTGAAATAAAATATTCTGAAGTTTTAGCATTTCTTAAAACAATGAAAAATGACAAGAGCTCCGGATCGGATGGATTTACAGCCGAATTCTTTAAATTCTTTTGGATCGATATAGGACATTATGTAGTTAGATCTATTAATTATAGCTATACCATTAAAGAAATGTCTCATGTACAAAAGCTAGGTATTATAACATGTATCCCAAAACCAAATAAACCAAAATAATTCTTACAAAATTGGCGACCTTTAACTCTGTTAAACTGTACTTATAAAATGGCATCGGGGTGTATTGCAAACAGAATTAAAAGTGTTTTGGACAAATTGATAGATAAAGACCAAACTGGTTTCATAAAAGGAAGATATATTGGAGAAAATATTAGATTAATTTATGACATCACTGAAGAACATGATATTCCTGGATTGCTGTTATTAATCGACTTTGAAAAAGCCTTCGATTCTTTATCTTGGTCCTTTATATATAAAGTGTTAGATATATTTAATTTCAAATCATCTATTAAAAACTGGATAAAAACGTTTTACAATAACTCCCTCTCTAGTGTCATACAAAATGGATTTTTATCTGAATCTTTTAAATTAGAAAGAGGTTGTAGACAAGGTGATGCTTTATCACCGTATATATTTATTTTATGTGCTGAAATACTTGCAATTATAATAAGAAACTCGAGTAATATCAATGGTATCAGTGTAGATGGTGAACAATATTTAATTTCACAATATGCAGATGATACACGTTTCATTCTTGACGGTTCTCCCGAGTCCCCTGTACAATACACTTTCGGTTTTAGACTACTATGCATATATTCCAGGCCTAAAAATAAACTTTTCCAAATCTAAAGCTATTTGGATAGGAACGAAAAAGTTTTCTAAGGATGTATTCCATCAAACGAGATGGAAGTTAGAATGGGGTCAAACTCATTTTAACCTGCTTGGTATCAACTTTTCAGTGAACATGGAACATATAATCGAACTGAATTATGATTAAAAAATATCAGAAGTACAAAAATTGATGAAAGTATGGTCTTGCAGAAGACTGACGATTTTAGGAAGAATAACAGTATTGAAAACGTTAATAATGCCAAAGTTAACTCACCTATTAATAGCTTTACCGAATCCAAATGCAATTCTGATAAAACATATAAATACATTATTTTTTTAATTTATCTGGCAAAGTAAAACTGAAAAATTGAAACGAAATTTAATAACGCAAGATTTTGAGTGGGGTGGTATTAAAATGATAAACATAAACAATTTTATAACAACATTGAACTGTACATGGATTCGAAGAATGTTTTTAAATAACTCAAAGTGAATCACTTTGTTTAAGTCAGTTACAAACATATTGTTAACAAACATGATTAAACAAGGTGATTATTTCCTAACGCGCAAAATAGAACATATTCGCAATAGGTTTTGGAGAGAAACACTGTCCAGCTGGATAGATATACAAAAAGTTCAAAACCCACAAAGTGTGGATGATATATTAAGTATTAATATCTGGAATAACAGCAAAATATGTATAAGTAACAAACCATTTATATACAAACATTATATCAATAATGGTATCACATTTATCAATGATTTATTAAACGAACAAGGTGATGTTTTAAATACGAACAGTTTATAACAAAGTATCATATAAATACAAATTTCTTGGAATATGCGTCAATAACAAAGGCTGTTAAATCATTTATAAACAAATTAGAAAACATAAACGATGACACTTTCACAAATCTTAAAAATCCTGTTTTTCCGTTTAAGATAAAACATTTATTAAAAGACAAAAGCGGTTGTAAACATATGTATGATATGTTAAATTCACAAACTGTCATTCCAAAAGCACAATTGAAATATGCAAATGAAGGATACATGTATGATACAAAGAAATGGGAAAAGTATTATGTTATTCCTTTTCGATATGTAAAAGACAACATTATCATGGTTTCAGTATAGAATAGTACACAGAATCTTAACTACTAATACATTTTTTTTATATGATACATTACGTGGATTCTAATGCTTGCGACTTCTGCAAAGCTTCATGTGAAGCGTTACAACATATTTTTTTTTGGACTGTAACAAGGTTAACCACATTTGGGAATCAATACGAGAATGGATATTGACTGAAACAGGAATTGACATTATTTTTAGTCAAGATATTGTTATGTTTGGTATGATCAATAACGAAAATAGTAACTTTGTAAATTGGTTGATTATCAACATTTAATATTATATCTACTGTATGAAAGTACAGAAACAAATATTAAATATCAATGGAGTTAAAAACATTTTTCGAAACAAGTGTGAAATAGAAAGATTTATTTTATATAAGAATTGCAATTACGAAATTTTTAATCAACAATGGACACCATGGCTTAATCTCTTTGACTGAAACGTATTTCCTAACAATAGCTTGTTTCGAATTCCAGGTCTTTTTCGTTTCGCGCTAGTATAGATTTACACCCCCCCCCCCCCCCACCCCCCACCCCATGTATTTATTTATTTTATTTATTTATTTTGTTTTGTTTTGTTTTGTTTTGTTTTGTTTTGTTTTGTTTTGTTTTGTTTGTTTGTTTGCTTATTTATTTATTTATCAATTTATTATTATGTGTTTTAACCATTTATATCTTCTTCTTTCTTCTTCTATATTTCCCAGTCCTTTCCATTATGTGCGTCATAGCAATTTGTTTTGTTTTTTAACCAATCTTTAATTTATACAGAAACATTACAAATGCATTTATGTATCAAATTGTTATATATGACTATATAACATTATTATACAACAAATTAGATATATGTACTTGTATATAAATTATATTACTTTGATGTAAGGCCATGAATTCAAGGCTCCCCAACCTTGACATAGTCAGAATGGACTGGGGAAAATAAATATTTAAAAAAACCAAAAAAAACACAAAACAAAAAACAACCACACTGAACTGCACATAGATAAACATAGTTGACAGCGAACCGTCGATTTCAGAATTGATTTTACATGCAAAGATCATTCATTTAAAACATAATTTGAGCAACTATCTGGTTTAAATAATATTGACATTTAAAAGAGAGACAATGGTATACAGTTTGTTGTGTTTAATGACACCACTACAATGATAGAAATAAGCAGAATGTTTTACCGGACAAATACATCTAGAAATCTACTTGTCCGCCAATATTTCCACTTGTCCAAATAAATGGATTGTTTTATTCAAGAACCAGGATGATGTTTGTGATTGCTAAAAATAAAACTGCACTCAACATTTTTACTTGTCCACTGGACAACCACTGAGACACATTTTTCTTGTCCGAATAGATTTTCACATGTCGAGACAAACGGACAAGTGCTTATTTCAAACACTGTACTAGAACATAGTGATTTATTTAAACATCGGTTATTGGATGTCAAACATTTTCACATATAACCTTAAAGTGGAAACCCGCCACATTTTCCCATCAGTAGCAAGACATCTTTTATATGCACCACCCCACAAAGAGGATAGTACATACTACGGCCTTTTGATATACCAGTCTTAGTGCACTGGCTGGAACGAGAATAGCCTAATTGGCCCACCTACGGGGATCGATCCCAGACCAACCGCGCAATAGGCGAGCTCTATACCACTGATCTACATCCCGCCCCTTTGTTTAGAATATTGGTGTCTGTATACTACTATATGTAATGTGGTTCTGATCGTTCTAACGTTTGTATTAATCCAAACCACTGGCGTGGGAAGCGGGGTGCAAGGTGGGGGGGGGGGGGGGGATAATTCATAATGAATTCCTGGCCATCGTTGACAAGGGCATTTCAGTTTGTGTGATTAAAATTAGCTATATAATGACATGCAGATTAATACAGAGAAAAGTTATTAAATGTTAGAGAAACTAACCCCTCTTTACTAAAACTCTGACCTGAAACTACCCTACAGTAAAGTCTATAATGCTGTTTTGAGATCCAGATACATACCCCTATCACAAAAGCATACTTACGTTTGATGCCCCTCACCCTCTTTTCTTGATCCGGTAGCAGCGATGGTGTCTACACACACACACACACACACACACACACACACACACACACACACACACAGTCGAACCTGGTCTAACAGTCACCTGTACATACGGTCACCTGCCTATAACGGCCACTATAAATCTCCCCAATGCATTTCCTTCCTTAATTTTTGATATTGTTTTCAAGATTGTCACATGTTACCGATGCTGTGATTGGTCAGCGATGTCATCGTGTAAGGGACATAATCGGTGTTGCAAATTTTCTTCCAATAGAGGGCGCTAGTAGTGGATATCAGTAATCTTGACTACATGTATCAAAGCTGAATACGAGGAACGAATATTAGCTTTGATTTATGAAGATGGTTAACACCAGGACCAATGAACCAATGGTGTCTGATTGTTTCTAGCCAAACATGATTTGTAAATAAACATGACTTGTTGAAGTTGGCGGTCATTAAAAATGCCCCGTGTTAGGATTATTTCAGGACTCATGATCTTATTCAGCTGTAATCAACGGTCATACTCCACTAAAGGGATTTAGCGGTGACATGAAACAAACAAATGAGTTACACATGCCACATGGGTAATAACCTTCAATTAAACAAAATATTTTCTGACATGGACAGTCTCATGTAATAAAAAAAATCTCTTATTTATAACACGTGGTATGACTTTTTTTATGACAGTTGTGATATATTTTAGTATATGGGTTATAATTTTGAACCCGTATATAAGGGTCACCTGTCTATAACGGCCACTTGGCAGGTCCCACGGATTGCCGTTATATACAGGTTTGACTGTATATATATATATATATATATATATATATATATATATATATATATATATATATATATATATATATATATATATTAATATATATATATATATATCAGGGTTCGAACTTAACGGTCGCCCGATTGCCCCTGGTGACTGAAAACGACGACGGGCGACTGAAAACCCACAGTAAGGTTGCCCGCCTGGCGACCGATTTAAAAAAAAAAAAAATTAAATCAATAATTAATAAATAAATAAAAGTACATCTATGTAGCCTACTTTGCACCATGAAAAAGTGTAGGTCTACTTTTACATATAAACATATGCCCAATATAAGAATAGGTGTAAGGTAAGTTAAGTGGCATGTAAAATTGAGCACAAATTCATGTCGACAGGATTCAGCCCTGGTTATGTGTACACGTCATAGATCGTATCCACTGAATATTATATTTTAGGGTTTTTTTAAATTATTATTATTTCATTGAGATGGGGTGGGGGGAGGAAAGGGTTTTGTCGGTTATACCAGTGCTCAACGTTTGGTGAACGCAAGCATCTTTGTTTGTTGGAAATTATATAATCGGGAATTATATAATCCTATTATCTAATTTAATATGAAACGCTAAGCGATTTCGCAAACCTAACACGTACGTAGCTCGTGTCCTAACACGTGCGTAGCTCGTGTTCTAACTTCTAACACGTGCATAGTTCGTGACCCATCAGACGATGATGATACTTGCAGTGCCATGGCGTTAAGTGACGAACAATACCACAAATGTATTGACAGTGACAGTGAGGAGTCACAGTGGTATGTCTGTTATTTATTTAAAGAGTGGGTTGGTTGAGTGCAGGAAAATACTCAAAATAAATGTTTTCTCTTATAATCTGTTGCAATATTGTTGGGGTTTTTTGGAAAATGTTATTCGGGCAAGTGAAAATAGACTCGGGCAAGTGAAAGTGCTGTCACCACTTGCCCGGATGGCAATTCAAAAAAAAAAGGTTATATATATATATATATATATATATATATATATACAGGTTTGACTGCATTACTGAATGCCCCTCTCTTTCTCTCTCTCTCTCACACACACACACACACGCACATTCTCTACTCTCTTTCTCTCCCACTCTCTCTCTCTCTCTCTCTCTCTCTCTCTCTCTCTCTCTCTCTCACACACACACACACACGCACATTCTCTACTCTTTCTCTCCCATTCTCTCTCCCATTCTCTCTCTCTCTCTCTCTCTCTCTCTCTCTCTCACACACACACACACACACACGCACATTCTCTACTCTCTTTCTCTCCCACTCTCTCTCTCTCTCTCTCTCTCTCTCTCTCTCTCTCTCACACACACACACACACGCACATTCTCTACTCTTTCTCTCCCATTCTCTCTCCCATTCTCTCTCTCTCTCTTCCTCCCTCTCTCTCTCTCTCTCTCTCTCTCTCTCTCTCTCTCTCTCTCTCTCTCTCTCTCTCTCTCTCTACATACATATATATATATATATAATTTTTTTTTTTTAAGCAACAAGTTTCTACCTGTCAACATTATTAACAACTTTATTCAATAATATATTAGATAGTGGATGTTTTCCGCCGGTGTGGGCAAAAAAGTATAATATGTCCTATATTTAAATCTGGTTCTAGGGACGATCCAACAAATTATAGAGGGATCTCTTTGATGATTCTTTATGTAAAATCTTTACAGCTGTTCTGAATGATCGGCTGCGAAGGTAGTGCGATGAAAATCTAGTGATTGAAGAGTCTCAAGCAGGATTTCGATCTAATTATTCTACTACAGACCATATTTTTACTCTTCATGCAGTGATTGAGAAATATATATATAAACCTAGAGGTAGATTATACTGTTTATTTGTAGACTTTTCCAAAGCGTTTGATACGTTATGATGTACTGTTGGATAGCTTAGTGAAGTGGGAATTTCGGGCAAATTTTTAAATAGCATTTCAACAATGTACTGTAAATTATATTCTTGTGTAAAAACAGTAAATGGTCTTACTGATTATTTTAAGTGTAACATCGATACGCGTCAGGGGTGTATTTTGAATCCACAAATTTTCTTAATTTTTATTAATAAATTGAACAGATTTTTCCGAAATTCTGGTAATCATGGGATCTTTATTACGGCAAATTTGAAAAATATGCACATATTAATGTTTGCAGACGATGATGCTGCACTTGCCGACTTTTGTTTACAGTTACAGCTAAACATTAAGGTTTTTGAATTTTTTTGTCAAGCTACAGGAATGCGAATAAATCTTGACAAGACAAAAGTGATGGTGTTTAGGAAAGGAGGTCTTCTGCGATCTTATGAAAAATGGTTTTATAATGGGGCGCGAGTCGAAACAGTATCATTGTATAAATATTTGGGTATTGTGTTTACTCCAAAATTATCCTGGAATAAAGCTCAGCTGTGTCTGGCTGCTCAGGCAAATAAGTCCATGTTGGCACTATTTAGATTTAGATTATTTATATACTCTTCCAAAAAAGTAGGGCAACCTGAAATATTAATGTTAATATCAACTATTAGACCGAACATACGTTTTGACCACAGATATCCTAGTAAAGAACGTTCAGGTCTGTTCATCAATACACCGAAATACATTCCATAGTTTGCACATGCATCACGCAGTTGCCCCGTACACATGCGTCGAGTGTCATTCTCGATTTTGACAATTTCCAGGCAGGCCCATTAATCACTGTGGAACATTATTTCTGTCAATCCTTTTTATTCTGTTGATCATACAGTTGTTATTGTTTTGGTTTTAGTCATTTTTATTGTTTGAATTTGCGATTTACTGATAAAAAATTTCTCTTCTGACCCCAATCGTCCTTCAAGATCTTTGGTGGTCATAAAACCTACTGTAATACTGAACTACCGGTTGTAATGGTTGCCCAATTAATTCATTATGATATAACCATTCCCCACAGCTAATATACCTCACAATTTTGCCAATTGTAAATTCTTACTGCATAATATGCTTTTAGATTATTTTTATATGCCCGTTTTTGAAGGGTCGCATTATGGTATCGTTCGCCCATCCGTCTGAATATATATATATATATATATATATATATATATATATATAATATGTGTCGGTCTTTTAACTTTTTATCCACGGGGCGGGACGTAGCCCAGTGGTAAAGCGCTCGCTCGATGCGCGGTCGGTTTGGGATCGATCCCCGTCGGTGGGCCCTGGGCTATTTCTCGTTCCAGCCAGTGCACCACTACTGGTATATCAAAGGCCGTGGTATGTACTACCCTGTCTGTGGGATGGTGCATATAAAAGATCCCTTGCTGCTAATCGAAAAAGAGTAGCCCATGAAGTGGCGACAGCGGGTTTCCTCTCTCAATATATGTGAGGTCCTTAACCATATGTCTGACGCCATATAACCGTAAATAAAATGTGTTGAGTGCGTCGTTAAATAAAAAAAAAAAATTCTTTCATTAAAAACCAGGGGGCGGGACGTGGCTCAGTGGTACAGCGCTCGCTTGATGCCCGGTCAGTCTGGGTCGATCCACTTCCTTCATCAAAAACCATTGGTTCGAAATCATTCGTTATCGAATGCGTGTTAGGGACGATAAACGGATGCGATAAACGGACTTTAACGGATATATGTGTCATCAGCTTAACATGCCTAATGTCAGCCATCCACTGCTGAGAATGTTATGGTCGAATCGTTCAGCTTAGACCCGAAAGGATCACGTCGTTTTGGGATATACGTTTTGTAAATATTCCTTGCCATTGTTTTTTTCCGTTAAATAATCTAAAATATTAACTAATTTGGCAGTTACGTTAAAAGTTTAATGAATAATGAATTAAGTTGGAGAATGCACGCCAAAGTGTGAATTCGTGAAAAATAATTAACAAGTATTCTCAATGACAGAATTATATGGGGAGGCCGAAGCCCCCCCCCCCCCCCCCCCCTTTATAGGGTAGCTATGCGCTTACGCATATCGAAAATGTAATTCACTATTGTTTGGTATCTACGTACACCTTTTACAATATATATCAAGCATCAATAAAACAAATTCCAAAAAACTTAACCTTTTTTTATATATTCGCAATAACAAGTCACGCTTTCAACATCGCTTGCCAAAATGCTCCCGATTCCAAGAGCTAAGTCACGTGACCCCATGACGCGGTCTGCGGCATACTCAGAAAGTGTGATTGTGCACAGCCTTTCACACCTAGTCTGATCGTTTCACACATTTAATTTGGAACACGTGTTTGTTGTTGTTTTTTAATACGCGAAAATGTTATTCCAGTGAATTCAGTTGTATGAATGGAATATTATTTTGGAGATGTTTTCAAATGTGAAACTTTGTAAACCATTGTTCAGTGTTGGATGTACTAAAGCTGCAGTTAACGGCAAGCGAAATATGCATGTTTTCGCTAACTTTAGTAGCACAGTGGAAATGGAAAGGACCGGCACGATGGGATAGTATCTGCAGTGACCACTTCACCCCTGGGGATTACTATTATTTAAGGTGGTCTGTGGGTATGGCACCTAAACTTTAAAAAAAAAAGCTGGTCTGTTCCAAGCCTGTGCAGGTCCGAATCGGTAACAGAATCACCTATTTGGACCGGTACAACAGCCAGACGCGAACATAGGCCTACAGCACAAAACTGAGACGAACATGTTCTCAATTTTGGAGTTAAAAAAATGCTTCGCAGTGGTATACTAGCATATGTTAGTGCCATCGAGAACCCGTTTTATTGGCAATCTTCACTTGAAGTTGGGTAATTTTTAAGATGTTGTCGACTAACAGAGACTTTTTAACGATTGTAATCTGCATAAAATATTAGTGGCTTAAAATATAATATATATATATAGTAAAATATATTAAACGTGTTTTTTATCGTCCTAATATTTGTACTAGGTTAAATTTTATTTTATCACATAAAATATTATTTTTTCGTACGTATGAAATTATTTGAAGACAAAATCCAGTTTGGGCTTCTTACAAATATTAAGACGACCAGAAACACATTGAATATACAGCCACCGATATTCTAAACGAGAAAATATATTTAATATGGAAGTTTAATCGTAGAAATATTTTATTAGTCGGAAACATCTTACAATGCAGCAAACTCGGGAATGTTCCTTTAAAGTCGCACGCCCTAGTTTCAGCCCGCGAAAATTAATTATAATTTTGCTTAATCTACAAAACTGTAACACACTTAGATCACGTTTTTATAAAACAGAGTGAAAAAGCAGGTTTTATATCGATAAATCGCATAGGAATCCCCGTGACCCAATGACTTGAAATAATTTTGAAAGTTAGTATTCTGATGTCACCGGTAGATGTCGCTCGAAGCACAGAAATGCCTATGTCACGACCAATTTCCCAGAGTGCACGCAGTGCGTTCCTTTCACCTCTCCTGGGCATGTTCCAACTGTTCTGTCCTGGACAGCGAAAGGAATGAGTTTGGAACAGGAAGTTACTTTACCAACATGGGTGCTTCTGTTGAGGAAGTGGCTGCTGCAGCAATCGGAATAAGACGACAATGATAGTCCGTCACTGACCATGTTGACTATACTACAGTGTTTGAAATAATAAATAGAGGCTATTTCATGGGTTTTTTCGAATACGATTTTTATGTCAACGAGTGATGTGTGAAAACCATATTTTCACGAACTGCGAATTGTTTTTTTTTTAGTTTTTTTGTTTTTTTCGGGGGGGGGGGGGGGGGGGTCAGTTTGTTTGGTGTAGGGTTGTTTTGTTTGTTTTAGTTACAGTTTTTTTTCTGTTTGTTGGAGATTTTTGTTTTCAATTTTGTTTATTTTTTGTTATTTTTTGTTTTGTTTTTTTTAATTTATATTTTGTTTGTTTTTGCTGGGGGGGGGGGGCTTTATACGTGTTTTGTTTTGTTATTGTTTTTGGTTGCTATGTTCTTGTGTTTTGTTTAAACATCGACACATTTGCCATAATCGATAATTCAAACAAGAAGTTGTAATGATAATAATAATAATAATAATAATAATAATAATAATAATAATAATATAATAATAATAATAATAGTTGTTGTTGTTATTATTATTTATATATTGTGTTTACAAACTATGATAGCCTTGATGAATGAGTGGTCATAGATGGCGATGTTACCATTACTGCCCAACCCGGTTCGTTTACTACATGTCGACATCCGAAACATGTAGCTTTTACTGCTTGTCGAAACTGGCTGTTCCTCAATACGTAAATAATAAAGTTCATCCCAGAATTCAATACAACAATGGGAATAGTGTAGATTGTGGCATCCTTGTATTTCCCCGTTGTGTACGTGACGATTCCCAATATCAAAGCCGGAGAGCAGCAGCAGAAGAAAACACCGAATACGAGACTAAACGTTTTGACCAAGTCAAAGTCGTTGTGGAGTTTCGCCAGTCTCATCTCGCCCACCGGTATCACCGCCCACACCGAGTGCGAACGATGCCGTTTGGGAACACAACTAGTATGGTCGAGGTTAGCAATACTTAATCTCTGTCGGAGAATGAGCGCTTTCTGTTTTCTCACAATATGAAATATATGTAAGTAGCAAGCTGCGATGATTATCGAAGACACTACGAAAAAGCTCCCTTGGCCGTATATCTGATATTCCATACTCAGTACTTCAAAAAACCTACAACCACGTCTCCAGTTATTGACATACAGTGGCACTGTGCCAATAAGTATTCCCAGGACCCATGACAACGCAATGAGCATCACAGCTCTTTTTATTGTTGACAGTCGTTCATATACAAAAGGATACGTAACGTACGCCCATCTGTCGAAAGCAATGAGAATCATATTCAAAATCGAAGTCGATACCAATGTAAACAGCGTTGAATGTTTAAATAGACAAAGGAATTTATTGCTGTCAAACTTTGGCTTCAGTTCCGGAAAGATAGGCAACAGTTGGTAAATGATTGAGAAGCCGGTTAGTAAATCGGCCATCGCCAGCGAAACTACGTACATGTTGGGCACGGTCCACATAATCCGGTGGATGGCGACAGTAATCAGCGTTAGGATGTTGACGATGACGATGAACATCATTACCAAAAAGAGCAGCAGCATCTCGACCATCGCGGTACTGTCAATGTGATATTCCGTTGCATCGTCCTGGCTCTGATTCATCTTCAGTTATCACTTGTAATGTCACACTTTAATTTTCGGAAAAGTTCAGCTGTAAATTATCCATGGGAAAACCAAAAAATGTTCTTCAAAAATGAAGCTAATTTAACATCTTTGCAGGTCTACTCGGTGATGAACAGCAGTCACTTATTGGAAGACGTGGTTATTTAGGCAGCAACAGTTCATCTGTTGAAACATGTAAATGTCCGGTTGAATTTGGCAGGCTGTCACAGTATAAGTTTCTGTCCGTGTATTCGGATTAATTCAATTAATTTTACAGCAATCTAGTCACTAGTTGTATCAAATGAGCTTGTTGTATGCTTTATAATGTATAGTGCCTACATAAAGTATTTCTGTAAAATTAACAATTTTATAATACTGCAGACACGTTTTACAACGATTTCACCCGCAACAGTGACGTCAACTGTCCATTGATTTTCACAAACAATTCTGACGTCACGTTTTTAAAGAAACATGACAAACAGTTGTGACGTCACGCTACCGCTGCCTTTTGGATAGGAAGTTGCCTGAGGGCCCTAAGCTAAGCGTCCGAGCTTTTTTAATGGGGATCCAGGGCCTCGTTCCACGAAGCTATCTTAGCACTACTATCGTCATAAATACTTACCATCGCGACCTTAATTTTTGTCTACGATCGTCAGCCCGTTCCACGACGCGGCGTAGCTTACTATTGTCGTCAATTACTGTGAAAATTTACAACAGGTACGAGGCAGTTGTAAGCTACTAACGTAGATGTCAAATGGTAGTTACATGATGATTTGATAATTTTCTAAGAAAGATACTAACTTATTGTGTAAAAATAGATCTAATACATACCAAATACCTTTTATGAAACTTGGCGTTCCATGAAAAACATTCTACGAAAAATTGCTCTCCTACCTTTATTTTTCGTTAGATTTTACCCACATTTTGTCCAGACAGAAATCTTGAAAAAACCCATTACAATGACAGATTCCACATACTAGATGATAACCATGTCACCTATATCGACTTCGCTGAGATCGCATAGGGCAAAACGCATGTAATTTTGTGCCGGCTGCCATTTTGACTTTTTATGGAATATTCTCCGAGAGGGTTGAAAGGATATGACTTAATCTAACAACGTCATAAAATGTTATGATATAAAAGCAAACGTGATGACGTCATATTAATTTTATTATTATTATTAGGTTTCTTTTTCTTTAATAATACCACTAGAAATCATTGATTTTATATCAATTATGTCACTTACTTTGGAGGCTTTCACCCCTCTTGAAGAGTATTCCATAAAAAAACAAAATGGCAGACGGCACAAAACAGCATGTATTTTGCCCAATGCTATCTCAGTGAAGTCGATACTGGCGACATCGTTACAGTCTCATATGTGGAATATGTGTCACTGTAATGTTTTAGTTTTTTTCACAACTTGTGTCTGGACAAAATTTTGGTGGAATATAACGGTAATTAGAGGTAGGAGAGTAATTTATTGTAGTTGTTAACAATTTGGTTTCGGACTTTAGGCCATACGACCTTCACACGTAAATACGGACGATAACTCTCATGTCTTATGCATTCGGCATGGATGTCCGATACCAATAAATACATCCAAGATGTTCCAAAAAGTCGGTACCAATTTATTATTTAACTAATTCGCACTTCTTTGCAAAGAATATATTAATAATTAAATGGGCATGTTCCTTTAAACAAGTGACACATTTAGTCTTGACATCTACACAAGAATAAAAGACAAGAATTCCTCTGAATTAAATATCTAGCCTACCATAAATTTATTTTCCGCCGTTGAAGTCATAGATTTTCATCCCAAAGCACGTTACAAAGACAAATTAACTTTTAAATTTTAATTTAATATATTTCAAATTGTCTTAATAGCTTTGAGATGAACACAGATACAACTATAAATCAGGTTTCATCGATCTAGGACTTGTAATTTGTAACATTTGTAATATATTTTATCTTTCCTTTCGCCTACTTCCTACGACAGTGCAAAAGTTAAAGGTTTCTTTTGTTTAACGACACGATTAGAGTATAGTTATTTATCATCGGTTAGTGGAAGGAAGGAAATGGTTTATTTAACGACGCACTCAACACATTTTATTTACGGTTATATGGCGTCGAACATATGGTTAAGGTCCACACAGCTATTGAGAGAGGAAACCCGCTGTCGCCACTTTATGGGCTACTCTTTTCGATTAGCAGCAAGGGATCTTTTATATGCAACATCCCAAAGACAGGATAATACACACCACGGCCTTTGTTACACCAGTTGTGGAGCCCTGGCTAGAACGAGAAATAGCCCAATGAGCCCACCGACGGGAATCGAACCTAGATTGATCGCGCATCAGACGAGCGCTGTACCACTAAGCTATGTCCCGCCCCTGGTTATTGGATGTCAAACATTTGGTAATTCTGATATAGTATCGGAGAGGAAACTCGCAACAGTTTTCCATTAGTATATGGGCCATCCCACAGACAGGACAACACATACCACTGCTTAGAGCGAGAAATAGCCCACATGTATATCACATTTGGCTCCCTGACTATTGGAAATATTGCACATCCAGATTCCTTTGAACTTTAACCTTTCAGTTGTACAGGAATGGTTATTCTACATCTCGACAAAATTTTGCATTTATTTTGTAATAATAATTTTGAATAAGATAATAATAATAATAATAAATTGTAAACAAAAAATACCATGTAATACTAAAATGCTGTTAAAATACCACAATACTAGTAAATAAATAATAATAATTTTAAAAACTGTCACACGTCACTCTTGTACGAGAGGACGTATATGGCGATGATACCATTACTGCCCAAACCGGTTCGTTTACTACATGTCGACATCCGAAACATGTAGCTTTTACTGCTTGCCGAAACTGGCTGCTCCTCAATATGTAAATAATAAAGTTCATCCCAGAATTCAATACAACAATGGGAATAGTGTAGATCGTGGCATCTTTGTATTTCCCCGTTGAGTACGTGACGATTCCCAATATCAAAGCCGGGGAACAGCAGCAGAAAAAAACACCGAAGACGAGACCAAACATTTTGACCAAGTCAAAGTCGTTTTGGAGTTTCGCCAGTTTTGCCTCCCGCATCGACGTCACCGACGCCTTGGAGTGCGAAAGATGCGGTGAGGAGTGCGAAATACGCGGTGATGGAACAAGACTAGTCTGATTGAGGTTAGCAATAAGTAATCTCTGTCGTAGAATGGCCGCTTTCTGTTTTCTCACAATATGAAATATATGTAGGTAGCAAGCTGCGATGATTATCGAAGACACCACCAAAAAGCTCCCCTGGCCGTATATTTGATATTCCATACTCAGTACTTCAAAAAACCTACAACCATGTCTCCAGTTATTGACATACAGTGGCACTGTGCCAATAAGTATTCCCAGGACCCATGCCAATGCAATGAGTATCACAGCTCTTTTTATTGTTGACAGTCGTTCATATACAAAAGGATACGTAACGTACGCCCATCTGTCGAAAGCAATGAGAATCATATTCAAAATCGAAGTCGATACCAATGTAAACAACGTTGAATGTTTAAATAGACAAAGGAATTTATTGCTGTCAAACTTTGGCTTCAGATCCGGAAAGATAGGCAACAGTTGGTAAATGATTGAGAAGCCGGTTAGTAAATCGGCTATCGCCAGCGAAACTACGTACATGTTGGGCACGGTCCACATAACCCGGTGGATGGCGACAGTAATCAGCGTTAGGATGTTGACGATGACGATGAACATCATTACCAAAATGAGCAGCAGCATCTCGACCTTCGCGGTACTGTCAATGTGATATTCGGCGGAATCCGTCGCATTGTCCTGGCTCCTATTCAATGAATAATTCATCTTTAGTTAGGCCTATCATTTACGTAAGGTCACACTTTAATCTCCGGAAAGGTTCAACTGTAAACTATCCAAGGGAAAAGGTTCTTCAAAAAGGAAGATAATTTAACATCTGTGTACAGCAGTCACATATTGGAAGACGTGGTTATGAAGGCAGCAAGAGTTATTGTCGAAACACGTGTAAATGTCCGGTTGAATTTGGTAGGCTGTCACAGTAAATTAAAAGGAATATTTTTCGTGTTTGTGCATTCTGATTAATTCAATTAACTTTTAATTCAATTAACTTTTAGAGCTAACTAGTCACTAGTTTTATTAAATGAGCTTGTAAACTTTATAATGTATCGGGCCTAATTACAAGTATTTCTGTAAAATGAACAACTTTATGTTCCTGAAGACTCACGTTTCACAACGACTTCTCTTGCAACTGTGACGTCAAGTGTCTATTGATTTTGACACACAATTCTAACGCACGCGTTTTTAAAGAAACTAGTTAAACAGTTGTGACGTCACGCTACCACGCCACTGTTGCAATGACAGAGGGCTCTTCGGTACTTTACATCCTATCAACTAATGAATGAATGAATGGATGTTTAACGACACCCCAGCACGAAAAATACATCGGCTATTGAGTGTCAAACTATGGTAAATGTAGCAATGAGTCCTATCAACTGGAGTTGTGTAAACAACTGTTCATCATAGCCCGAATACTCTGCAGTTCGAGAGCTAGATGGACAAATGGACGGTTATATTCGCTCTCTCGGTCAGATATAGCTAGCGAAAACACAGAATTTCTGCCTACAACTGGGTAGGCAAAGATTCCTGCTCCAAAACAATCTAATTAAAATTAGCTCCACAAATTAATTACTATTACTGGTAGACCAGTAGTGCTAATTTGAATCAGACTGACTCCAATACATCAATAACCATATACTTGACGTTAAATAGGCCTACCATTACATTGATCATTTTCGTGTTCGCTGAAAACCAGTCAGCACCTACGTATTTACACGGTACATTGTTGATATTCCGCGTTTTTTTTCCTAGAAATATTGATTAGCCTAATAAATTGCGAAATATTTGTTATCAGCGAACACGAAAATTATCAATGTAAGTAATAGTTATTGTAACTGTTACAGGCTATAGACGGGTGTATTGGTCAGTGACGTCAAAGTACAGTGCGCGGCCATGTTTAGAATCACGTGATCGATCCTCCATTAAGGGAGTGAAACTCGCACAATAATAACATGTGAAGGCATTGCATCTGGGTGCATTTTCAGTATTTATTACCTTTTTAGTACATTTTGTGAAAGCAAAACCAGTATGTCGAATAATACAACCTCATTTAAAAATTGTAGATTCATATCAAAGTTGGTGGAAAGGTATTAATCCTTAAAAACATAAATAATAAAGCATGTGTAGCGTTCCTGGTTTTCAGTCTGTCTATCTTTTCATATTTTCCTTGGTTATTATATTCAGTTAAGATTCTGATTATATCTCTTACTAATTACATTAACAGCATGATCTAACTCTACTCACTTAGGAATATCAGGAACGTTATTTTCTCATTGCTACGAGGGATAATACAATAAGTGTCGTGCAACCGTTTTAAATGTTGTCGGCAGAAGTCCGTGCAAGAGTGTGGCCTGACTGAATCAACCAATCAGGTTGGTCAGGTTAGATCATTTTTCGACGCACGTTATTTATCCCCACTTGCGCTCGGGTGTGGGTGTAAATTTATTTATTTAGTGGTAGTCGATTCATATATGGATTCTTAGAGGACTACCATACATATTTGTTATTTGTTTGTACTCCCTCGAATAAATGTGTAATCTGTTTATTGGTTAGTTTGGGTTTTCTGTGCTAGCCAAGTCGGTCTGGTTTATAGTAATTTCAGCCTTCTAGAGAATTATTAATCGACTCTTAGTACCAGCAAAAGTCTACAACCGAAAGGGGTAGCCGAACCCGTGGTCCCCAGATTGGGACCCGAAAAGTAAATTTCATTACACATGTATATATACACGCGAATACAAAAGCATAACCAATAATTTAAACTTATGCAAGCAGATATAATTTCCCTGGACACTTGTATAGCCTAATATATTGAACTTTAAAACGATAGTTTAAGCTCAGGGGACGAGCGGACTGATCACGTGATTCTAAACATGGCTGCGCACAGTACTTTGACGTCACTGACCACGTGCGGAAGGTGTATGTGAGTTGCGTCCCTTGGGGAAAGTCGCGTTGTCTGCTTTTCTGCGATGTGCGTTTTGAGGATTATGTGGCCCCTAATGTTTTCACGTATTTGAATTTATATACTTTGAGTTGATGTACATTGCGAATTTGTATACATTTGCGTGTTGTGATATATATACGTGTGAACTTTTATCTGTGTGCAAACATACAAACTTCCATCAATCAGCAGTGTAATTTGTCATGTGTTTGGGAAATGCGAACTTCAGGTATCAAATCGATTGCGAAACCCTTACAGTGAAAACATTAAAGGCCACATAATCCTTAAAACGCGCATCGCACAAAAACGCGCATCGTTCAAAAAAGCGGTATGCGGTCAAAACGGCCCCATGATGAAACGGCCCTGAACATGCAAGTCAAAATGGCCAAAGAAAAAAGTCAAAACGGCCAAACAAAAAAGTCAAACTGGTCAAAACGGCCAATAGGTACTATAATCTTAAATTAATTCCCATTAGTAATAATGTTAATCAATATAGCTTATGTCACAGGCAGTCCAAAAATATTTACAAAAACAGCTGTATCACTGGCAACAATTTATTAGCCTACACAACGTTTTGTAACAGAAACTGTATCACAATAAAATTTTATTACACTAATTTAACACATAAATAATAATAATAATGTGTATTGCAATAGGCCTATTGGCATTCACAATATAAACACAGATAAAATAAAATAAAATGTGGTGGTATATTGACACAAATATATATATATATATATATATATATATATATATATATGCCCCAAAAGACGGTTGTTTCATGAACAAGTAATTAAAGATATACGTAAAGATTGTCGTGTTACGGAGAAGCTTTAGATAGTATATTATTCCTTAGTTGGTATGCTTTAAAACAATACAGAGCTAAATTTCTTAATACCTGAGCATTATTATCGTTACACAAATCAATGAATTTGAACATACTAGGGTATTTTCTAAACTAATGTGGAATATACTTTTTTCGTATGCTATCATACAAAGTACAAAATGATATTCATCTTCTTATGTCATTACATATATGCACGTTCTGTGTTCTAATAAAATAGGGTTAGGCTTATTCCGTCTTCATGTTTCAGCCGATAATCTATGTGATGCTACACGAAGTCTGACCAATGCTTATCTAAATTTCTGAATATAAATATTATCCAAATATTGCTTTTGTTTCACCCCTAATGTTTGTTTACAAAACTTCAAATGCATTCTTTCTAAATACAACCCTGAAGTAAAACCCCATACTTCACAACCATAGCATAAAATAGGATATATAAGCTTATCGAAAATACTGCATACATGACTAGGTTTTAGTGACAGAAATGATTTTAAGTACTTTCTCATTTGATAGATGCCTTTTTTGTGCCAGACCTACTAATGCTTTTTTGGCATTTCAGTATACGAACTATTTGGTGTGAACAATACACCTAAATATGAAAATCTACTTACACTTTCTACATTACTATCACCATATTTAAACTTCATACTATTTGCCAACCTCCCTCCTTTTTGAAATACCATTATCTTTGTCTTTTCAATATTAACGGCTAATTTCCAGTGTATACGCTAATCATGAATAGTATCTAAGCATAAGTGTAAGTCATCATAATTATATGCCAATAACGCTATATCATCTGCATACGATAATAAAAATAATATATACCATCTACGTCCCAAACTGCGTTCACCTAACGACAAAAACACGAATAAGATATTTACGGAAATACTATTCTACATTTTTGAGCTACGATACGTGAAACAAAACAGATTGCAATCAATTAACGTGAAAAATCTACAATGTGGACGTAAAGCAAATATATTCTAGTAAAGTAAAGTGAAACACCCTCCGGTAAACAGGAAAGAGTGCGACGTTTCTAACTGCGTTCAGGCGCATGCGTTTGCAAAAAGTGTCGTAGCGCGCATGTGCGATTCGTCATTTTCCATTTTTAATGCCACTATATAAACAAAAATATGTGTCTTAACTATGCACAGTTGTCGAACACTTAGTTTAATATGTTTTTAAAAGGAAAAATTCAATTTGTCAAGCGTTGTGGTCCGGTCCGCGTTTTATCAACACACATCGCTAACACTTGATGTCATTACTGATAGGCATCACGTTTATACCAGTGAATAGTTAAAAAATATTTTTTTTTTAACCAATTGATTCTTAATTAACACAATTTATACACTCAAAATTATTTACAATTGTTATGAATGGATTATAAAAACTATTCACTACAACAGAGGCACAAAAATGTAGCATACATTTTGCAGATCGAATATAATAATTGAAAACAAATTCTAACAACAGGGGTGTTAAAAATCGTAAACGTTTAATGCTTTAGGCTTGTTGATGTGGCACGTGTGAGATCATGTGATATGCACCGAATGTTAATTCATCTTTCTCCAGTTTAAGTCAATTTCTACGAGTCATGTGGACCCGATATCGGTAATTTTAAGGAATAAACAAAAACGACTTAGTAAAATTAATGGTGTTAGGGGTTTGTAAAGTTTTGTATTTAGATACTTACTTTTCTGAACTTTATTGTTAATGAAAATGTTCCTGAACTGTGAAGAAAAACCTCTGAAATTAACGACATGCTGATGAAAACAAATCGTATGTTGATTGCGCGAACCGTGCACGAGAAAACAAAGTGAACGGAGTTGGAAGCATAACGCAGTTGGGGACGTTGACGATACACACACCAGCTCATTATAAGTTCATTATCAGCTCAGTAACACTATATCATCTGCATACGATACTAAAGATAATATATACACACAACATCTCATTATAAAGACATTTTTATAATAATGGCATAATTTCTGTTTAGAAATCTGTCACGAAGGCCAATTTCTATAATAAAACACCGGTACTACATCGTAGCCACGGTTCGACTATGTATAATCTGTCACCACCCTGCAATCCGGTGGCCCCTGCAATGCACGTGTTATGAACAGTCGTCGGAGTTCGATTACCTAGTTGCAACTAGCTTAATGCTGGTAATTTACATGCATTTTTGATCATACCCGATGGCGAGTTGATTCACACATTTAGCAATAACTGTGCAGTTACCGTGACAGTCAATTAAGTTATTATCAGTAATAAAGTCACTGAATTTAAATTTAAATTTAAAATGGAACTTTGGAGGGGATCGTAAAAAAAAAGAAGAGAAAATTAATATGTAATAAAATTATAACTGTCGCAAAATTTAGGGGGGCAGGCCCCTGGTCCGGAACTGACGCCCAGTCTTCCTCTCCTGCATCAACTTGCACTGGACTGGCAGTAGTGTTGCCTCTTGATACAAACATGGTATCATCTTGTAAATACCAAGCTGTTGCTCGCCAGCTTTCACATTTATCCTGTGATGCCAACCTGGAAACAAAGAACATGAAACTATAGGCCCGTATTTACAGTTTGGTCCTCACGTTGGAGTAGAACACAGACCACAAAGCAATTTTTTTTACATGCTGTTGGTCATGCACTGTCGCTCCATATACATGCACAGGTCGCTGAGCTTTGCGTCAGGTGCCTTCTGCTTCAGCTGCCAAAATATGGGTCGGATATGTGATGCTGGCATATATACACACACACACGCACGCACGCAGGCGCGCACACACACACACATACATACATACATTATAAACTGTCGATCAAAAGAAAGTATACTAATTATTTTTTCAAAGTATTAAAAACAACACAAAACACAAGTTGATGCAAATGTTATATTTTGAAAGTAGGCCTATAATAATTTGGCGATAAATAAACACGAGTATACTCAATAAAACCCATAAAATGATAATATCACAGTTCACAACAGCAATAGGGGTGAAATGTGCGATTTCATAAAGGACCACTCATAACGAAGGTGAATAAATTTGACCACAAAGAACATGTTTCAATAGCATGTATGTCCACCATGTGCAAGTATGCAAGCATGGACCCGACGTCGGACAGATTTCCGTCAATGACAATAAGGTCTGTCCGCTGTTGGCCACAGATACCGCCCCAAACCATCACAGATTCACCACCACACGGTTCAGTCTCCTGAACACAGCACGGAGCTGTTCTCTCTCCTGCACGTCGGTATATCCGAGTCCTGCCATCAGCTCTGAATAACTGGAACCTGCTCTCATCAGAAAATAGTACACGTTGCCAGTTCCAATGTTGCCAACGTTGAAACTGACGTGCCCAATGTAAACGTCGAAGTCGATGTTGCCATGTCAATGTCATCCCTCTGAATGGTCGATATGCCCTGATACCATGCTGTCGTAGTCGACGACGTACAGTGTGTCGACTGATGACATGTCCAAGGCCAGTCGCTGCAGATGACGTCATAGTGAAGAATCTGTTACGTAAGTGTAAGATGCGGAGATGTCGGTCCTCGTTGGCTGTTGTGACGCGGGGTCTTCCACTTCATGGTCTGTCTGCAGTCCTGCCAGTCACCCTGTAACGCTGTATCAACCTGGTGATCGTCAATTTCGTGCAATTCAGGATTCTTACCACATGGGCATAACTCGCACCCGAATGCACCATACCAATAGCTCTCTCTCTTTCTTCAACAGTTAGCCTTGCCATGTTCTCTGGTGTTTTACTGTTGACTGAGGCATGTTCTAAGCAATGGCACCCTTTTTTACACCCTTATGTGCATGAGTATCATGTTTCTCGTGCAGTATAAATTTTATGAATAAACTCATTTTGCACGTGCGGCATCGCCCAAACGTAGCAATGTGCGACTAGTCGTCTATGATTGCATTACAACGAACAATACTGGAACCTATCTAACCTTCCATGAACGTGTATTGTGTTTATTTATAATAAAAATAATTGGTATACTTTCTTTTGATCGTCAGTTTATATATATATATATATATATATATATATATATATATATATATATATATATATATATATATATATATATATATATACCGAAGAGCAAAAGAAACGCGAGATTCCAAATCATAATAGAATTGTGCAATTGTGGGGTTATAATTTGGAAGTATTATGCCAACTATCATTTTACAAAACATAACATTGAATTGCTCAATAAACGAAGTTATTGGTTTAATTCACAAACACGACAGTTTGCACATAATTAATTGGAAATCGCTAATTAAAGATAGCACAGAGTTAATAACGTCTGTCTCAAACGGCGACAATCTGTATCACTGCCGATTGGTCTGTTGCGTGTACCAATGATCTGCTGAGCTATCGAGGATGCTGTTAAAAAGCGATCTCGTAGATGTGACGTCACAATTTGTCTGTCCTAGCTGTCTTTTAGATGTAACCTTAGGTCTTCCGCTTCGTGGTCGATCTGCAACTGCGTTGGTTTGTTGGAATCGTTGGGCGAGTCCATATATTGTAGACTGATGTACTCCAACATCTCTGGCTACTTTTGGGACTGTCCATCCGGCTTGTAAACACCTTAGGTTCGGTGTCTGTCATCTGTGCTAAGAAGTGGCATTGAGAAAACACAATTTAATATGCTTTAACAACGCACTATCGATTTGTTTTGACTTTTATACCGAATAGGTTGGTCAAAACATCAATTTCTTGCACTGTAACACATACACGGACTTAATGAAGAACGTGCAAATGGTGACCTTTTTTCATTATTCATAGTAGTCAGAAACACATTAAAATGATTAGCTTTAGTGAATTTATATTAGCAACCTTTAAAAAACTTATTATTTTCCTGTAAGTCATAATATTGTTTTCTAATTTTGTTACAAGTAATTATTTTCATCGATTTGAAAATGCTCGCGTTTCTTTTGTTGTTCAGTATATATATATATATATATATATATATATATATATATATATATATATATATATATATATATATATATATATATATATATATATATATACTCTGTCAAAAACCAAACGCATAGGTGATATAGAAAGAAGAAAAGTGTTTGAATTTATAAAATACCGGGGTTTTTTACAATGTTGCTGAATGACCATGTTTGTTAATGTTCCTGGAATGGGACAGCATGCCCAAATGCACCCTAAAACAAATTTTACGCACGTTGTGGCACGTTGTGCAACAATTGCAGGAAATCGGCGTGAAATGGTCAGATTTTGGCGAATGCACGTGAAACTCGGGGAAAACGATTGGGGTAGTGATGAGTAGTTAAAACTGCAATGCTCGCAATGATGCCTCATTTCCATTTCAATGTAGACAAGTTACAAGATGCCAAGACTAAGCCTGCCGAATCGAAACACTGCAATAGGCCGTTTCCAGTTAGGTGAATCGCAGTCAGCAGTCGCACGCCACATGAACGTCCACCAGAGCACCATTTCACGTCTCTGGGACAGGTACCAGCAGTTTCAATCAGCTGAAGACCGGCCCAGAAGTGGAAGACCTCGCATAACAACTGCAGCACAAGATCGCTACATCCGGGTTCTGCACTGCTGAACGCATACATGGTTTGAGAAGGATGTCTGCACAAACAATTTGGAACCAACTTCGAGAAGATGGTTTACGGGCTAGGAAATCATAACTTGGCCCCGTCCTGTGACGTCAACATCGACATTTACGTGTTCGCTGGTGCACGAATGTACAGGGCTGGAACTTGGGAAACTGGTGGCGAGTTTGGTTCAGCGACGAGTCACGTTTCCTTCTACAGCGACGTGATGGACGACAACGTGTTTACAGACGCCGCAATGAACGCTTTGCCAACAACTGCGTCGCCCACGTTGAAAGATTCGGTGGAGGGAGTGTCATGATGTGGGAAGCCATCTCATACACCGGCAGAAGTGAACTTGTGTTCGTACAAGGCAACCTGACAGCTGTACGCTACCGGGGTGAAATTCTTCTCCGTCACATGCTTCCCATTTTGGATCGACAGAGTGAACTCTTTCAGCAGGACAATGACAGGTCGCATACGTCACGTGTAACAATGGATTTCCTACAGAATAAGAACATTAATGTGCTGCCATAGTCATCAAGATCGCCAGATCACAACCCCATTGAACACCTCTGGGACGAACTGGACAGACGTGTACCCGGAGCCTTAGACGCTTCCGCAACTGTCGCATGCACTGCAGGAAGAATGGGCTAGGATTCCACGTGTCCGGATTCAGAGACTCATTCAGTCTATGCCAAGGAGATGTCGCGCAGCTATTGCTGCTGCTGGTGGCCACACAAGGTATTGATTTCAGCGCCCTCGTGCGACGCTGTTTGGTGACGAAAACGCCTACACTGCCGTCAGTCCATAGCAAGAACATTGTCACATACTCTTTTTTGACAGAATATATATATTTATCATATCACTACTAAGGAATAGCATTGGGCACGCCCATTACATAAATCACATATTTTGAGACATAAGTATGCAAATATTTAGAACATAAGTATGCAAATTACATTATTATGCAAATTATATACCGAAAACGTAGAACTATTTTCACCTGTCGGAGATAGCGTTACTATCGATAAAAAAGGAAGTGCTACAATCAAAGCAACTCCACCTTCCGGTAATTATATAGTTATGATTCAAGCTGAATTGTCACCAGAACGTTTAGTTAGTGCAAACAAGGGATAGAGTAGATCCACGGACATCGAAGCAGACGCCACAATCCGGCAGGCCCAAAAACAAAACTCGTAGATTTGTAGAAGTAGATGATACGATGATTGGTAATGTCATTACAGAAAATGAAAATAAGAATACTGCCAAAAACAAACCTATACGACATGCGCATTTTTGAAAACTATCTACAATCAATCAATGAGTCCAGACCAATACATGAAATGCCCCCCCCCCCCCCCCCCCCCCCCCCCCCCCCCCCCCCCCCCCCCCCCCCCCCCCCAAAGAACTCGATGTAATTCTGTGCAAGTTTTACATCAGTGTATGAAAAGAAACCGGGGGACATTACGAACCGAACAGTCTTACCTCTTTCTAAAGCAACATCGTAATAAATGTGGCTCAGCCTAAACGTCCTGTTGTCCCCCTAAAACGACGAAGACTTATTTTCGACAGACTAAGACTGAACTTGATGAAGCCCTTAAATAGGTCAGTGACGTAGATAGGCCTATGTCTGACAATGACGTAGTACTCGGCAAAATGCCGCGAAAAGTTATTTTGAAAAATTTGGCTATTGTCAATTATTTTATTATAATTTCATTGTTTATATATAAAACTGTTAAATTAGTATTAAATTGTTTAAATAGCTACAATCTTTGTTTCCGCTTTTAACCTAGTTTCAGAAAGGATAGATAACCTTCAAGGTGTATTGACAAACCGATTATCAGCTGAGTGATTGACATGTACATGTATTCATACGTCATAACAGATTGTTACGTCCGAGCGTTGGGGTTTTGTTTATTAATCATTTAAGTGGAAAATAAACAAAATTGACAGTGATATGATAAATAGAATTCGTCACTCGTATTTTTTAATATGGGAAATATCAACCTCGGCCTGTTAATCTGTATTTGTCTCGGCAGAGCCTCGACAAATACAGGTTAACGAAGCCTCGGTTGATATTTCCCATATTAAAAAATACTCGTGACGAATCCTCTCTCTATATATATATATATATATATATATATATATATATATATATATATATATATATATATATATATATATACAGAGAAAATGTGAATAATAAAAAAAAATACATAATTAAAGTTATAAATTATAAAAGAACAGACTAAGTTATTTCGTATTAAATTAATACCTGCAGTCCTATTTCCTGACAGTGCCTCCACATGGTCTGCGTCAAATGGAATACGCAACCTCGCACCTTGACATGGGGCAGTAGGTATTGAAAGGCCATGTCGCCGCTTCAAAGTCCACGACGACGCTCTTTACTTGTGGCTCATAGGGTAGAACGTCAGTCATCTCTTGGAACACCTTCTTGTAATCGAGCGTACGTCGTCTTGACATCAAAATAAAGAAGAGAGGTGCCATTTTCATTTGCCCACCAGATCGAATGAATGCATGGACAGACACTAGTTGATAGAAGGGACGTTTTACTATCTTAAATGTCCCATCTACAAACCATTGCTGTGCCAGTGCCAGTTTGGTAAGCTGTCTGTCCCTGGCAAATAGAAGATGACGTTCTCCCTTAATGTTGACGTCTCCACGAAGAAAGGCATCTGGCAGGAAAGTTTGAACAATCTAAAATCGATGCATGTTTTATTTAACGACGCACTCAACACATTTTATTTACGGCTATATGGCGTCAGACATATGGTTAAGGACCACACAGACGGGGATCGATCCCACACCGACCGTGCATCGAGCGAGCGCCATACCACTAGGCTACGTCCCGCCCCCAATTTAAAATAGATGCACAAAATTATCCAAAAAAAGTAAAGTTTGTTTTATTTAACGACGCCAATTGAGCACATTAATTTTTTATCTTATCATCGGCTATTGGACGTCAAGCATATGGTCATTCTGACACTGTTTTTTAGAGGAAACCCGCTGTCGCCACATAGGCTACTCTTTTACGACCGGCAGCAAGGGATCTTTTATTTGCGCTTCCCACACTCAGGATAGCACAAACTATGGCCTTTGTTGAGCCAGTTATGGATCACTGGTTGGTGCAAGTGATTTACACCTACCCATTGAGAATTGCGGAGCACTCACTCAGGGTTTGGAGTCGGTATCTGGATTAAAAATCCCATGCCTCGACTGGGATCCGAACCCAGTACCTACCAGCCTGTAGACCGATGACCTAACCACGACGCCACCGAGGCCGGTCCAAAATTATCAATGCGGTGTATTAAAAAATTGTATCGATAAGATTATTAATATATTCATAAATAAAAACAAACCTTTCGCTGATAACTTCAACAGAATCAACAGGTCCATTAGATTGTAGATTGGTGATGTCTTCATTGTTTTCTTCATGTGGGCGATGATTTTCAGTATTAAGGAACGATTCCAAATTCACAGAAAAGTTGGCATTATTAATGTCTTCACTGACTTCTAAAACCGATTCAAAGAGAACAGAGAAAATCAAAACTCTTGCCCGTGGAACACAATTTCAGATATTCAGTTTTAGAAACACTAAAAAAAACCCGACACAACTAGAGCACATTGATTTATTAATCATTGGCTATTGGATGTCCAACATATGGTCATTTCTGACAGTCATAGAGAAAACCCGCTACATTTTTCCATTAGTAGCAAGGGATCTTTTATATGCACCATCCCACATACAGGGTAGTACATACCACGGCCTTTTATATACCAGTCGTGGTGCACTGGCTGTGATGAGAAATAGCCCATTGGGCCCACCGACGGGGATCGATCGCAAACCGACCGCGCATCAAGCGAACGCTTTACCACTGGATCCGCCCCAAGAAACAGTAGTGCCGCAGACTGTGTGTCCACCCGTTGCAGTTATCACACTGAGTGAGTGTATTGTGTTGCGTAAGTTTTTTTAACATGCTCATATACCACAGAGGTTTCCAGCATGTCCGCCCCGGAGTTCGATCACTGGAAAACCGGGGACCCAACCCGGGGCAGACTGATAGATAGATAGATAACAATTTAACGTGTCCATATTCCACTAGTGTTTCGAACACGCCCATCCAGAGTCCGACCTCCGATAAGACTGAGTGTATGCTGGGTTTTTTCTCAGGGTTTTGTTTTTTATTATTATTATTTGTTTTAGCACTTAATACATTTTACTCATAGTGAAGTCGTAGCTCACGATTCGTCATGACCATCACAACTAGTTTGTATGAATGACGGGAGTTCGGACTGGTTCGATGATTGATATATAACTTTCTGTCATTACACTTTTATTTCATGAAAAACAAACACCAAAAATAAGTCCGGATGTGTGTTCGCGTAATGGCCTCTTGGAGGAAGCGGGCTCATTGATAACGTCGGCAGGTTAAGAGCAATTAATTAGCTTTTCAACTTCTACAGTGAGTGTATTGAGTTTGTATCAAATCTACTTTACAAACTAGTTTCATCTCGTGATACCATTCGTGTTTTTATTAGGTAATCGGAGTGGTCATCAGAGTTGTTGTTATAGAGAAATTGCAACATATTCTTGGTATCGAGACGAATAAGGATATAATTGTTTTAAGGTTCGGGCGGTTTTGTTCTTTGTCAAATCAACAGGAGTAACTTTTCCATTGCCCTGGGTAAAAAACAAAAAACAAATCGCTGTCAGTTAAGTATGGGTATAACTGACTTATACCCCACTTTAGGTCAAGTGAATTATTATATCATTTCTATGGCAAATATGATCAATAACTAGAAAGTAATAACACAAAAATCAAACGAAAATAACGCGGACCAGATGCCGTGACCCTCACATTTTGTTCTCGAGTATTGAAACTGTCTATTTCTCAGTTGTTCGTCTCGCACGTGCAAATGTAGTGCACGAGACACATTAAGTCAATACTTTTCTTAATGTGCACGGCGAGTTGCTTCTCTCTAGTTAGCAAACTTGGCGGCCATATTGGATTGATGCTAATTAGCACCCTTACTGGTATTTGATTTTGGCGGATTTTGGATATAATGTTCAGTGGTGTCGTCTTCAGGTCATTGTAAAGCGACCAACATATAGTGATTTTGAGTTGAGAGATTGAAAATAAAAGTACATTTGCATGAATGGTTACCCTAGATACGGGGTATCATAGATACAACCTATACACAGAGACACCATATAAAAGGCATATGAAAAAAATAATATTAAATGACTTCATAAACATGAAAAATTAAAACTAAATTAGTGTAAATATGCTCTCATACAGAACACAGATATGCCTATAATGGGACAAATAAATTTGCATATATAAGTATTGATAACACATCAACTGAAGCCTATTTCCTACATGTATTCTAACAAATGTGCCAAAGATGATGTCCCATTTTGGCGTGCGATCGATAGGCCGATTGTACTTAATAGTATGTCCAAATAACGATTTGACATATGCTCAAAATCACGTGTGTTGTGTTTGTTTGTATTCAAGCATGGTTTTTAGATGAGGTTTATAAAGTTAATAATAATTGTTATTTTAATACAATAGTTGAAATGTGTATTATGGTGTTTTAAAAAAGGTTTTACTAACACCAATTATAAAAAAGTATGTTTTAATATCTTACACCATACATTGGTGGTGAAAGTAGTCCCTTAAATAAAATGGCTGATTTTTAACAAAGGGTACCATGTTTTAAATTGGTATTACTCATTTATGGATGGTATTTTAAAGATTTCAATGCTCAGCTGTTGTTGTTGGATCTACAGAGGACACGTGGATCACACTCAATCTTGTGTTTATTGTTCATGGTTACTGCCATCTTGACACCCCCGTACCTTACATTTGCTGGTAATTTTTGTTAATTTAATTCATTTCAATGCAAGTTGTTTTTGTTATCACATTTATTTCACCCTTTTTTATGTGTGGGATACTTGTGAATACACAATCAGTTAATATATGGTTACATTTACAACATTTGGGATATACCCCATTATACCCTTGGGTGTCATGGTGGATCACTTTACAATGACCTTAACCTTATAAAAGAAAAATACACCTTCTGTTGCGAGCTACTCTCAACTCTTTATAATCAAAACCTATGTTCGCTCTCGATTTTTTTCTTTTCGATCATCCGTTCAAAATTGCGCCAAACTTCCTTAAATCAAAATTGCGCACCTTTTTTCATTTTACTTTGCTCCTTCAAAATTCCATAGCACCATTAGCCTCCCCCCCCCCCCCCCCCCCACCCGGGGGATATTCACCGATACACCTCGTAAAGTGTGGGTATAAAGAAAGAAATGTTTTATTTAACGACGCCCTCAACACATTTTATTTGCGGTTATATGGCGTCAGACATATGATTAAGGACCACACAGATTTTGAGAGGAAACCCGCTGTCGCCACTACATGGGCTACTCTTCCGATTAGCAGCAAGGGATCTTTTATTTGCGCTTCCCACAGGCAGGATAGCACAAACCATGGCCTTTGTTGAACCAGTTATGGATCACTAGTCGGTGCAAGTGGTTTACACCTACCCATCGAGCCTTGCGGAGCACTCACTCAGGGTTTGGAGTCAGTATCTGGATCAAAAATCCCATGCCTCGACTGGGATCCGAACCCAGTACCTACCAGCCTGTAGACCGATGGCCTAACCACGACGCCACCGAGGCCGGTTTGAGGATTAGGGTCGAATATAACTTTTTTGTAACGTTACAAAATACAATTCACAGTTTTATTTTTCAGCAGAAATTTAACATAAAGTTTAGGCTCGGCACCTCAAATATTCTTTTTGAGGGATCTTATGGCCGCAGAAGCTCATTTTCACATCTAGTTAAAAGTTCAATTATGCAATAAATGTTATGTTTCAAAACCACCCTCCTACGAATGGAATAATCTATAAGTGATTAAAAAGAAAGAAAGAAATGTTTTATTTAACGACGCACTCAACACATTTTATTTACGGTTATATGGCGTTAGACATATGGTTAAGGACCACACATATATTGAGAGAGGAAACTCGCTGTCACCACTTCATGGGCTACACTTTTCGATTAGCAGCAAGGGATCTTTTATATGCACAATTCCACAGACAGGATAGTACATACCACGGCCTTTGTTACACCAGTTGTGGAGCACTGGCTGGAACGAGAAATAGCCCAATGAGTTCACCGACGAGGATCGATCCTAGACCGACCGCGCATCAAGCGAACGCTTTACCACTGGGCTACGTTCCGCCCCCTATACGTGATTAAAGGCTCATATTCACAGCAATATCCATTTTGTTTACACCGGTTCTACGATTTACAGCACAGTTACAGAAACCTGCAGCATTAGTTCCTATACGTTACTGTTATGAATATGTGTTCAGACCGGGAAAAAATACAAAATTAAAAAATTGGTTTGTCACAAAGACTAAAAACACTGGTAGTCATTGAGTCGTTAAAACTCGCTCTGGCTGCGAGCCCGATACCTACCAGCCTGTAGTCCGATGGCTTAATAACTGCGCCACCGAGGCCGATTATTGATCCTTATAATGATGTTCTAGCAACGCGGTTTACTCTCAGTTAGTCGAAGTGTTACATAAACAGTAGAAACGGATGAGTGAATTTCCAATTACTTGCATTTTTAACTGTACTATGAAAACCGTGGCAATAACAATTAACAAAGTTAAACACCGGCCTCGGTGGAGTAGTCGTTAAGCCATTGTAAGGCTACGAGCCTCGGTGGTGTCGTGGTTAAGCCATCGGACAAAAGGCAAGTAAGTACAGGGTTCGCAGCTCGGCTCCCACCCAGAGCGAGTTTTAACGACTCAATGGGTAGGAAAGAAAGAAATGTTTTATTTAACGACGCACTAAACACATTTTATTTACGGTTATATGGCGTCAGACCTATGGTTAAAGACCACACAGATTTTGAGAGGAAACCCGCTGTCGCCACTACATGGGCTACTCTTTCCGATTAGCAGCAAGGGATCTTTTATTTGCGCTTCCTACAGGCAGGATAGCACAAACCATGGCATTTGTTGAACCAGTTATGGATCACTGGTTGGTGCAAGTGATTTACACCTACCCACTGAGTCTTGTGGAGCACTCACTCAGGGTTTGGAGTCGGTATCTGGATTAAAAATCCCATGCCTCGACTGGGATCCGAACCCAGTACCTACCAGCCTGTAGACCGATGGCCTAACCACGACGCCACCGAGGCCGGTCCATTGGGTAGGTGTAAGGCCACTACACCCTCTTCTCTCTCACTAACCACTAACAACTAACCGACTGTCCTGGACAGACAGCCCAGATAGCTGAGGTGTGTGCCCAGGACAGAGTGCTTGAAGCTAAATTGGATATAAGCATGAAAATGAATCGTACGGGTGGTAGGTACTGGGTTCGCATCCCTGTACCGACTCTGATCCAGAGAGAGTTTAACGACTCGGTGGATGGGTGTAAGGCCAATAACTACTGACTACTAACCCACTTTCCGGGAAACACAGCCCAGATAACTGAGGTGTTTGCCCAGGACAGCAAGATGGAAACTCAATTGCATATAAACACAAAAATAAGTATGAATGAATAGCATTATACAATATTGACATACAATGTTGTAAGACTACAAGAAATACAGAAGTCATATTGTAAGATGTATATCTTACCAGTAAAATGTCCACAAAGTAGTCAAAACATAAGACGATAAAAAAAAAAGAAGACATTTAGCAGCATTTAAAAAACGAAAACAGTTTACGGTAAAATTACTGTTAATAAGTTGTGTTTATCCAAGTTTAGAGACGGGACGTAGCTCAGTGGTAAAGCGATCGGTCTAGGATCAATCCCCGTCGGTGGGTTCATTTCTCGTTCCAGGCAGTGCTTCACAACTGGTGTAACAAAAGCTGTGACATGTACTGCCCTGTCTGTGATATGCCGCATATAAAAGAGTACATTATACAAGTCATTGCGTAACGGCAGTGAAAACATGTAACCCAATCTAAATTGTTTTTTTTTTTTGTCGACCAAACTTATCGATCCCTGCACAGCTACTGCATTTACGTCTATGTGGGGCGGGACGTAGTCCATTGGTAAAGCGCTCGATCTAGGATCGATCCCCGCCGGGGTCCCATTGGGCTATTTCTTATTCCAGCCAATTCACCACGACTGGTATATTACTAACCATGGTGTGCTCTATCTTATCTGTGGGATGGTGCATACAAAAGATCCCTTGCTACTAATTGAAAAGAGATGTAGCGGGTTTCTTCTCTAGGACTATGTCAGAATTCCCAAATGTTTGACATACAATAGCCGATAATTAATCAATCTAGTGGCGTCGTTAAAGAAATAACATTTATAACTGTTTATCTCTATGTAATTTACATGGCACCAATTACTGTTGTTCGACAGTTCAAACAAGTAGCTTTTAGAGCCGTTCGAAAGTGCGAGTTTTTCACGACGTAAATAACGAAGTTCATCCCAGAGTTCATCATGAGTAGCGGAACAGTGAAGCTGTTGACGGTTTCTGAAACCCCCACTGTGTATGCTATGGTCACAAATATGAACGCCGGGGCACTGCAGAGAAAGAAAACACCAAAAACAACGCCGAACATTACGACCAACTCCCAGTCCCTTTTGAATTTGGCCATTCGTGCACCATCGGCTTGTGCGTCGCTTATGACCGTCACTCGTAAAATGGCTTCTCTTTCCCTCTTGGCAATACGAAAAATATGACCATAGCAAGCTGCGATAATTATTGAACACACAATGAAGAATCCGCCTTGAACGTAAACTTGGTATTCCATGGTGAGTACTTTGAAAAATAGGCAAGGGGTGTCTTGTTGCCAGTTATTGACATACAGAGGCATTGACCCAATGATCGTTGCAACAATCCAGGCAATTCCAATGAGTATTCCTGCTTTTTGTATTGTAGCCAATCGTTTGTATGTCAAAGGAAACGTAATACACGTCCATCTATCAAAGGCAATAAGAATCATATTCGACAATGAAGCGCCAATCATGGTAAAGAATAGTACATGTCTGAAAAGACAGAGATATTTGTTCTGGTCCAACACTAGTTTTATCTCCGGTATGTGGAACACTATTTGATAAGCGAGCGACAGACCCGTCAGAAAATCCGCAACGGCCAGCGATATAATGTACATGTTAGGAACAGTCCACAAGTTCCGGTTCAGGAAAACTGTAATCAACGTCAACGTGTTGACAGTGCAGACGAACACCATAAGTATGACCTCGAAAGCCATCTGGGTCATATCGCTAACCGTTATGCGGTTGTACTCTGTTAGATTCGTGACGACATCGTCATTGCCTAATACCATTGTGGAAAAAACACTTTGGTCATTAAAGATAAAACGTTTATAATCAGTTATTAGGCTAGAGCATACGTAGGCCTCTGTACACCTCGAAAACGTTGTGCTTACAGAAATACTTATTTGTTTTCCATCTGTTTTTATAGTCGAGAACAAAACTGACATAAACACGTATTATGTTGGTTACAGCTGCTGTCGAGCAAAGCTTTAACCTTCGACGAGAACGTGATTGGTCATCATATGGGGTAGATAAACAGATAAATAATTAATCATGGGTACCGTTAGGAAGTGTGCCTTGATGCGTATCTAATCAAATCCATTAAATAGCAGGCAGGCAATGATATCATCACTGAATCTTGTAGTGGGCTGAATTAATTTGTGGTAAACATATACTAATGGCTTCTCTTTTTTCTTTCAACACAAATATATGACTTCATAGTGCTATGTAATGAACGCCGTTCATATATAATATATTCTTTCGTGATGTTAATGACCTCATGGTGCTATGTAATGCACGCCGTATATATATATATATATATATATATATATATATATATATATATATATATATATATATATATATATATATATATATATTGTGATGTTTACCACATACTCTGACAGATATATAATTGCTTAGATCTATAACCAATGAAACACATCACAGATGTAGCTGGAGAAAACAAAAAAGCTAGATGCAAGCAGAGCTGTAATTGATTCTGCTATTTTTATTCACAGTCTCATGTTCTATAATCTGAACATCAAAACAGAAAAGCATTAAAGTTCTAACAAACCAACGGCCGTGATTCGCTGTTAATAAATTACATTTTAGGCCAGCGAAGTTAAAATTTGCTTTGTTAACGACACCACTAGAGTACTAGCCCAGACTGTACATGTGAAATATGACGTCATTTCTTCCTTTTCTTCTAGTTGTGGTCCTCGTTATTCATGAAAACAAATAACAATAATGATATGGATAATAAAGAAATTATTACACTCGTGTGTGTGTCGTACAGATTATACGAAAATTGTGTCAGGATTTATATATTACCCCGGCAATACAAAAATCCCGACACTCGTTTCGTAAAATCAGTACGATACACAAGCTCGTGTAATAATCTTTTTACATTAAAGCTCTTTTGTAATACAGGGATGAAGACCAAATGTTGGCACAGCTATGGTATGCACTTTCACCTGAAGTAATTGGTAATGCTGTATACAGAGATTAAAGGCAGAACTACGGGTGCTTCACCGTGGCTGTTCCACCATTTGCTTTCATATTTGTATTAACAAATGATGAACATTTGTAAAGAAACCTTTTTATGTGCACTGAGATAATTTTCAAAACAATGAATGAATGAATGAATGAATGTTTAACGACACGCAAGCACGAAAAATACATCGGCCATTGGGGTGTCAAATTATGGTAAATGCAAACAGTAAGTGATGAACATGCTCAAAATATTTCAAAACAAATGCTATGCCAGTTGGTTAAAATGTAAGAATAGGTTTCGATATGAAGTTTAGCATTATTAATTATAGAGTTACATGACAAATTCATCGGTTCCCTTTTGATGAAAACTGTCCATAATGATTGGGCGATACAATATTATAACACTCAAACCCAACCCAAACCACGCCTCCCCCTAAAAAACCCACAACAACAACAACAACCCACCAAACACCCCCCCTCCCAAAAAAAACCCCACACACACACCAAAAACAAACATACCAAACCCCCCCAAAAAAACCCAAAACAAACAACAACAACAACAAAAAAACACTAAAGAAACCAAACAACAAAACCCCTCTTTGTACCGAATATATGCAACCTGGTCAAATAATAATAATAATTTTAAAAATCCAGCCATACTTAATATGTCTACCAGTTATTGTTTAAATTTTAAAAGTCTCTTTTCATTGGAATGTATTAAAACCATAATAATTCAGAACACACATAAACAACTTGCAAAAATGTGCACAAAAGTTAAGGAGTGTTGCATCGTGTGGACATTTGTCCCAGCTTGTCCCAGAATGTTTGTGGACAAATATGTGATTGTCTTGAGACGGCATGGAAGCGGCTTTGTCACGTTGCGAAAAATCAAAGCTTGAGAAGGAAGAAAGGAAATGTTTTATTTAACGACGCACTCAACACATTTTATTTACGGTTATATGGCGTCAGACAAATGGTTAAGGACCACACGGATATTGAGAGAGGAAACCCGCTTTCGCCACTTCATGGGCTACTCTTTTCGATTAACAGCAAGGAATGTTTTATATGCACCATCCCATAGACAGGATAGTACATACCTCGGCCGGGACGAGAAATAGCTCAATGGGCCCACCGACGGGGATCGATCCCAGACCAACCGCGCATCAAGCGAACGCTTTACCACTGGGCTACGTCCCGCCCTCGCTCAAATAGGTCTTCCACAAAAATGGAAGGTGGGACGTGGCCAAGTGGTAAAGCGCTCGCTTGATGCGCGGTCGGTTTAGGATCGATCCCCGTTTGTTGGTATATGCTATCCTGTGTGTTGGAATGAATGAATGAATGTTTAACGACACCCCAGCACGAAAAATACATCGGCTATTGGGTGTTACACTATGGTAAAAGCCTGTGTGTGGGCTGATGCATATACAAGATCACTTGCCACTAATGGAAAAATATAGCGGGTTTCCTCTCTAAGACTATATGTCCAAATTACCAAATGTTTGATATCCAATAGCCGGTGATTAATAAATCAATGTGCTCTAGAGGTATTGTTAAACAAAACAAACTTTTTCCTCCGACAAAAAATTGAATCCCAATTAACGTTAGTTAAGGTAGCGTGCTGACAGACGCTCGGTTGGACACGACAATACCCATGAGAATAACCGATTATGACAAAACAATATTACGATTTTATCGGTTTGCTATGTAATCGACTACTCGTATTCTTATCGTTCAAAGTACTTGTATCGTGCGGCGTCGCCTTAATGGGGGGAAAATGAAAAACAAGAAATAATGTATATAAAAAAATAACTTATTAAAATAAGATACTATCTGTACACATTGCACGTCTCATTTCCATTGCTGCGTAATCTGATAATTTTTAGAAAAAAAAAGAAAAGAAAAAAGAAAAGAAAGAAAAAAAAAAACCCATTAGGTAATTAACAAAAAATACATTGCAAATATAAGATGAAGTAAGGAATATTTTTTTTTTTTTTTAATTTAACGACGCGCACATTTTGTATTATTTATTTATTTTAACTTATTTTCGTGCTTGTATCCAATTAAAGTTCAAGCACGCTGTCCTGGGCACACATTTCAGCTTTGTATAGAAATGAAAATGAGATGAGAGAGGAAAACCGCTGAAAAGATATTAGGAATCCCTTTTCTAGTACACTAATCTAGTACATATTGGACGCCCAACATTTGGTAATTTTGAAACATAGCCTTAGAGAGAAAATACGCTACATGTTTCCATTAGTAGCAAGGGATTCCACAGACAGAATAGCACACACCGCGACCTTTGATATACCAGCGTTGTGCACAGACTAGAACAAACATTAAGAAAGACACAGGCGTGACTGAGCAATGAGTGATTTCTGGCGCTTATGGAAAGTACATTGTACTCTAGTGATGACGATGGACAAAACAAACACAATATGTTTAGGACATAAGTTAATGGTTAGTAGAAAAACCATCCTTGGATGAAACCGGTATTAGGATGTGAACACAGTACCTGCCATGGAGGTCAGATTCCTCCCTTCATATGATTGGAACATCCATGTCCATGATAAAAAAAAGATCCCTTGCTACTAATGAAAAATGTAGCGGGTTTCCTTTCTAAGACTATAATATGTCAAATGACCAAATGTTTGACACCCTATAGCCGATGAATAATAAATGAATGTGCTCTAGTGGTGTCGTTAAACGTTTAACAAACTTTATACCTGCTGGTACAGCGCTCACCTGGAATATGATTGCTGCTAGTGATTGACCCATTTTAAAGTAAAGTTTCTTTTATTTAACGACGCCACTAGAGCACATTTATTTTTTATCTTATCATCGGCTATTGGACGTCAAACATATGGTCATTTTGACACTGTTTTGAAGAGGAAACCCGCTGTCGCCACATAGGCTACTCTTTTTTCGACAGGCAGCAAGGGATCTTTTATTTGCGCTTCCCACAGGCAGGATAGCACAAACCATGGCCTTTGTTGAACCAGTTATGGATCACTGGTCGGTGCAAGTGGTTTACATCTACCCATTGAGCCTTGCGGAGCACTCACTCAGGGTTTGGAGTCGGTATCTGGATTAAAAATCCCATGCCTCGACTGGGATCCGAACCCAGTACCTACCAGCCTGTAGACCGATGGCCTGCCACGACGCCACCGAGGCCGGTTCTGACCCATTTTAATAACCAAAGCTAGATGACTGGTCACGATCATTGACTTTTTCTTCAACATCGAACCATTGTCCTTTAGTCCTTTAGTCTGTCTCAACACTAATAAAACTTGATGATCGTACCGTACATTTACGACTATTTAGAAGTACTTGGACCTCTGCAATAGTTAAAGTTTGTTTTTGTTTAACGGCACCATTAGAGTACATTGGATGTCAAACATTTGGTAATTTCGACATATAGTATTAGAGAAGAAACCCGCTACACTTTTCCATTAGTGGCAAAGGATATTTTATATGTACCATTCCACAGACAAGATAGCACATACCACGGCCTTTGATATACATGTCATGGTGCACAGGCTGGGACGAGAAATAGCTCAATGAGGCCACCGACAGGGATCGATCCCAGAGCGACCGCGCATTGAGCGAGCGCTTTACCACTGGGCTACGTATCTCTCTTCCCCCCCCCCCCCCCCCCCCCCCCAGTCTCAATAGTAAGAAAACCTGATGATCGTACCGTACAATTACGACAGTCACTATCTATTTAGACGTACTTGGCCCTCTGCAACAGTATGTGATTATGTATCTAATCAACAAAACCCTTATTCATGATCAAAACCGTATCTCTCACAATGCAGTCGAATGGTCATTTGACAAAATAGTGGTAGATTCCATGAATCTCTCTATCTAGTGCCTCGTCTATAGGACAGCCACTCCCGAGGAGATCAGCCCCATGTTCAGGCAGCAAACGTTACGCTAACGATCGCGAACTATTTGATTGGTTCCCAACGTGGCCATTTGGTTTACCGTGAAGCGCATAAACCAGTCTAGCGGACGTTTTTCGGATCGGTCTGGTTAAACGCAGCCCAGTTGTCTCTGTCTAAATCCAGTTTAATGATAGTGATACACTGAACAATAAAAGAAACGCAAATGTTAAGTTAATTTGTTTTTATTTCTTGAAAATCATTCAGTCTAAATCCCACTATTTTGTTTGTGTGTGTGTGTGTGTGTGTGTGTGTGTGTGTTAACATTATCAATGTCTTGTAAGTATGTTAGGCTCATTTTGACAGTCTTTTTACCGAACTAATTCTAGTTAATGGGACTTATTTACGAGTGTATAAGAACTATTAACTTTTCAGTCGCTCAAAAACCCAAACTTTTTGTAATAATTCATCGAAGACTTCTGAATGGTCACACATCCTAATACATTAATATGACTATTATATTACTGAGAAACGTTTTTGTAAAATGAAGGTGCAAGGTGTCTCTTTATTAGAACAATAAACTCACTCTGTAGGTATCTGTTCAAATCTTGTTTTAGTTTTAAAAAGCTCTTCATTTTATCTCCTTCGTGTTAATTAAATAAGTCAGAGAAACCACCGAATTGTTTATTTCTGTATCCGAATAATGTAATAGATCAACTGTGTATATTAAAGGCATATTGTCACAGACCACTGACCTATTTAATAGTCTAACAAAGTATTACCTGAACAAAAATAATTTGATTTGTCCCTAAATGTACTTTATTCAACCATCTTCATAACCACCATACTCCATTTATTAATGATATTTTGTAAAAATAATTGAATTATGGCAATGGTCCATAATTCAAAAACTAAAATTGCCGAAATGGTTGACATGGATTTCACTCCATCATGGTTCAGTTACGGTGATACAATAGCTAGATTTGGTTTCCAACAATGAATATAATTTTTATTTATTATCCATTTTTAGAGAAATAAGGTCCTTAAATCCGTGACAGTATGCCTTTAATAGTTTGCCTGGTTTGCCTTTGTTTTGTATGTATTTGAATTTGTATTGCTGTACATGTAACTGCATATATTATTGTTTGTAAAATATTTGTAAATGTACTGCGTAGTTCTACCAAGAAGTTATATACTGCTTACATGCTGCCAACCAGTTACATTCGACGTCTCAAACACGTGGCTTTTAAAGCGGTTCGAAACTGTGAGTTTTTCACGACGTAAATAATAAAGTTCATCCCAGAATTCATCATAAGTAGCGGAACAGTGAAGCTGTTGACGGTTTCTGAAACCCCCACTGTGTATGCTATGGTCACAAATATGAACGCCGGGGCGGTGCAGAGGAAGAAAACACCAAAAACAACGCCAAACATTACAACCAACTCCCAGTCTCTTTTGAACTTGGCCATTCGTGCACCATCGGTTTGTGCGGCGCTAATGACCGTCACCCGCAGAATGGCTTCTCTTTCTCTCTTGGCAATACGAAATATATGACCATAGCAAGCTGCAATAATTATTGAACACACAGTAAGGTATCCTCCAAGAATGTAAATTTGATATTCCATTGTCAGTACTTTGAAAAATCGGCAACGGATGTTTTGTTCCCATTTGTTGATGTACAGCGGCATTGACCCGATGATTGTTGCAATAATCCAGGCAAATGCGATGAGTATTCTTGCCTTTGGTATGGTGGCCAAACGTTCGTATTCAAAAGGAAACGTAATACATGCCCATCTGTCAAGAGCAATAAGAACCATATTCGACACGGACGTCGCGTGCGTGGTAAAGAACACAACATGTTTAAATAAACAAAGATACTTAAACTGGTCAAACACCGACTTTATCTCCGGTACGTGGAACACAACTTGGTAAGCGAGCGACAATCCAGTGAGAAAATCCGCAACGGCCAGCGATATAACGTACATGTTAGGAACATTCCACAGGTTCTGATTTAGGCTAACTGTAACCAGTGTTAGGGTGTTGACAGTACAGATGAACGCCATGAGTATCAATTCAAAAGTCATATGGATCATGTCGCTCACTGAGAATGTGTCATGTTCTGTCACATTTGCCGTTATATTGCTGTGACCTAACATCATGGCGTATAGCTGTTTAAGATAACCTATGTTTAGGCGAGAACATCTGCCCATCAACACAAGAACCAGAGTGACAGGTAAAGGCGTGCAATCTAGGCATCAGCTATTGACATATACCAAAGCATTCAGTGTGAACAGCTTAAGCAGGAGATGGTCACCATATGGCGTAGATAAACAGATAAATCACGGTTAGCGTTATGTAGCGCGCCTTGGTGCGTAATATGCCCATTAACGATTTTCGAGACCATTATTTCATTAGTGCACTGTAATAGTTTGTGGTTCATACACAATATTAACTGTTTTCCATCAGAAATATAATGACATCATGTGATGGTCGACTCTGGTATTACTTTTATTTCCTGGTGTTTACTCATGTGTAAACAAAATATATTTTTATTACTGGTATGATAATTATCGCCAGATCAAAATGGTTATATCACGATTAATGTACCTTGAGATAATGATCATGAAATATCACACATATACATGGAATGGAATATTATTTATAAATATGGAAACATGTGGAACGGGATTCTGATCATTCAGCTCAGTCGCTACAGCGCTTGCCTGTGTTGGAGGATCGAACCCTGTTGGTGGAGCCATTCTCTGGTTGGATTCCCCTCTCTCGCCTCACACATTGACACGACTGGCATATCAAAAACCGTGGTATGTGTTTTCTGCTTGTGAGACAGTGCATGTAGAAAATCTCTTTCTGCAAGTGGAAAATATTGATGGGTTTCCTCAAAGACTATGTCAGAATTATTAAATGTTACCGGCCTCGGTGGTGTCGTGGATAAACTATCGGACATAAGGCTGGTAAGTACAGGGTTCGTAGCCCGGTACCGGCTCCCACCCAGAGCAAGTTTTAACAACTCAATCTGTAGGGTAAGACCACTACACCCTCTTCTCTCTCACTAACCACTAACAACTAACCCTCTGTCATGGATAGACAGCAGCCCAGATAGCTGATGTGTGTGCCAAGAACAGCGTGCTTGAACCTTAATTGGATATTAGCACGAACATAAGTTGAAATGAAAAATAAATGTTTGACATCCAATAATAGATTAATGTGCTCTAGTTGTGTCGTTAAACAAAACAAACTTTAGAAGCATGTTTAAAGAGTAAACAGGTTTAGAATGATGATGAATGTGTTGTTGGTAAATATAATTCGATCAAGTTAGAAAGTCTTAAAAACATTTAGTTACTAAGGTCTGTTTCGCATATGAACACATTACAGATGCTAGAAAAAACAAAGAAGCTGAAAACAAAGCTGGGTTTTTGTTTTGTATTTATTTCAATCTCTATTAAAGCCATATCCTACAACGCAATAATGAATATGGAGCCTGTAGTAAAACAAAATTTTCCAACGTCAAAAGATATCTTCGGCAGTTGGCCTGAATTGTAACATTTTGGGCTGCAACAGTCCTTGATGCTCAAACATTCAGCCCAGCATTCATCCCAGCACAAAATGACAAAATAATGTACAGGATAATGGTAGAGAGTCATTCGATGTGTTTTAAATGGAGATATGGCTATACACAACAAACAGCAATGCATAACATGTATTGCCATATCATATATAGATATAGGTGGTTACTAAGAATAGTGGTAAAGAACCTAGATAGAGTGCCATTGCTGGTTGATCCACCTCAGTTAACTCAATGAAAGATCCATTTTAATCCACGATTGCTCAATCAAGGATAACTTATTTGTCCGCTACTAATAGGGTCTTGTGCAACACTAACCAAATTGCACTGTTATCTTTATCGAAGATCGGTATGACTGGTATTTGGAACTCGCATGGCCCCAACTACTGATGTTCGAAATCTTAAACACGTGGCTTTTAGTGCTGTTCGAAACTGTGTTAGTCACCACGTAAATAACAAAGTTCATCCCAGAGTTCGTGTAACTGTGAATGTGTTGATGGATTAATATTATTAATAGAACTACGAAAGTCGGGGCACTGCAGAGAAAGAAAACACCGAAGACAACACCACACATTTCGAATTTGGCTTGTGTGTCGCTTATGGCCGTCACTCGCAGAATGACTTCTCTTTCTCTCGTGGAAAAGCGAAATATATGACCACAGCAAGGTGCCATAATAAATAAACACGCAATAAAGAATCCGTCTTGAACGTAAATGTTGTATTCCTTGGTGAGTACTTTGAAAGATCGGCAATGGGTATCTTGTTGTCAGTTATTGACATACAAAGGCATTGACCCATTGATCGTTGCAAGAATCCAGGCAATTCCATTGAGTATTCCTGCTTTGTGTATCGTTGCTAAGCGTTCGAATTTCAAAGGACACGTAATGCACGCCCATCTCTCAACAGCAATGTGAACCATGTCCAAAACTGAAACCTCAATCATGGTAAAGAATAGCACGTGTTTAAAACGACAAAGATTCGTATTCTGGTCAAAGACTGACTTTACTTCCGGTATTTGAAACGCCACATGATTCGGGATTGAAAATCCGGTCATCAAATCAGCAACGGCCAGCGATATGGCGTGCGTGTTGGGTACTGTCCACAAGTTCTGATTCAGAAAGACCGTAACCCAGTGTTAACATATTGACAGTACAGACGAACGCCACTTCGAAAACCATCAGGGTCATATGGACGGCATCAAATTCATGGTCATACCAATGTCTTGACAGTTATTTAATGTGAAATTTCTTGATCTATCGTTAGGTGAAGACTATATTTGTCCATCAAAAAATACTTCTTCAGAAATATATTTTACCATGTGGTTACGTAATAAGAACAAAACTGACAAACAAAATATATGTAGGTATCAAGTGTTGAAACATGCTTAAACGTCGAATTTGATTGGTCATCGTATGGGGTATATAAACAGAAAATAAGTTTGTTCTGTTTAACGATACCACTAAAGCACATTGATTTATTAATCTTCGGCTATTGGATGTCACAGATATGGCCATTTTGACAGTCATAGAGAGAAAACCCGCTACAGGTTTCCATTAGTAGCAAGGGATCTTTTATATGCACGATCCCACAGACAGGATAGCACATGTCACTGTCTTTGATATACCAGTCGGAGTGCACTGGTTGGAACATAAACAGATAAATTAATAATCACAATAACCGTTAGGCGGTAGGTACGCCTTCGGTCGTATCAAATACATTAACTTGTCGCAATACAGTTACCTCAACAACTGATCTAGCAGTCGCCAGAACAGGCGTTCTTTTAAATTATGGTAATACAGACGGGCGGACCCACAGCATGACATGCGATCAGTGGATTTGATATGTTCATTTCGTGATATTTACGAGCATGATAACAGTTATGTAATTACTTGAGACTATTCCCCAAACGCACATTAGAAATGTAAGCAAAAACACAACAAAACAACAACAAACAAAGAACACGGTTAAAACAAACCTCGGATTTTAGTCCTTTGTTATTATTATTATTATTATTATTATTATTATTATTATTATTACTATTATTATTATCTCTCTCTTTTTTGTTGTTGCTACAAATACGTTTTCTATAAAGTAATGACAAATAAGCGACCATAATTCAAACTGTGAATTCTGAATGTAAAATAACATGTATGTTACAAGAATCCATCATGTGCGGCCATGCGAGATAACAAAAAAGTTTGAACAGTATCAAATATATGAATAACATTGGTTCCCCTCGCTATTTCTTGTTGAATTGAGAGATAAAAATAATACCTTAAAGGGACATTCCTGAGTTTTCTGCAATTTTTAAGATGATATCGACTAACAAAAACATTTTAACGATTGTAATTACATATCAAATATATTTTTCTGCATAATATATTAGTGACTGTATATTAAACGTGTTTGTGATCGTTTTAATATTTGTACTAGGTTAAATTCAATTTTATTTCCTAAAATAATTATTTGAAGATAAAATCCAGTTTGGGCTTCTTACAAATATTTAGACGACACATTAAATATACAGACATTGCTATTCTAAACAAGAAAATATATTTACTATGAAAGTTTAATCGTAGACATATTTTATTTGTCGGAAACATACAATGTAGCAAACTCAGGAATGTCCCTTTAAGGTTTTTTTTTTTGTGTGCTTGTGTGTGTTTCGTGGGGATTTTGTGTGTTTTTGTGTGCATTTTTGTTTTTTACTTTGTTTTTGTTTTCTTGTTTTTTGTAGGGTTTTTTGTGTGTGTGTGTTTGTTTTATTGGGAGGGTGTGTGTGTGTGTGTGTGTGTGTGTGTGCGTGTGTGTGCGCGTCTGGGTTTGTTTTTGTGTGTGGGTTTGGGGGAGTTGTGTTTTTTTGGTTTTATTATTTTTATTATTATTAAATTTTTGTTTGTTTTTTTATGACAAAAATACGTTTTGTCCTATTGGAGCCGAATTAAAAGTTTATAAACATGACATAAGAGTTATTCCCCCCTTGTTATCCCACATGGATTCCGTACATGAGCTTCCATCTGATGGGTGAGAGAATAACACGATACTGTTCAGGATAATGGTCTTTTATGATTTCGCGGCTATGGTAAATAAAAATACAAATACACATGTATACTATGCATATACGCTTAGTATAGGTAACAATGCTGTGGTATTTGTTGTTGTTTTTTGTTTGTTTGTTGGGGGTTTTTGTGGGCATACATTCTCGTGGTTTTTTGGGGTTTGTTTTGTTTTTTGGGTTGTTGGGGGGGGGGGGGGGGGTGTGTGTTTTGGGGGGTGTTTTTTTTTTAGGGGGGGGGTGTGAATGAACATTTAGTATTTTGGTATTTCGTTGCTAGTGTTGATCACAGATGACTCATAATCATTATTTCAGTAAACTGTTACATATTGCACAGTACTCAATTCCTTATACTAGACTTAGACTGACATCTGCCACGACAAAGTTGGCCAAGTTTCTGCTCTCAACACTTCTACGACTATTCAGTTGTTAGTCTGAGCGCTCTTACAACTCGATCCTCGTCGTATAACCGATTAGTTGTTAATCTGAGCGCAGCCGTTGTAAGTCGGGAGTTGGGCAAAATACAACGCAACCGTCGAGTTGGTCAACTTCGTCGTGACAGTGGACAGTCTGAGAATAGCATTACACGTTGGTTCGTACCGAGTCTTGTCATTTTCTTCACTCCAAAATTATATTTAAATCATTAAATTTAAGAATATGTCACATGGTCGATATCTAATGCTAGGCACAGACATCCAACTGCCAGAACAAAGTTTGCCAACTGGGTCACGAATATGTTCAATACAATCGTGTCACAAAAGTCATTCGGGGTTCTCATCTGTGTAATGTCCACCAGAATTAGCCTTTCAGCTCTCTATGTAATGAATGTTAACATTCCAACATTAGTTTTATTATTCAGTGCCTAAACACACAGACAAAGACAATCTTATTTTTGTTTTATTATTTACTAAACTCTCTCTCTCTCTCTCTCTCTCTCTCTCTCTCTCTCTCTCTCTCTCTCTCTCTCTCTCTCTCTCTCTCTCTCTCTCTCTCTCTCATACACAGTTGTTCAGCAGTTCACACATGTAGATTTCGGTACCGAACATTGACCCAGCAATCATTCCGATAATCCAGGCGATTCCAATAAGTATTCCAGGTTATGATATTGTTTCTAAGCGTCCATATCCAAACAGAATCGCAATACACGCCCTTCTGAGAACCACATTCATGATAGAAACCCCATCGACGTCGTGGTTAGGCCATCGGTCTACAGGCTGGTAGGTACTGGCTTTTTAATCTAGATACCGACTCCAAACCCTGAGTGAGTGTTCCGCAAGGCTCGATGGGTAGGTGTAAACCACTTGCACCGACCAGTGATCCATAACTGGTCCAACAAAGGCCATGGTTTGTGCTGTCCTGCCTGTAGGAAGCGCAAATAAAAGATCCCTTGCTGCCTGTCGTAAAAGAGTAGCCTATGTGGCGACAGCGGGTTTCCTCTTAAAAACAGCGTCAGAATGACCATATGTTTGACGTCCAATAGCCGATGATAAAATAAAAATGTGCTCTAGTGGCGTCGTTAAATAAAACAAACTTTATTTATTTTGAAAGAAACCCCAAGCATGATAAGGAATATGAACTTTCTGAAAAGACAAAGATACTTATTCTGTTCAAACACTGTCTTCTCTTTATCTACAGTATATGGAATACCATTTGGTAAGCGAGTGACAGACCCGATAGTACATGTTGGGCACAATCCAGAAGTTCTAGTTAAGACTCACTGTATATAAACGTTACGGCATTAACAGTATAGATGAACGCCATAAGTATCAATTCAAAACAAATTTATGCCATGTCGCTCGTGCTAATGTCATTATATTCTGTCAAATTCATCACCATGTTGATGTGTCTTGATAAGATGAAAGCCGGCGTGCAGCAGAGGAAGAAGACTCCAAAGACAACACTAAACATGACGACCAGCTCCCAGTCTCTCTTGAATTTGGCCATTCTCCTTTCGTGGGTTAGTGTGTGTGTTATCATGGTTATGTGGAGAATGGCTTTCGTTTCTCGATTGGCGGTATGAAATATATGAGCATAGCAAGCTGCGATGATTATTGAGCACACAAGAAAGACCCCTCCTTGAGTGTATGTTTGGTATTCCATGGTGAGTACTTTGAAAAACCGACAACGCACGCTGGCTTTCCAGTGATTCACGTATAGTGGCATTGATCCGAGAAATATTGCACAAATCCAGGTAATTGCAATAAGTATTCCTGCCTTTGGTATCGTCGCCAAACGTTCATATGAGAAAGGAAATATTATACACGTCCATCTGTCTACAGCAATAAGAACCATATTCAAAATTGAAGCCCCAAGCATCACAAAGAAAGGCACATGAGAGAACAGACAAAGATACTTGTTCTGACAAAACTCCGATTTTATCCCTGGTATGTGGAACACCAATTGGTAAGCGAGGGATAGACCCGATAACAAATCTGCAATGGCCAGCGATGTAATATACATGATAGGCAGTCCACAAACTCCGGTTTAGACCAACCACACTCAGCGTCAAACTATTGACAGTACAGATGAATGCCATAAGTATTGCTTCGAAAGCCACCGTTGTCATGTCGTCGACGCTGATGTTGTACTCTGTCAAATTCGTGATCATATTCCTAGAACGTTAGGCTACCATTCCGCAGAGTTGCACGAGTCGAAGGCAGATATTGGTGCAGCTGTGAGGTCTCTTCAAAGACACAGATGGGTGGCGTTTTTGTTTGGTGTTGTCATCTATTTCTTCAGTCACAAACATCATTCAAAACTGAGAAAAAAATCGGCTGGTGTTTAGGCATTTTGTTACGCAGTGTGTTGTCGAATTGGATTGGCCTTCGTGTGTGATCAGGACCGTTTTAATAGTTTGTGCCTTTATACGTATCAATCCCTTTAACTTGACGGCAAGTAATTATTTTAGCAAATGATCTCTCAATGAACTGCGTTAGTGTGTGGTCAACAAGCAATAAAACCACTTTATATCACTCTACGCATTATTGACTACAACGATGAGGACTAATGAAATACAATTTTTTCAATTTGTCCATCTATTAGTCGGATCCACAGTCCAGTGAATAAGCTGCTGGGCAATCAACTTGTGCATCTATTAGTGGGATCCATAGTCCAGTGAATAAGCTGCTGGACAATCAAGCTGACGACATTAGTTCAAATCCCATCACAGCTGGCTCACATTTTCAATCATTTTTCTCATCTATCATACTATGCCCATCATTCTCATTATCTTAATATATAACAAAACTAACTAATTTCCATCTATTTCGACCCTGTCTCTCAATTTTCTCCAACTCTTTCTTCTGAGTTGTCCACACTACCGCTTACCTGGGATTCCTGCTGAGTATCTACCTACCACGGCAATGGACACAACAGCAGCCAACAACTCCCTAGTGTACAACATAGCAGAGTATACCAAACACATGTACATGAAAGACCAACCCACTCACATATACCCACACCAATGCATTCCAACCAAAAACTCCCAGGGTAAACCTTAGCAAGTTTCCGCCCCTAGTGTGCAACATAGCAGGGCAATAGGAAGCATTTACCTGGGTATATGTGAGAACTGATGACTAGCTTCCCAGTGTAAAATTCCATGGCAAAGCAACCACAACAATAACTGCCATATAAATATAGCAATTAACAGTATTAAAGCTGTTGATCATACATGCGTGCCCACCATATCATGCCTGAACCGTGACAGTAATAGTTTTGAATGATGCAACTAAAACACCTTATACCGTCCATGAATCTTGCTGAAAACGTCCATTCATCACATAATTGATAGTTCTAAGCAATATAAGAACTCACTTTCTCCAATGGTCTGCATTACTCCATCATGCGAAAGTGATACTCACGTACTAAAGTCAATGAATGTTCACAATGTTTTCATCAATTACTAACAGACACACACTGAATCACTGGTTTCTGAAAGAAAATATAATCTTTCGGCAGAAAGTTGAACTACCACATTATAAGGCATATGTACACATGAACTTATAGTAGATAAACATAACAGCTACTAATCAGTCGTCAATGTCCATCCATACATATATCTTGACCATAGCAGTAACTCCAATACATAAGCATAAATCTAATATAATTATGCAAACTAGCTTACATACAAATCATTTGTTAATGATGGATGACCATAGCAGTAATTCCAATACATAAACATAGTTCTAATATAATTATGTAAACTAGCTTACATACAAATCATTTATTAATGATGGATAGGGTAGGGAGGGTGGGAGTTAAATTTTTTCCAACTTTGAGAGTGGCCGTTTGCGCACAAATTTGTATCAGGAGGAATAACTCTAATTTAGTAACCCTATTAAGCCAGTGAAGGTCTCACACCACAGTTGGAAAATACTACAATAAATCTGTTTAATATTAATGTATTAAACCTTCTTATTTTAAGATATTTTCTTATAAATACCACAACAAACAATGACGCAGTACTTGGATGAAATGGCCGCAGCTCTTTATTAAATGACACATTTGACAAGAGCATATGGCGGGCAGGCATGTACTACAAACAACATTCCAAATTCTCTCGGTACTACCCTCTAGTGTTGAGACATAGCAGGGCAGTTCACTAACATGCACACGCATAAGTGGGATTCCTGCTGAGTATCTACCTACCACGGCAATGGACACAACAGCACCCAACAACTCCCTAGTGTACAACATAGCAGAGTATACCAAACACATGTACATGAAAGACCAACCCACTCACATATACCCACACCAATGCATTCCAACCAAACACTCCCAGGGTAAACCTTAGCAAGTTTCCGCCCCCTAGTGTGCAACATAGCAGGGCAATAGGAAGCATTTACCTGGGTATATGTGAGAACTGATGACTAGCTTCCCAGTGTAAAATTCCATGGCAAAGCAACCACAACAATAACTGCCATATAAATATAGCAATTAACAGTATTAAAGCTGTTGATCATACATGCGTGCCCACCATATCATGTCACACGGATATGTCTTCACATATCCGTCAACCCCATTCATCCTAGTATAAGTGTTAAAGTACTTAGAACTACGAAAAAATTAACTTTGTAGACGTAAGAAACGTCTCCAAAGCGCCCTGCAAGGTGTTGACGAAGATTGCATTACCAGTGTCATCCAAATGCACCCCATCACTTCGAAATAACTGTGGACAGTCAAACGTAATGTCATCATGCCTGATAACCCGTCCCCCGCCTGCTAAGACAGCTTTTCTCCCAGATCTATTCACCCGTTTCCTTTTCTTTTCTATTGCTGTTACTGAATTACCCCCTCTCCAAGTTAGACGAGGAAGAAGATCTGACCAAACTAATATACACTTAGAGCTTAGCAATGACTGGGACAAACTGTGTTTGTCTCTTTCTACCTTCACACACAGTTCTGCAGTGGCTAGCTCTGTTACATCATTGCTACCAACACAATGTATTGAGGCGGGGGATTTTCCACTAACCTCTTCCTGATATTATACATTGCGCCATCCCACTTTAATCCACGGCGTCCCATCCAGGAAATATTCACCCCTAGGCGCTCCAGCCGTAAGTGACTGTTCAACTGCACCGCTGCTCTCTTGGATGCCCAATAAATGATAGAAGATCCCACTATCCATACGTCTGCAAAAACTCAATGAATATTATTAACCAGAAGCAGCGCATGATTTGGTACACTGCAACAATAACCCTATTCCATATTAACTCTAACATATTTTTGGAAAGCTGTGGACTTCCAACGACCCAACACTTGAATTATGTCAGACGAAATTCCTCTCATAGCTAGGGTAGTTGCAGCACCTATTTGAAAGGAATGAGACTTGTAGTGTGCCTGAGGTAAACCCAAGAAAGAAATTACTTTAGTTAATACTGCACTGAACTGATATTGATTGAGGGTTTTTCTATCACAATGGACAAACAAATAACCATTGTTGACAGGTCTGACCAACAAGAACTCTCGCATGTTTTTAACAGGACAAACCGAACTACCTGGTATTAGCGGAATATGCACTGTTGTACCACGACCACTTTGATCCGTTTTGGAGTATCTTAAAGTCACAATCAATTCTGAAACATTGCCTATATCTAATGTTATATCGGAGAACAACAAAGGCCTATGTGATGCATGTGGTGTAGTATAGACTAGTTCACTCACTCTGAACAGACCGAAAAAGGCCAAGCAATACACAGCCCTGAATAACAACAATTCATATCTAGATGCACAAATATGCTTCAATTCTGAGTGTATTTGAGCTAAAATATCAAGGGTAATGGGAGATCTAGAGTCAGGCCGGCCATGCAACCTCTTCAAACCTTCCAGAGCTTTTTTAACAATACAAAAGGAAGTCGAGTCTTCCCACTGATGCACTTTATGCACAAAACTAATGCCCGATATGTAAGATGCGATGGAAGATGGGGCTGACCCCTTAGTAGAATGGTGTCCTATGAATAATAGTAAATGCTCAATAGGGACCGGCCATATGCATTAAGGATCTAAACTGTGCCAAACTTCTGATAGCATTACTGTAACAAGCATGGGTACTGCTCGATAGACTTGCGCCTAGCAGTCTTCCAATTTCACTGTGAAAATTGACCAGAGCCAGGTTGGGAAATAAGTCTCCCTGGAATCTGCCTGAGGAGCCAGTTTTCGGAATTTGTCCAGCTGTAAACGTGATAAACTATCTGTTAATATATTTACATTGCCAGGAATATGTACTGCTTTGAAAAGTATGTTCAACTGTAAACATCGAAGTACAAAGATACACAATAATGTCAAAATGTTGTGCGACTTCGAGGTCATAGAATTTATTATGGCTACAACAGACTGATTATCAGAATGAAAAAGTATCTTTTTATTTGCTAACCTATTGCCCCAAATAAATATTTCCATTAAAATTGGGAAAAATTCCAACACTGTAATGTCATCTGTATAGCCCTGTTCAAACCACCATTGAGGCCAACTCGCATAAGTCCAACTACCATTGTAATATGCTCCAAAGCCATTTCCCTGTTTTGCTGAACTATCAGTGAAAAGGTTTTCATGTTCGCTTGTGACCCAAATATGGTCACGGAACATCGATATTTCATTAAATGATTTGAAAAATTGTAACCACATAAGCAGGTCAGCACGTATGTCAGCTGTTAATCTCAAATGATGAAATGATTTTGTAAGCCCAATAGTGGCATTAATCATTCGCCTACAAAAAGTTCGACCTGGAGCGATTGCACGACATGCAAAGTTGAGAATGCCCAATAAAGACTGCATCGCCTTCAATGTAGTTTTCTGTCCTGATAACATATCTGAAATCCTAGTCACAATTTCGTGAACCTTTTCCATTGGTACCTTGATTAACATGTTAACAGTATCAATCTCCAAGCCCAGAAAACAAATTACCTCCTGTGGGCCCTCAGTCTTATCCTCAGCAATAGGCACTCCTAACCGACTACATAAATTAAAGAATGTGTTTAGAGCTTGTTGACAATGGTTCGAATTCTTTGACCCCACAAACAAAAAATCATCTAAATAATGTGTCATTCCTCCCCCCCCCCCCCCCCCCCCCCCCCGTACAGTTTCTTACGTGTGGCCCATTCTAAAAATGTGGAAAAGTTCTCAAATGTAGCACAAGAAATAGCACAACCCAATGGTAGACATTTATCAAAGAAAAACTGCCCTTCAAGTTTAAAACCTAATAAATCAAACTCACCTGGCCACACTGGCAATAATCTGAATGCAGACTTAATATCAGCCTTTGCTAACAATGACGCTTGACCTGACCTTTGTATCATAAAAACTGCTTCATCAAATTTTGTATACGATACCGAACATACATGGGGATCAATGAAATCATTAACGGAATGATTTTCTGGATATGATAAATGATGTATCATTCTAAATTGACCTGGGGTTTTCTTAGGAACCAAACCTAAAGGAGATATACGTAATGTAGCAATAGGTCTTGATTCTTTCGCAATAGCCTCATCAGGATATCCTTTCAACTCAGCACCAAGCACTGTGGTTTAGTTTAGTTTGGAGTGATTGCCACGGCAAACTGAGCATATGTGTTTGCCCCTTGTGCTCTGCCGGTACCACTACTACCCGAGGGGTTAGCTGCACCAGCTCTAGGTAGGGACAGCAATCGCAGCCAAAGATCGGTGTTTAGTTTTGACCAAGATTGCTGGGCAATGGCTTGGCGCAATCTAAACTGTTCATCATATTCCCTCCATCCATATCCCGGACTTCTGGCTGACGCATCTCTGATGACGGACATATATTGGGTCAATTCAGTCGCCTTGGCAGGAAATTTCTGTATATAGATATGCATAAAAATTATGAATGCATCAGTCCATTTTTCAACAGTGGATATTTTGTTCTTGAAAACACGTGGTCGTGTTTTAAGGACCCCATTTTCATTGAGAACTAAGGACCCTCCCCCATAAAAATCTTGCAATTCAATGGTTCCTTTCAACAAAAGCCCAAATTTATATACTGATTCGCCCAGATCTTCTGTTTTAATTGACCCGGCACATGGGCCAATATGTCATCTTCGGCTAAAAGCAAGATCTCGGGGTTGCCCACCGATTCTGCGCCTAACTGCATGAAGCCCACCGGACCACCCCCCGGTATAGCATTTGGGTCCGTCCCCGCATCCCGGTTAACCGGCGAAAGATTATCGGAATTATTGACAGAAACACTATCAGGAACCGCCAAAGCGTAATTCCAAATGTTACCTGTTGCTTCCCTATTCACATCTGTTGGTCCGTTCACCTGAGGAACAGACACCGTCCGTGACTGTGTATCTTTACTCGCTGCACTTACGGCCATGCCACTCGCACGCGCACCTTTCGAACGCGAACTTCGAGTCGAAGTCGCTGTCCTCCTTCCCAATCCTCGCCTCGGAACATACGGGCGAGACGCCGTCCCTCTCAACCTCTTGGTTGGCGGCATTGTAATCGAAATCAATTTAACAAAGTTTTTGCTCAATTTAATAAGTTTTTTAGCTAAATGCTAGTTAATTTTTTCCAGTTTTGAGAGTGGCCGTTTGCGCCCAAATTTGTATCAGGAGGAATAACTCTAATTTAGTAACCCTATTAAGCCAGTGAAGGTCTCACACCACAGTTGGAAAATACTACAATAAATCTGTTTAATATTAATGTATTAAACCTTCTTATTTTTGACATTTTGAAGATTTAATGTTTTGGTATATAATGTTAGTATGCTTTATTGTGTGCATTTGGTTAGTTTTCATAAATGCACGAAAAAGCCACAATGTACAAAACGTTTGCGTCTATTACGGGTCACATTTTACTGAAACAATGTTAAGAAGTCATCTACGATCAAAGTTTGCTAAAATAATATGACACTCGGGAAGAATAATTAGTCTAGTGGCTCCTAACTACTTTGCGTCGGTGGGCACGACTGGTATATCAACTACTACCCTGTCTGTGGGATTGTGCATATAAAATATCACTTGCTGCTAATCAAAAAGAGTAGCCCATGGAGTGGCGACAGCGGGTTTCCTCTCTCAACATCTATGTGGTTCTTAACCATATGTCTGACGCCATATAACCGTAAATAAAATGTGTTGAGTGCGTCGTTAAATAAAACATTTCCATTTCCTTCCTTAACTATCTTGGTGCGTATATGTAAGTGTAATTAGGGCTATGCCACAAGAAATTACGTTAATAGGTTAGGATATGACATAAAAAGAGCAGACAATGTAATATTTATTATCTTTTACTTGTAAACATGTATTATCAACATACAAAATAGTAAGCGGAAACATGCGTAAGATGACACTAACATTAAGGTATTCGACGCAAACAGTACGATAACGTGGATACGAACAAAAGTGGCCAACATATTCTGTAAAACAATGTCAACTTATAGTGACAGACGCTGGTTTTCAAAAAAAGACTACAGGGTATTTGTTACTATTAGAGCCGGCTTTTTCTTCTTCTTTTTTTAAATTAAATATTTATTGTCCGCGATCTTATAGCAGTATTGCGGATGGGAGCCCCGAATTCCTGCTTTAAATATATATTCATGTTCTAAGCCACAACAAAATATGTTTAAAATAACAACACTAACAGAAACTGATTCAGGCTAAAGTTCAACACATGCAGACAGTTAGACATGGACAGTGGTCTATAATATAACTATATATTTTTATGATGCGAGATTTAAACAGAAACAAAGGAAATAGGGACTAAGAGGGGAGAGCCGTTCTTAATAATTGCAATCAGTCATTACTTACAGTTTATTGTTTATATTATCCATTTATGGTCATCTTGGTGTTTCTAATGCAACAAACTAAATTTGTCAAGGGCATTCCCCCATTTCAACGTCACAGAATCACTTTACTATAGTGTAACCTTATCTAAATGTCTTACAGATTTGTAGATTAATCAAACTTAGTGTTAATTTTCACGGATTGAAATTAGGGTCATTAGCGACTTTAATGAAGTAGAATTATGTGGCAGCAACTACTGATGTTCGACAATTCAAACATGTGGCTTTTAGCGCTGTTCGAAACTGATAGTTTTTCACCACATAAATAACAAAGTTCATCCCAGAGTTGGTCAGAAGGAGCGGGGTAGTGAAGCTAATAACATTTTCTGGGACTCCTGCCGTGTAGGTTACGATGATAAACAGGAAACTTGGAGCACTACAGAGGAAAAACACGACAAAAATAACACTAAACATTTTAACCAACTCCCAGTCTCTTTTGAATTTGGCCATCTGTGTCTCCTTGTTGAGCGTGTATCCGGTTGATGTTAGCCGACGCAAAGTCTCTGTCCGTCTCTTGGCAACACGAAACATATGACCATAGCAAGCAGCAATAATTACGGAGGTCACGATGAAGAATCCACCTTGAACGTAAATCTGGTACTCTGGGTTGAGTACTTTGAAAAATACGCAATCAGTATTGCGTGTCCACTCATTGGCATACAGTGGAACTGTCCCTAAAAGTATTCCACTAATCCAGACGAACACAATGAGTATCCCTGCCTTAGGTATCGTAGCCAGACGCTCGTATTTATGAGGATACGTGATGCACGCCCACCTGTCGACGGCAATAAGGACCATATGCAGAATGGAAATCGAGATCACGATAAACAATATTACGTACTTACAAAGACACATGTATTTATTATTGTCGAATACTGCCAGTATTTCGGGTACGTTATACACCATTTGGTAAGGGATCGAGAGACTGGTGAGGAAGTCCGCAACAGCCAGAGATATCACGTACATGTTGTGGACAGTCCACAGGTTCCGGTTGAGACACACCGTAATCAGCGTCAACACGTTCACAGTACAGACGAAAGCCATGAGTATCACTTCGAGAGTCAGTTTGATCATGCTGCCCACAGTGAGCTCGTAGTCTGTAACATTGGCGCTCATGTTGCTCTGTCCAAATGTCATGGCATTTAGCACTCGGACGGTGAGTTGTTGTTGTGAGGGTTTTCAAGCTATCGTTTGGGAAAGAATGTCATTACATTTAGCATGCCGAATGTCTTTGTTGAATCTATCCTTTGGTCAAGAATGTCGTGGTATTTAGCACTCTAAATGTTGTTGTTGTTGTTGTTGTTGTTGTTGTTTTCAATCTATCCTTTGGTGAAAACATGAATAATGAAAAAAAGGTTCTCAGAAGCACACATGTTACTGTTTACGTCATGAAAAGCAAGAACCATAAATGGAGAGGGAATGTTAAGAACGCGCCGACAGTTTGGTGTGTTGCTCTGTCCTAATGCCAAGGCATTTAACACTCTAAGTGTTGTTTTCTTTTTCAGTCTATCGTTTGATGAAGATATGCATAATAAAGACTTCCTCGGGTGCAGATCGAGAGGGAATGTTATGTATGGACCAAATGTTGGACTTGTGTATCAACAATTATAATCTGAGTGTCAATCATACCGAGTAGAAAACAGATAAATAAATAATCTTGATTGTAGTTATTGTTTGTGATTTGATGCATTCAACAGAATGGTTTGGTGAAAATATCATAACGAATGTTTTCCATCAAAATATGTTTATATATTCTGTCAATGTTAACTGCTCTGACACATTCAATTTGCTAAATTTCTGCGGCTGCCATATTCTTTAAATTAGTTTTGTGTTTATGTCGAATTGTTGCTCAAGCTCGTTGTCCAGGACATAGACACCTCATCTATCTAGGCTACTGCCCAGTATACATGTTAAGGGGACTATCCCGAGCTTATAACCATTATAACATATTCTCAAATGATACATCTCTTTTTAACAACTCGAATACAGTTTATTGTTTAGAATCAGGAACAACGGAATCAAGTAGACATTGGACATTGGGGGGGGGGGGGGGGGGGGGGGAGGGAGGAATGTCTGACTGAGATCGAGGGAGGAGTTTCTAGGTGGGTTTGCGGGTAGCGGATTTCCTCTGACGACTATGAGTCAGAATTATCAAATGTTTGAAATCCAATAGCCGAAGATTAATTAACCAATGTGTTCTAGGGGTATCGTTAAAGAAAACAAACTTTTTTCTTCTTTTTTTTTCTTCTTTTTTTAATTGTCCCCAGAAATATTTGGCAGTGTAAGGGTTGAGGTGCCCTGAGCTCACTGACGTACACATATTTTAATTATATTTCATATATATATATATATATATATATATATATATAAACTAACGGGCAAAAGAAACTTATCACCTTGTTCCGTAGGTCCATAAAGAAAAATCAAGACAGATGTGATCTATATGATTATTATTTTACTGAAAGCAATAATTTTCCAATGTCTTTACAAAAAAGCATTGCCATATCGATAGTGCATTTGCCATAAGGCCGAGTGAAAGAGACATGGGGTCAAAATTAAAAATTACACAATCAGAGTCCCTTCAAAAGGTGCTTCTAAAGTCAAATCATGGCACAAGACATGTCCTCAGTAGCGTATGTGACCACCCCTTGCATCAATACATGCCAAAACACATCTCCTCATGGATGTCGTCAGTCGCCGGATGACGTCAGCAGGAATTCTGCGCCAAACATCCAACAAAACCTGTTCAAGCTGCTGTCGATTTGCTGGGGGAGGTACGCGTTGTCTCAGCTGTCGATCAAGATGAGCCCAGAGATGCTCTATGGGATTCATGTCTGGAGAACACGATGGCCAAGGCAATACGTTAACGTTAACATTGTTGAGATAATCCTGAACAAAGTCTGGCTGTATGAGGTCGTGCATTGTCCTGCTGCAAAAGGGTACCCCTAGTCTGTTGACGGAAGAATGGCACTACAACAGGTCGCAACACTTCATCCCTGTATCTTTGACCTGTCAGATTTCCATGCATGATGAGAAGCCTTGTTGTCTGTTGACCGCAAATACCGCCCCATACCATGACGCCGTCTTCACCAAAAGGGTGCACATCTTGGATGCAGTTTGGCGCCAGTCGCTCTCCCCTACGTCGATAAACACGAACTCGGCCATCATTTTGGATCATGTTGAAGTGACTTTCATCCGTGAACAGCACCCTTTCCCAAACACGCCGCTGCCACCGACGTACAGTTCGTGCCCATTGTAATCTGCGTTGACGGTGTAGAGGGGTCAATTCCATTCCACGGAAGGGGCGGAAAGCTCTGATACCAGCCCTGCAGAGTCGTCGTAAGACTGTTCGTCTGCTGATGGGGTGTCCCAGTGCCGTCGCCGCCGTTGACATCGCCGTCACGAATCGGTTCCGCAGGTGGATTGTCTAGATGTAGCGGTCTTCAGCTGGCGTTGTGACCCTTGGTCTTCCCGATCTTGCACGGTCTTGTGCCTGGCCTGTCTGCTGATAACGGCTTAACAAGTTGCTGATGGCAGCTTGACTGCAGTTGAAGGTTCTTGCAATCTGCCGTTGAGAGGCCCCCATATCGGCCATACCGATAGCTCTATTGCGTTCTGCTTGGGTAAAACTCGGCATCTCTCTGATGTTCTTTTTGATACTGCTTACTTGCTTTGTCCCACACCGGTATTTATGCAACAATCATGCACGAGCATTTTTAACAAATTGAAATTATGCTGTTTTTCACATTTTTCATGACTGCACTAAATTCACTAAATCCAGAAACAGTGACTTTTCGGAAACACAGGGTGTGTTTTGGCGAATGTTTTCTCATTGCTTTCAAACTTATTGCAGTATCTTTAATTGAGATAAACTTATTTTAAAAGTGATAAGTTTCTTTTTCCCGTTAGTTAGTTGGTAATGAGATTAGTACATTTATTATTTTGGGTATTATTAATGTTTTTGAAACAGTGAGTCTACCTAATAGCGTCAATTTTCGTGCACTCCAGATTTTCATTGTACTTTCCATTTCTAATACTTTTGGTTCAAAATTTTCTTTAACTATATCTTTTAGATTTAAAGAGAAGCGAATTCCCAATAAAGTAAACTTAGTTGAACCCCATTCTAATTTCCATCTAGTATGATGAAAGACTTCATTTGAGAAATTTTTTCTGACAATCCATATTGTCTTTGATTTAGAATAATTTAGCTTCAAACCTGACATTTTTGCAAAGCAGTCTAGAGTAGTAAGTGTGCCGTACAGTGACTCTGGAGATCCATCCAAAATAAAAGTAGTATCATCTGCATACTGCGAAATAAGATATTCTTCTCCATCAGTATAAATTCCCTTAATATTCTTGTTATTGCGTATTAAAATGGCAAGTATTTCTGCACATATTATAAAAATGTAGGGCGATAACGGATCGCCTTGTCTGCAGCCTCTGTATAACTTAAAACTTTCTGATAGATGTCCATTTTGGATTACAGCTGAAACTGAATTTTTATACAGTGTTTGTATCCAAGTTTTTATTGAACACTTAAAATTAAAATTGTCTAGAGCTTTTTGAATAAATTTCCAGGATAAGGAGTTAAACGCCTTTTCAAAATCGACTAATAATAGCTGACCTGGTATTTTATATGTTTCTGTGTATTGCATAATGTCATATATCAACCTTATATTTTCTCCTATGTATCTTCCCTTTATAAATCCTGTTTGGTCTTTTTCAATAATTTTGTCCAATACGGTTTTTATCCTATTTGCAGTGCAACCAGATGCTATTTTATAAGTACAATTTAAAAGGGTGAGTGGCCTCCAATTTAAAAAAAAATTGCTTAGGTTTGTTTGCTTTTGGTATGCAGGTTATGATGCCTAGTTTTTGTACATGTGACATTTCTTGAATACTGTAACTATAATTGATGGCTCTAACTACAAAGTGCCCCAAATCAAGCCAAAAGAATTTATTTAATTCTGCTGGAAATCCATCAGAACCAGGACGTTTTTCATTCTTCATATTTTTAAGAAATAATAAAACTTCAGCGTACGTTAATTCCCCCTCCAACTCTGCTGCAAGAACTTTAACTACCTTACTGAGTGGTGGGTGGGGTGGGCTGGGGGTTGTCCTTCACAGTTAAATCCACCTATGATTTGTTTCATTTCAAATTGTGGTCGTGCTTAAATTAAGGTTCAAGCACGCAGTCCTGGGCACACACCTCAGCTATCTGGGCTGTCTGTCCAGGACATAGGGTTAGTTGTTGGTGGTTAGTGACACAAACTTACACCGTTGAGTCATTAAAAATCGCTCTGGGTGGGAGCCGGTGTAAAGGAACGCAGGTCCGTGGGAACCGAGGTCGAAAGGACTTCGGTTCCTAGGAGCAGTAGTCTTATCGGACCTCCATAGGTTAGGAACCATAGTCCTCCTACCCGGACTTTCATACCTGGTTTATTTTTAAGTTGTTTTGATCCTAGGACTTGTATTCCTACCGGACTTAAATTCCTTCTACAGCAGAAATACTAGTCCGGCGAATTAGATGTCCGTTTATTATACTCTGCAATTTGCACGAGCTGGCCTCAGACCACAATTAATTTTGCTATATGTTTCTATATAGCCTTAGTGGCTATAACATTTTCATTAATATAAGCAGGCCCGTGAAGTTTTGTATGTACCTTTGCCTGCATGGGGGACACATACCCTGAAAAGGACAACCCCTGTTGTCCAGCTCTTTCTCCCAGCATATTGGTTTAAACAGACACACCCTCTAAACCAGTCCGGAGTACACTCATTTTACACAAAAAGCACTACTTTTGCATGGGCCGGAATTACCACAAACAAGTCTTCAATGTCAGCAAGTTACACATGTTTACAGGTTCCATTAGACCAAATCAATTCCTATTGCCGATAATGTTAACGTTTACTAATAAAACTGATATAAGCAGCGTTTCAACACACCCAGGAAGTGCAGCAATAGAAAGTGTGGCACCTCACATCTAATCTAGCTGCAAGAAAATGGGGGGTCACGTATCATTTAAGAGATTTAATTTATGTTTTTAATAGCAACCGTCATTTTTGCTGAAAATTGCAGTTCCATTTTTGGGGGTACCCCGCATTAGTTTCAACCTCTGGTATATACTGCATAACAACTGTATAACAAATAAAAGTGTATTTATTTATTGTCAATGGATAATAGTATTTGCACAAATAATCAATGTCACATATTACTACCAATCACACCCACAGCTGCTTTTACTCCGTAAATATTTGACGGTGCACGTCGAACTTTGACACGGTACTCTCTTCTTTGGTACTATGCAACCTACAAACTACATGCTATCCCCTGTCACTTCAGTCAAACAGTTACCACTTCATAGCTGTCTGCCATGAAATAATCACAGTCAAACAGCAGACTACTTGCGCGGTCAAATTTCCGGATTTTGGACAACCAAATGGGAAGATAACTGTAATCTGAGGTCAGCTGCCAGCAAGACATGAGAAAAAAAGTGATGTTTTGGCAGCCTTCCCTCGTAGTGTGATGGATAAGTGTACGAGTTGCTTAAAGCGGCATTCCCTGGAATATTTTTATTATTTAAGCATATAGAACAGAAAATCCAATTACGTTTGGTGCATATATGACGCCGCGCTCCGCATTGGTTTCACTACGCTGGCTTATCTAGGTCAAAAACAAAGGCAGTATTTCGAAAGTGGGACACTTTTGACGGGCTCCTACCGATCTCGGTTTTCATTGGCTTATCACAAGTGTGGAATTCCCCAACAAGAGATCACGTGAGATTTCGCAATTTTTGAACAAATATAACTGTTTTGATTGAGGGGTCGTCTCATATTTCCAAAACATATTTATATCCATAGAGGTATGGTACAACGCCTTTCCAGGAGTCGGTGGGTGGGGGATTTGCCTTGAAATTTTGACAGTGGCCAACTGTTGGCATATGCGTTACATGTAAGGGGGTGTTACTAATTACGTAACGCTCTAGGGGTAGAGGAAGAGGGTACTGTGTTCGATTTACGTAACATTTTTCAAGACTATATGTTATTTTTATTCATTACTTAGACCTAAAAAGGTGTTTTTTTGGAAATGCGCGGTCAGTCTAGAATCGATCCCCATCGGCGGGTATATAAAAGACCATGGTATGTAATATCCTGTCTGTGGGATGGTACATATAAACAATCCCTTGCTAAAAAAAATGTAACGGGTTTACAAGGCGCGTGTGCAGGGATTTCAGCGGGGTTGGGTTTGTAAACTGTTTTGAGCGAAGTTTATATGGGGCCATGCTCCCCCAGAAAATACATTTCAAATTTTTTTAAGCTTGGGCAAGTAAGGGTTTCGACCCGATTCCTCTCTAAATGTCAAAATTACCGAATGTTAGACATCCAACAGCAGATGGAAGGAAGAATAGGATATGTTTTATTTAACGACGCACTCAACACATTTTATTTACGGTTGTATGGCGTCGGATGATTATTAAATCAATATGCTCTAATTTTGATGTCGTTAAACACCCCCACCCCTAACTTTACCCTTTCCAAACGAAAGAATATTTATTTGAATTTGTCGATTTTAACACGTAAAATTAAGAAGTGAAAACGTTCATTGTCTACTTTAGTTTTTTGTTGGGTTTTTTTAAATATATACATGATTAATGTGTTACTAGTATACAAACTAAACTTTGAAAGTTCTACTACCACTTTATAAAATATTAATTCTGAAATAGGAAGGTACGATTGTCGATAATACGATGTCAAGATCAAACCGGTGTGAAAGGAATGCAAGTCCGTAGGAACCGAGGTCTCCCCGGACTCTATCTCCTAGGAATACATGTCCTAGGATTAACATAACTAGGAACGCAAGTCCTAGGACGTACATTCCTTGGGAATACTGGTCTGACTGCCAGGATTTGTAGTCCGAGTCGGACTTGCATTCCTGGACAACCCAAATACAAGTCCGATGGCTTACGTCGAAAATATAATGCAATGAAAACAAAACTAACAATAGTTAATTTTTTAATTATTATTAAATTTATTCAGTGAATTTGGCCATTTTAGCCGCTGGTGCCTCCTGCCATTCTTTCAAATTCACACCATTAATACCGCTTTTCAGCGACAGGTAGGTTCCACTTTTTGTTAACCCTCGAATTATGTATGGCCCTAGCCAAGGCCTCTCATGTTTGCCTCCTTTGCGATCCTGTCGCCGCAGGTTTTTTTTTAAACTTTAGTACCGACAGACAAGTCCTGCAAAAATACAATAAAGATTTTAGACATGTATGACAAGAGCTTTGTTGATACCCACGTGCAATTGTAACCTGTTAATGTAAACCCATAAACATTATCCGTTAGATATGTGTATTTAAACATAATTTAATTCGGGTTTTCTAATTAACATGTCCTATCAAATAAATATGTAGTATTATCTCTTTACTAGTTTAAATAATATTCGTTACGTTTTATTTTATTTTTAAACCACTATAGTGTTAATTTATATTTTTCAATACACCCACGAACGATGACTCACAATTTATAGTTTATCTACCTATACTTAATGAAACAATCATTTCTCAGTTTGTTATAAACGCTTTCAAACCTGTTGAGAAACACGTCTTTGGTCGTAATTTCTTTTCTGTCGATGCTGTGCTTCCTTGATGTTTGTCACTGCCTTCCTTCCAACGACGTTAGCCATATTCAAAACTCTTTTACTGATTTCAGTCTGGCAAGTTTCGTTAGGGTCTGGTTGCTCCGTCACTTCGTTGTCGGAATCACAAACATCATTTGGTAAAACTGGTTCCCTATAATATAAATATATACTGAAGGGTTTATGTTTTATTTAACGACGCACTCAAAACATTTTATTTACGGCTATATTGGTGTCAGACATATGGTTAAGGACCACAAAGTTAATGATAGAGGAAACCCGCTGCCGTCACTCCATGAGTTACTCTTACCGAAAAAGCAGCAAGGAATCTTTTATATGCATTTCCCATATACAGGACAGTACATACCACGGCCTTTTTATTCCAGTCGTGGGCCACTAGTTGCAACTGCAAAAACACAATGGGTTGAGGAGGTTCAATTCCAAACAATAACTGCATTTATTTAAGAACCAATTTAGAGTTATCTCATTATCATTACCATCGGGTGTATCTTTGAAGAGCTCACCTTCCGTACATAAGGAAAACGGGGAAAAACTTGGTGCTTGCATGCTTTGATGTGTTGCAGCCAAAGACAACTTGTGGGATCAGGGTATCCCATTCCGCATCCTCGTCCAACTTTAACAGCATGTTCTCCAACGCTTGATTGAACCTCCCTGAAATAAAAATAATAGGAGCCTTGCCTTAGGAAAAAACATACATTAAGATGTCGTCGGTAGTAATGCTGCATAGAAAATGTATAATATATAAACTTTGATGTCCAGGAAGTGGCAACTTGTCAACATTTATTGAGGGGTTATTACCATTTATTATCATGTTAAATTATATAGGTTCAGTTTCGATTGTAGCGTTGTATGCGTTGACACTAATATGTTATAATATATACCTGTCAGTCCATTGCATTGCGGGTAGTAGGCTGTGGTTGGACGATGAATAATGTTCAGTGCATCCGTAATGCCATCAACCACATCACTGTTAAATTCACGACCCTCATCGCTAATGAGCTTGTGAGGGAAACCGAAACTACAAATGAAATCATGAACATGAATGAATGAATGAATGAATGTTTAACGACACCCCAGCACGAAAAATACATCGGCTATTGGGTGTCAAACTATGGTAAAATGCAAGAAAACATCATGAACATGAATTACGTGCTATAAATATGATACGTACAAATTATGACAATTTCCATATGTTCAATGTGAAATTGTTCTTAAAATTATATGAAACTAAACTTGTGTGTGCATTATCGTGTGCGTGTGTGAGTGAGTGTTCGTGTGTGCGTGTTAAAATGAGAAATACAAATGTTTTAATGTTGTTAATTATAAATATTAACAATTGTACAAAATAATGTAAAAAATAGTTTACCATAAAAATAGCTCCATTAAAAATGGGGCCACACCCGATGCATGTTTGGTTGGTAGAGCCTTTGCCTGTGCCCACTTGGTGTAGTAACAGGTGACTGTGCACACGTATTTATAACCACCGACAGTTTCTCTCATAGAGCCGACCAGATCTATGCCAATCTAAATATATTAAATATAAAAAAATATTTTAAAAAGTAAAAACACGTTTTTTATTATTACTTTATTTATATAATATAATGTATTATTTTTACATAGATTTTTTTCTCAAAACAAATATATAGATATTAATGATGTTTTTAAATCATAATACGTTTTTTTTATAAAATGTATATTTTTTAATTAGCTTTATGTTTTACATAAACTAAAATTAAGTTTAAAAAATATTTGCAGAAAATGACTTCATTTTGGAAGATGGGTCATATAAAGACAACATTATTATTAATATTTTCAAGTGTCTTAACAATTGTTTATAGGATATTAAAAATGTATAGATGTATAGCAGTCACACATTTAGTATAAAATTAATTTTATACATCGATAAATTCCAAACAAATTGTGAACATTTGTTATATAACTTACTGATCGCCAGGCTTGTGGCTTTGTAACTGGAATAGGCTGTAATGGTGGGCGACTTTGTTGGCCTTTCTATTAACACTCTGGCATCTCTCGCAGGTCTGAAGATATCGCTTTACATCAGACACTAAATTTGGCCACCAATAACGTTTCTGTATTTTGTTCAAAGTCTTATCGCGGCCAAAGTGTCCACCTAAAAACAAAAATCATTTGTTTTACTTATGATGTAATGTATTGTAATGAATGGATGACTGAATGAATGTTTAACGAAACCCCACCAATGACAAACAGCCACATCGGCAAGTGTGTTCCAAACAAAGCAAGCATATGTAAATTATTATTTACATTCAAATAAACATACATTTTAAAACTTTAAAACGGCATAAAGAGGTGTGGAAACATATCACATTATATATATATATATATATATATATATATATATATATATATATATATATATATATGTTTCATATTATCCACTTTGTAAATATAGAAATATCTCTAAAATCTTCGGCTTGTTGCGTTTTTTATGGTCGTCCGACATATTGAATGCACGAACATGTTTGTACAAATAATATGTTTTATATACGTTCGGCAGAAGCAAGATGCACGTACTTGTTCATCTTCCAATGAAAATGTAACACGGTTACAAACATGCGTTCACGTGTTAAATGGACGAGCCTATTGCTTTAAAAAAATTACTTGATTATAAGGGGAAAAAAATATGTGCGACATAGAGATTTGAACCAACAACAATCTGAAACTGAAACATACAATTTTTTTTTTAATCTTTTTATTCGTGAAACTCAATATTGCACATGTATATAAAATTTACAAATAAAAATAAGAAAAAGATTCACACATATCCACACACGTACTCACATAGAACCACTCACACATGTATCACACACACACACACACACACACACACACACACACACACACACACACACACACACATTCACACAAGCACACGCAAAAATTAAAAGAAAATTGAGGGATATCGATCTTACAAGGTAATGTTAAATTTTTTAAGAGATATACTAAATATAAATATCAGTTTTCAAGTGGGTATTTAAAACTAATTCATCATTATTTAGATCAAGAAATATATTATTTTTAATATATTTATTAATAAATGAAGGAAATCTATTTTTAAAGCGATATTGATTTAAAAGTATTAAGAAGTACTGTCGCATATAATGCTTAAAAAACTTAACAATATTAACATTTACCCCCCTTGATTCCGCTATTAAACGTCTCTTGAAAACTGATATTCTGTATATTGAGAGCAAAGCATTGATGAATTCATTTGAGCAGGTTTGTATTTTAAAATAACACCCGAAAAGCAACATTTTTTTTAATATGTCTAAAGAAAAACCAGTATCCTTAGACATATAAATACATAATTCATGAAAAATAGAAATTAAATTATAAAGTTCATCAAAATACAAAAATAAATGACACATATCTTCTTCTTCTTTAAAACAAACAGGACATTGACTAGATGATACCTTGCCATATTTAAATAATTTAGAGTATGTGAAAATAGTGTTATGAGCAATTTTAAAATCCAAGTCAACAAATTCCGAAGTCTTATCACAGTAATGTATAATTTTCCAAACTGGCTTCCAATCTATAACAAAACCCAAATCATGCAATTTTTCTAAACAAGAAGGTAATTTAAAATTTTGTGAAATTAGTAAGGAATATATTAATTTAACATTAAATTTACTTACATTTATTGTTTCATTATTATTAATCAAGAACAAATCTTTAACTTGTGACGAATTTTTAATATTATTTAAAATAAGCCGTTTCCATTCACCAGGAAGCGAGTTCAGAATTACATAATAAGCAGTAGAAATTTCTGCTGCCAACATATCAGGATATTTTTCTTTAATAATTTCGACAACTGCAGATACCGGTAAAAATCCAGGTATAACTTCATATGCAATATCAGCCACCGTTATAATACCACTTTTAATAAAAGAATTAAAACATAATAATTTATTTTTGTAATTAATAAATGGATTATGAAATATTGGCTGATATATTTGATCTAAATCTAAGGGGGAAATGCGTTCACGCTTTGAAATGTTGTCCCATGCCAACAAAACCTCAGCATAAAAAGGGTTAATGTTAGCCAAAGCAGGTTCATCAAAAACTATATCAAAAATATTAAAAGATAAGTTCATATTCATGTATTTACCAAGAAATTCAGACATTGTATTTTTCCAAACAGAACTGAAATCATTATTAAAATATGTCTTTAATAATTTAATACGAAAAGCAATTTTCTTTAAAGAGATATCTTGAATATTAAGCCCACCTGAACTTTTACTCCCAATAATAGTCGAATATTTTATTGATGGTATTTTATCATCCCACATAAATTTACAAAACAACTTCTGAATTTCTTGTTCAACCCACCTAGGAACTTGAATTGCACTAATTATATACCATAATCTAGAAGTTAATAAGGTATTCCACACTGTCGCTTTACCATTTAAAGTAAGTTTTCTTTGTTTCCACATGTTAATCAATGAATTAAATTTTTAGTTTTTTATTTTCCAATTTAATCTTTCGCAAAATGCTTTATTTGGACCTAAATAAATGCCAAGAATTTGGACACAATCTTTATTAACAGCAACAGGAATGTTAAATGACAAATCTTTCTCCGCGGCTTTACCAAGACAAAGTACTTCTGATTTTTCAATATTTACTTTTGCACCCGTAGCAAGACAAAAATAATTGACAGTGCGAAAAATCACCTCAACAGACTGAGCATTTTGTACAGTGATAGTAGTATCATCAGCATGTTGAAATAATAGAGAATTAAATTCATTATTCAATTTTATTCCATTAATTTGTTGCTGACTTTTTTAACAAGCTATTTAAAGGTTCAGCAACAATTACATAGAGCATCATCGAAATTGGACATCCCTGTCTAACACCTCTAGTAACAGGAAAGAAAGGCGTTAAATGACCATTAATTTTAACACTACTTTTAATATCATTATATAGTATTTTAATCCAAGAAATAAATTTATTACCAAAATTAAATTTATTCAAAACTCTGACTATAAAACTATGCGATACCCAATCAAACGCCTTTTCTTGATCTATTTTAATCAAAAATCCTTCCTGGTTATTCATATCTACAAAATCAACAACATCACGGACTGACATAATATTATCAACTATATCCCTACCCGGAACACAACACGTTTGTTCAGGAGAAATAATAGATGACATAACTAATTTTAAACGATTTGCGAGAACTTTGGATATAATTTTATAATCAAAATTTAAAAGACTTATCGGCCTAAAGTTTTTAAGATTTGTTTTATCCCCTTTTTTCTTAAAAAAAGACTGATAATTCCTTTTTTCATACTATGTGATAAATATTCTTCATTTTGGATTGACATAACAACTTTATGAAAAAAAGATTTTAATTTATCCCAAAATTTAAGATAAAACTCAACAGTAAGACCATCCATACCTGGTGATTTATTCCTATTCATACCTTTCAATGCTTTTGTTAATTCTTTAATCGATATATCATTATCACAAGTTTTACTTTCAAATTCTGTTATGGCCCGATCACACTGGCCCGAATGCCATTCCGTTTGTTTTCCGAATAGGAATTTGGGTGTTCGGGGAGCGAACGGATCATATTCGGGAAGCATTCGGTCTGTTCTAGGAGCATACTGGCTGTTCGGCTCCGTACGGATGCATACGGAACGGCATTCGGTAGCTCCAAAAATTTGTTGTGCATGTTCAAAATAATTTTCATCGACCATCCGAATGTGGCGTCCATGTGTATTCGGGAAGTATTCGGGAAGCATTCTAGGAGCATACGGCATGTACAGAAAACGTTCGGGAAGCATGCGTCTAGTTCTTGGTGCATTCGGAATGAAAATTTGGAGGTGCTGGGTTCCGTATGCTTTCCTAACACCCAGAATGGACCTAGAACATGACGAATGCTTTCCGAACGTTTTCAATATCCTTTCCGGATTTTTTTTCATTTATGCCGCCGAATGTATAACGAATAGCCAGAACTCTTCCAGTATTCTTTCAGAACATTTTCCGAACTGCTCGTACACTTCCAGAATGCACAGTATGTTCCGTATGCTTTCCGAACACCCCGAATGGACATAGAAATGACGAACCCTTTCCGAACGCTTTCCGAACCCTTGAGGAAAGCATGCGGAAAGAGTTCGGTCCATTCTAGGTCGATTCGCCGTGTTCTGAAAGCATTCGGAAAGCATACGGAAAGCGTTCGGAAAGGAAACCTTTCGAAGTCAACATGCGGGAAATATTCGGTCTATTCTGAAAGCATTCTGAAACCACACTGAAAACATTCGGAAAACAAACGGAAAGCATTCGGTGATACATTGGGGAAAACACATTCGGAGGGACATTCGACCAGTTTAAAAAATCACACCACTTTCGTATACGGAAAACAAACGGAAGCTCATTTGGGCCAGTGTGATCGCCCCATTATTCTATTCGAAATTAAATTTAAGACTTATTCCTCTTTAGCTACATCTATATCTTCTTTGGTATATAATTTAGAATAAAAGTCATTTGCACATGCACGCGTACTAGATTGGGTGGAGGTGGAGGTCGGGTGTGTGTGACAGTGCTGGAGGGGGCAATGGACACGTTCGGGCAAAATGAGTTGGCCTCAAATCTTCAGCATGTATTTCCATCATTCTACTCACAATATTAGTAATCCATGTAAAAGTGCATACTGATTTGTTTGGAATCCTATATAGCGTCTTAGTAGTAATGTGAATATAAATATACGTTGTGTTCCAGATTCGGACATTTTCGTTTCATTCATTCAGCCTATTGCGACCAAAACTGTCAGGTGTAAGTGTCATGAGTAGTTAGTCTGTTTAAAAGTATCTTTGTAAATTGTGTGCATATTATTGACAGTATGATAATTGTTCAGGTTACTGTTTTGTTTTAGTCGGTGTAGATGCCCATTGAGCTGCTAAAAGCCACTCTTAGTCATTGATATTTCTATTAATTGATAAACCTTAATGAAAACCATTTAACATTTTTTATCGATGGTATGATTGGTTGGGACTAAGATATCATAGAGCCCAGAGTCTGATATGTCATATGTTACATAAATTAATTTTTAAAAATGAGCAAAATTGACAAACCAGCACATGTTCAATAGGGGGGGGAGGTCTAGACTGTAGTAAGTAGACATTTGCTTTGAAGAGGGGTGTTCAGGCCATGCCACCCCACCCCACACCCTATTTAAACGCGCCTGCAACACTATTGGCAAAAAGGCACAAACTTAAAATTATATAATAACAAGATAATTTATACAACGCAAATATCACATTTTTATAGTTGAATTATTATTATTATTGTTATCATTATTATTATTATTATTATTATTATTCTTATTATTATTATCAAATACCAGTACAGAATGTCTAACAGATAATTGTGTTGGTATATCATATGGGCATTGTTAGTATGGAAACAAATTTATAGTTACTTTTAAATGTTTAAAGGGACATTCCTGAGTTTGCTGCATTGTAAGATGTTTCCGACTAATAAAATATTTCTACGATTAAACTTACGTATTAAATATATTTTCTTGTTCAGAATATCAGTGTCTGTATACTCAATGTGTTTCAGGTCGTGTTTCGGTTGTTCAGGAATGCAAGTCCGGCCCGGACTTGATATCATGGCAGTCAGACCAGTATTCCTAAGGAACTTAAGTCCTAGGACTTGCATTCCTAGGTATATTAGACCTAGGACATGCATTCCTAGGAGATTAAGTCCGGGCAGACAACTGTTCCTACGGACTTGCAAAATGTACATTGAAAAGTTAATTATTTTAATGCACTTGGGTTTTTTTTATGCTTTATCAACAGATACAATTGGGCAAGTGAATGTTTTAGTAAGTCAGAATTACCAAATGTTTGACATTCATTATCCAATGATTCATTAATCAATGTGATCTAATGGTGTCGTTAAACAAAACAAACTTTAACTATAATAATTAATTACTATACTCTTGGACATGCATTCCTACAGGACTAAGTCCGGGCAGACAACTGTTCCTACGGACTTGCAAAATGTGTATTGAAAAGTTAATTATTTTAATGTACTGTCTTTTTATGCTTTATCAACAGATACAATTGGGCAAGTGAATGTTTCAGTAAGTCATAATTACTAAATGTTTGACATTCATTATCCGATGATTCATTAATCAATGTGCTCTAATGGTGTCGTTAAACAAAACAAACTTTAACTATAATAATTAATTACTATGCTCTTGCTAGAAACTTTATTGATACTTCAAAGAAAGCATCTATCTGTCGGCAACGAGGTTTCTCTTTAATACCGAAGACATCAGTCATAATCTACACAGAATAGCAACAAAGCCGGATGAGCGGATCTATAAGCACGGCACTTTAATTTACCAAGACGTCATACAGTACCAACAACTGATGTTCCACGACAGAAACACGTGGCTTTTAGCGCCCTTCGAAACTGCGAGTTTTTCACCACATATATTATGAAGTTCATCCCAGAGTTCATCACAAGAAGTGGGATGGTGAAGCTGTTAACCGATTCTGAAACTCCTGCGGTGTATGTTATAATTATGAAGATGAAAGCCGGCGTGCAGCAGAGGAAGAAGACTCCAAAGACAACACTAAACATGACGACCAGCTCCCAGTCTCTCTTGAATTTGGCCATTCTCCTTTCGTAGGTTAGTGTGTTGGTTGTCATGGTCATGCGGAGAATGGCTTTCCTTTCTCGATTGGCGGTATGAAATATATGAGCATAGCAAGCTGCGATGATTATTGAACACACAACAAAGAACCCTCCTTGAGTGTTTTTGGTATTCCATGGTGAGTACTTTAAAAAACCGACAACGCACGCCGGCTTTCCAGTGATTCCCGTATAGTGGAATTGATCCAAAAAATATTGCACAAATACAGGTAATTGCAATAAGTATTCCTGCCTTTGGTATCGTCGCCAAACGTTCATATGAGAAAGGAAATGTTATACACGCCCATCTGTCTATAGCAATAAGAACCATATTCAAAATTGAAGCCCCTAGCATCACAAAGAAAAGCACATGAGAGAACAGACAAAGATACTTGTTCTGATAAAACTCTGATTTTATCCCTGGTATGTGGAACACCATTTGGTAAGCGAGGGATAGGCACAGTCCACAAACTCCGGTTTGGACTAACTACACTCAGCGTCAAACTATTGACAGTACAGATGAATGCCATAAGTATCGCTTCGAAAACCACCGTTGTCATGTTGCCGATGCTGATGTTGTACTCTGTCAAATTCGTGATCATATTCCTAGAACGTTAGGCTACCATTCCTTAGAGTTGCACAAGTCGAAGGCAGATATCGGTGCAGCTGTGAGGTATCTTCGAAGAAACAGATGAGTGGGGTTTTTGTTTGGTGTTGTCATCTATTTATTCAGTCACAAACAATTAAAAACTGAGGAAAAAATCGTCTGGTATTTAGGCATTTTGCTACGCAGTGTGATGTCGAATGGGATTGGCCTTCGTGTGTGATCAGGACAGTGTTCATGGTGTGTGCCTTTATACGTATCAATCCCCTCAACTTGATGGCAAATAATTATTTTAGCAAATGATCTCTCATTGAACTGCATTAGTGTGTGGTCAACAAGCAATAAAACCACTTTCTATCACTCTACGCATTATTGACTACAACGATGAGGACTAATGAAATACCTTTTTTTCAAATTGTCCATCTAATAGTGGGCTCCATGGTCAAGTGAATAAGTTGCTGGGCAATCAACTTGTGCATCTATTAGTGGGATCCATAGTCCAGTGAATAAGGTGTTGGACAATCAAGTTGACGACATTAGTTCAAATCCCATCACAGCTGGCTCACACTTTCATTCATCTTTCTCATCTATCATACTATGCTCATCATTCTCATTATCTTAATATAAAACAAAACTATCCAATTTCCATCTAGTTCGACCATGTCTCTCAATTTTCTCCGACTCTTTCTTCTGAGCTGTGCACACTATCGCTTACCTGTCACAACTTCCTCCACGGGTGCAGTATCTGTGAACGTCCCGGCACCCGTCTGACATCTTCGTCTTCTGTCGCTAATAAAGCGGGTCTGACCCTCGGCACTAACTAACGACGGCCGGTAGTAGGGGTGTATAGTAGGTTGTTACAAATGGCTCTTAACGATCTATAAGTAACTACTTAACACTCTCCAAAGTGATAAGACTACTAAGCCCACAGCTAAAGCTGATCAGATAGAAAACCCACACAAAAAGCCTGTTCATCTATTTTATATTTCATTAGAATTGTTTTCATTTGAGTAAAAACAACATCCCTTGCATGTTATTTCTCATCGTGGTTTAGGAGTGGAAACATTCTCATGGGTTGCCTTGAGAGTAGCGAACACAGCATCTATGATAATGTTTTCAAATGTCTGTTTCATCTTGTACAATATTCATTTGTTTGCCACATAATATTTATTATAATTATTATGTACGACGGCATCGTTGTTGTTTTTTGTTGTTGTTTTTTGTTGTTATTTAATGTTAATATGCTTTATTGTGTGTATGTTGCTAGTTTTCATAAATCCACGAACAAACCACAATGTACAAGCTTTTTGCGTCTATCACTGGTCACATTTTACTGAAACAGTGTTTATGACACTAGCTAAGAATAATTAGTCTAGTGGCTCTTTACATTGGTGTGTGTATATGTAAATGTATTTAAGGCTGTGCCAAAAGAAATTACATTAAAAGGTTGGAAATGACAAAAAAGAGCAGACAATGTAATATTTATTATCTCTTTCTTGTCAGCATGTATTATCAACATACAAAATAGTAAGCAGAAACATGCATCAGGTGGCACTAACATTAAGGCATTTGACTCAAACGATACGATAACCTGATACGAACAAAACTGGCCAACATATTCTACAGGGTATTTGTCACCATTAGAGCCGGGTGTTGTTTTTCTGTTGTTGTTTGGGGGTTTTTTTTGTTGTTGGGGGGGGGGGGGGGGGGGTAATTAAATATTTATTGTCCCAGATCATATAGCAGTGTCGGGGTTGGGAGCCCCGAATCACTGCTTTACATATATATCCATGTTCTAAGCAACAAAAAAATATTTTTAAAATAACAACACTAACAGAAACTGGTTCAGACTAAAGTTCAACACATACATAGAGTTGAACATGGACAGTGACCTATAATATAACTATATAATTTTATGATCCGAGATATCAACCAGAACAAAGAAAATAGCGAATGAGAGGGAATGAATGAATGAATGAATGTTTAACGACACCCCAGCACGAAAAATACATCGGCTATTGGGTGTCAAACTATGGTTAATGCAAAACTAAATCGATGATCAACATCAATATAAAAATTCAACAATTAAATAAAAACACAGTGTAAAGAACTGTGCAAAAATACAAATATCACAGATAGATAAAATTAAAATTTAGAATAAAATTCAGTATCGCGTAAAAACTGTAATAAAAATGAGAGGGAAGAGCCGTTCTTAATAATTGAAATCAGACATTACTGACAGTTTAGTGTTTAAATTATCCATTTCCGTACATTAGAAGTGTTTCTGGTCATCTTGGTGTTTCTAATACAACAAAATAAATTTGTCAAGGGCATCCCCCCGTTTCAAGGTCACAGACTCACATCACTACAGTGTAACCTTATCCAAATGTGTTACAGATTTGTAGATTAGCCAAAATTAGTGTTAATTTTCACGGGTCATTAACGACTTTAGTGAAGTAGACTTATGTGGCAGCAACTATTGATGTTCGACAATTCAAACATGTGGCTTTTAGCGCTGTTCGAAACTGATAGTTTTTCACCACATAAATAACAAAGTTCATCCCAGAGTTGGTCAGAAGGAGCGGAGTAGTGAAGCTAATAAAATTTTCTGGGACTCCTGCCGTGTAGGTGACGATGATAAACAGGAAACTTGGAGCACTACAGAGGAAAAACACGACAAAAATAACACTAAACATTTTAACCAGCTCCCAGTCTCTTTTGAATTTGGCCATCTGTGTATCCTTCTTGAGAGTGTATCCGGTTGATGTTAGCCGACGCAAAGTCTCTGTCCGTCTCTTAGCAACACGAAACATATGACCGTAGCAAGCAGCAATAATTACCGAGGTCACAATGAAGAATCCACCTTGAACGTAAATCTGGTACTCTGGGTTGAGTACTTTGAAAAATACGCAATCAGTATTGCGTGTCCACTCATTAGCATACAGTGGAACGGTCCCCAAAAGTATTCCACTAATCCAGACGAGCACAATGAGTATCCCTGCCTTAGGTATAGTAGCCAGACGCTCGTATTTATGAGGATATGTGATGCACGCCCACCTGTCGACGGCAATAAGGACCATATGCAGAATGGAAATCGCGATCACGATAAATAATAGTATGTACCTACAAAGACACAAGTATTTATTATTGTCGAATACTGACAGTATTTCGGGTACGTTAAACACCATTTGGTAAGGGAGCGAGAGACCGGTGAGGAAGTCCGCAACAGCCAGAGATATCACGTACATGTTGTGAACAGTCCACAGGTTCCGGTTCAGACACACCGTAATCAGCGTCAACGCGTTCACGGTACAGATGAAAGCCATGAGTATCACTATGAGAGTTAGTTTGATCATGCCGCTCACAGTGTACTCGTACTCTGTAACATTGGAGCTCATGTTGCTCTGTCCTAATGTCATGGCATTTAGTTCTCAATATGTGTGTTGTTGTGGGGTTATCTAGCTATCGTTTGGGAAAGAATGTCATTACATTTAGCATACCAAATGTCTTTGTTGAATCTATCCTTTGGTGATGAATGCCATGGTATTTAGCACTCCAAAAGTTGGGGGTTTTCTCAATCTATCCTTTGGTGAAAATATTATGCATAATAAAAAAAATCTTTCTCAGAAGCAGATATGTTATTGTTTACGTCATGAAAAACAAGAACCACAAATGGAAAGGTATTGCTGTGTACGCACCAACAGTTTGGCATGCTGTTCTGTCCTGAAGCCAAGGTATTTAGCACACTATGTCTTTCCTTTGATGAAGAATGTCATTGCATTTAGCACTCCAAATGTTGTTTTGTTTTTTGAAGCTATCCTTTGGTGAAGATATGCATAATAAAGACTTCCTCAGAAGCAGCTATTTTACTGTTTAGTTCATCAAAACCAAGAACCACAAGCGGAGAGGGAATATCATGTATGCACCAACAGTTTGGCTGCTGTTCTGTCCTAATGCCACGGCATTTAGCACAAGTGTTGTTATCTTTTTCAGTCTATCGTTTGATGAAGATATGCATAATAAAGACTTCCTCGGGTGCAGATCGAGAGGGAATGTTATGTACGAACCAAATTTTGGACTTGTGTATCAACATTATGATCTGAGTGGCAATCATACCGAGTAGAAAACGGATAAATAAATAATCTTGATTGTATTTATTGTTTGTGCTTTGATGCAGTCATAATGACTGTTTTCCATCAAAATATGTTTATATATTCTGTCAATGTTAACTGCTCTGACGCATTCAATTTGCTAAATTTCTGCGGCTGCCATATTCTTTAAATTAGTTTTGTGTTTATATCGAATCGTTGTTAAAGCTCATCGTCCAGGACATATACACCTCATCTATCTAGGCTGCTGCCCCAGGATAGAGGTTAAAAAGACTATCCCGAGCTTAAACCATTATATAATATATTCCCAAATGATACATCCCTTTTTACCAACTAACGTTACATCTCGAATACAGTTTACTGATTACAATCAGGCACGACGGAATCAAGTAGACATTGGGGGGGGGGGGGGGGGGGGTCTGACTGAGATCGAGGGAGGAGTGTCTAGGTGGGTTCGGCGGTAGCGGGTTTCCTGTGATGACTATGAGTCAGAATTACCAAATGTTTGAAATCCAATAGCCGAATATTAATTAATCAATGTGTTCCAATAGTGTTGTTAAAGCACACAAACTTTAACTACCTTAATGGATGGTGGTTGGGGTGGGCTGGGGATAGTCCTTCACAGTTAAAACCACCTGTAATTTGTTTCATTTCAAATTATGTTCTTGCTTATATCAAATTAACATTCAAGCACGCTCTTCTGGGCACACACCTCAGCTATCTGGGCTCTCTGTCCAGGACAAAGGGTTAGTTGTTGGTGGTTAGTGAGAGAGAAACTTACACCTACCCATTGAGTGGTTAAAAATCGCTCTGGGTAGGAGCCGGTACCGTTCTGCGAACCCTGTACCTACCAGCCATATGTCCAATAGCTTAACCTCGACACCATCGAAAGAAAAAAGAAACAAAGAAATGTTTTATTTAACGACGCACTCAACACATTTGTATTGACGGTTATATAGCGTCAGACATATGGTTATGACCCAAACAAATATTGAGAGAGGAAACCCGCTGTCGCCACTTCATGTGCTACTCTTTTCGATTAGCAGCAAGGGATCTTTTATATTCACCATCCCAAAGACAGGGTAGTACATACCGCAGCCTTTGATATACCAGTCGTGGTGCACTGGCTGGAACGAGAAATAGCGCAATGGGGCCACAGACAGGGATCGATCATACACCGACCGACCGAGCGAGCGCTGTACCACTGGGCTACGTCCCGCCCTCGACACCATCGAGGCCGGTCTCCCAAAGATTTGTTACTCTAAATAAACAGTAATACAGTGCAAACATATTATGCAAAACGGTAACCAGTCTTAGGTTGCATGTCAGTATTTACGTTTTCAAAACGTTTATATGGTAAATTATTTATTAAATTTCTAAAATATAATATAAACAAATACAAAATAAAAATAATAAGTACACAGTATCATGAAATAGATAAATTTCATAAAATACCTACATTGAATTTTTTTTAATTTGGTATGTGTGGGGTGGGATGGAGGTGGGTGGGGTGTTGTAAGCCTTAAACTGTTATATGTGCACACTTTGTGCTAATAAGGATGAGTTTGTTGTTGTTGTTGGGGGGGGGGGGGGGGGTGGAGGAGTTCCCATTCATAAGTTAATAAATATATACTCATTTATAAGTCACAAAATATCCATTTTTGATGCTATTAATTGTTGTAATAGATAACATGGATTATTTTTATAACTAATGTCGTTTTAGAGGAAACAGTTCTAATCTCATGAAAATGGTTTGCATGTTTGTTCTAAACAAACCATAAAGTATGTTTAATGAGCCTGTCTATTGTGTAAAACACGATATCAGTATGCAAAATGTACATTGAAAAGTTAATTATTTTAATTTTTATCAACAGTTACAATTGGGCCAGTGAATTTTTCAATAAGTCAGAATTACCAAATGTTTGACAATCGTTAGCCGATGATTAATTAATCAATGTGCCGTTAAATTAAAATTTTTTTAACAATAATATCTAATTACTATGCTCTTGCTAGAAACTATACTGATATTTCAAAGAAAGCATCTGTCTGTCGACAAGGAGGTTTCTCTTTCATACCAAAGTCATTAGTCATAATCAACACAGAATAGCAACGAAGCCGGTTGAGCGGATTTATAAGCACGGCTGTTTGATTTACCAAGACGTCATACAGTACCAACTACTGAGGTTCGACGACAGAAACACGTGGATTTTAGCGCCCTCCGAAACTGCGAGTTTTTCACCACATATATTATGAAGTTCATCCCAGAGTTCATCACAAGGAGTGGGACGGTGAAGATGCTAACCGATTCTGAAACCATTCCGGTGTATGTTAAGATTGTGAAGATCAAAGCCGGCGTGCAGCAGAGGAAGAAGACTCCAAAGACAACACTAAACATGACGACCAGCTCCCACTCTCTCTTGAATTTGGCCATTCTCCTTTCGTAGGTTAGTGTGTGTGTTATCATGGTCATGCAGAGAATGGCTTTCCTTTCTCGATTGGCGGTATGAAATATATGTGCATAGCAAGCTGCGATGATTATTGAACACACAACAAAGAACCCTCCTTGAGTGTATGTTTGGTATTCCATGGTGAGTACTTTGTAAAACCGACAACGCACGTCGGCTTTCCAGTGATTCACGTATAGTGGAATTGATCCGAGAAATATTGCACAAATCCAGGTAATCCCAATAAGTAGTCCTGCCTTTGGTATCGTCGCCAAACGTTCGTATGCGAAAGGAAATGTTATACACACCCATCTGTCTATAGCAATAAGAACCATATTCAAAATTGAAGCCCCTAGCATTACAAAGAAAAGCACATGACTGAACAGACAAAGATACTTGTTCTGATCAAACTCTGATTTTATCACTGGTATGTGGAACACCATTTGGTAAGCGAGGGACAGACCTGTTAACAAATCCGCAACGGTCAGTGATACAATATACATGTTAGGTACAGTCCACAAACTCCGGTTTAGACTAACTGCAATCAGCGTCAAACTATTGACAGTACAGATGAATGCCATAAGTATTGCTTCGAAAACCACCGTTGCCATGTCGCTGACGTCGAAGTCGTTGTACCCTGTGAAATTCGTCATCCTATTCCTAGAACCTTAGGCTAACTAACATTTCTCAGATGGGCATGACGCGAAGCCAGATATTGACGCAACTACGAAGTATTTTCAAAGAAACGGATGTGTTTGTTTTGTGTTACCATCTATTTCTTCAATCACAAACATCATTCAAAACTGAGAAAAGAAATCGTCTGTTATTTAGGCATCTGTTTAAACAGACGATAACGTAGTGTGATGTCGAATCGGATTGGCCTTCATGTGTGGTTGATGAATTAATGATCAGGACAGTTTTCATGGTCTGTACCTTCATACGTATCAATCGCCTTAACTTGAAGGCAAGTAATTATTTTAGCAAATGATCTCTCACTGAACTGCATTAGTGTGTGGTCAACACGCAATAAAATCACTTTCTATTACTCTACGCATTATTGACTACAACGATGAGGACTAATGAAATACCTTTTTTTTTCAACTTGTCCATCTATTAGTGGGCTCCATGGTCAAGTGAAGAAACTACTGGACAATCACCTTGTGCATCTATTAGTAGGCTCAATAGTCAAGAACATAAGCTGCTGGGCAATCAAGCTGACGACATTAGTTCAAATCCCATCACAGCTGGCTCACACTTTCATTCATCTTTCTCATCTATTACACTCTGCCTATCATTCTCATCGCTTGCCTGTTACAACTCCCTCCACGGCTGTAGTCTCTGTGCACGTCCCGGCACCGCCTGATATCTTCGTCCTCTGCCGCTAATAAAGCTGGTCTGACCCTCGGCACTAACGAATGCCGGCCGGTAGTAGGGGTGTATGGTAGGTGGCTACAAATGACTCTTAAAAATACCATAAGTAACTATTGAACATTCTCCAAAGTAATCAGACTAAGCCCATAGCTAAAGCTGATCAGAAAGAAAACCCCCACAAAAAGCCTGTTCATCTATTTTATATTTCATTAGAATTGTTTTCATTTGAGTAAAAACAACATCCCTTGCGTGTTATTTATCATCGTGGTTTAGGGGTGGAAACATTCCCATGGATTTCATTGAGAGTAGCGAACACAGCATCTGTGATAATGTTTTCAAATATGTGTTTCGTTTTGTACAATATTTGTTTGATTGTCACATAACATTTATAATATTTATTATATACGACAGTCTCGGTGGCGTCGTGGTTAAGCCATCGGACATAAGGCTGGTAGGTACAGGGTCCACAACCCAGTACTAGCTCCCACCCAGAGCGAGCTTTAACGATTCAATGAGCCACTACACCCTCTTTTCTCTCTCACTAACCACTAACTTTTTTATTTATTTTTATTATTATTTTTTTCTTTTTTTTATTAATGAGTTTATTGCCCCCAGATCAGTTGACAGTGTCAAGGTTGGGGAGCCTTGAATCATTGCCTTATAAAAATACATGTATATATTCATACCTTCTAGTTACATACATTTGAATTTGTTAAAAACAATACATAAATATGAATACAATACTGGTTTTGATCTGAGGGGGACAGGGGATAGAGAATGGACAGATGAAATGAATGGAGGAAAAAAGAGGAAAGATAAACAGAAACTAAAAAAAGAGAGAAGGAAGCATGTATTATTTACTCGTATTGTAGATTAAGATTGGTTTTCTGGTTCTACTGAATTTTTAGTATATCCAAGCAAGCCCAGATTTTCCTTTAGGTTAACAAAATGTGCAGTTATGAGATTGAAGAAAGTAGTATCAATTAATTCTCCGATTTTTAAGCAAAAAGATTCAACCATTTCTCGCAATGTTCATTAAATTTGTCATACTGGCAATTTTTAAAATAAATGCATCTTTCTATTTGGAATTTAGTTTTCAGGATATTTTCAATGGCCTTTTTGTGCAAACTTGGTTTAAGTATTTTCATGTTGTAAATGTAATATTTTATATTGACAGTTATCCAGTTTACTACGTATCTTAGATCACCATCTGTCATTCCAAACATAACTACATTTTTGCTTAGTGGGGTGCAAAGACCAGTTTTTTCAAAAATCCATTTTTTAACTACTTCCCAAAGGTTTCTTACTTCAATGCAGTCGTAAAAAAGGTGTTGCAATGTCTCCGGTTCATTATTACAAAAAGAGCATTTGTTTGAATCAACATAATGTATCATATGAAGAAAATTATTAGTAGCCAGAATTCTGTGTAACAGTCTGTATTGAAACCACCTTAAAGTTGTATCTTTTAAACAATAGAAAGGTAGAGCATAGTAGTTTTCCCACGTACAACAGTCGTATGTCAATCCTTTGTTTGCATATTTTATCTGTGACTTTGGAGTTATGGTTTTTTTATTCAACATATTGTACAGATCTTTACATCCTGCATTTGTGTTCAGTAGAATTTTCATTTTGAAAGGTAAAATTGGAATTTTAATAGATGTGAATGTTTTGTCATTAATATTGTTTAATGAACGTAGGAAAGATTTTACAGCATTTACTAATGATGCATAATTTAAAAAATTAGTTTTTATGTCATATTTTCTTCTAAACGTTTCAAATACCAAAATATTCCCTTCATTGTCGAGTATGTCGTTTATGAAAATTATTCCTTTTTTTTTATATAGTCATTATATAGAAACGGTTTGTAACTTTTTAAGATGTTGGTATTATACCAAATATTCAGTCCTTGTATATCTTCTGTCGTTTTTAGACTTTCTTTTTCTTGTAATAGTACCCAACTGAATAATACATTTTTCTAGAAACTGTTTTTGATCTTTTCTTTTTTAAATTTAATGAAATAGTCCCCATATATAATTAGGTCCCTTGTACTTAAACCAGTAGTAGATTGAAATAGGTTGACCCATTTATTATCATTTAGAAAAAGTCTTCTTATCCATGATATTTTTAAGGATGTCATTACATGTTGTATATCTGGCATTTTTATACCCCCATATTTATAATCTTGAGTTAATAATTCTCGTTTTATTTTTTCTGGTTTATTTTGCCAAATAAATTGGAACAATATTTTATTTAAATTATTTATAATTGTTTTTGATGGATTTGGTAATGACATTAGTAGATACGTAATGTTTGGTATTAATAAAGTTTTAACAATTGTAACTCTTCCTAGGACAGTCAGTTTTCTAAATGACCACAGTTTTATCAAGTTCAGAATTTGTTTGATCTTAGAGCCAAAATTACATGCTATAATATCTTTTTAATTTATGGGAAAGTTAATACCGAGCAAAGTAAACTGGTTTTCACCCCATTCCAGTTTCCAACGTGATGGACACCGTTACAATATTTTTTGCTACCTATCCAAATGGCTTTTGACGTAGAGTAATTTATTTTTAAACCGGAGATCTCAGAATAGTAATCAAGTAATGTCATTGTATTGTACAGAGACTCAGGAGATCCATCAAGAGTGAAAGTAGTATCATCGGCATATTAAGAAATTAGATATTCTTCACCATTAACAGTAATGCCTTTCATATTTGTTTTATTCCTAACCAGAATTTCGAGAATTTCAGCACAAATTAGAAAAATATATGGCGACAGGGGGTCACCTTGTCTGCAACCTCTTTCTAATTTGAAAGTTTCTGATAAATAACCATTTTGTAATACACCGGACATTGAATTTTTGTTAAATGTTTTAATCCAGCTCTTTATTGAACTTTTAAAATTAAATATATCTAATGCTTTTTCGATAAAGGACCAAGATACAGAATCAAAAGCTTTTTCGAAGTCCACAAGTATTAACAGACCAGGTATATTGTATGTTTCAGTGTATTGCATTATATCATATATCAATCGTATGTTTTCTCCAATATATCTTCCTTTAATAAAACCTGTTTGATCTTTATTTATTATTTTATCTAAGACTGTTTTAATTCTATTTGCAATGCAGCCAGAAGCCATTTTGTAAGTGCAGTTCAAAAGAGTTATGGGTCGCCAATTTTTCAAAAATTGCTTGGGGATACAAGTGATTATACCTAGTTTTTGTACTTGGGACATTTCCTCAATAGTATAACTATAATTTATTGACCGAACTATAAAATGCCCTGAGTCTGTCCAAAATGTTTTGAAAAACTCTGCTGTAAATCGGTCCCAGCCGGGACTTTTTTCGTTCTTCATATTTTTAAGAACATTTAAAACTTCAGAGTATGTTATTTTTCCTTCTAGAGCTTGTTCTTCTTCATTTGTTAACCTGTTAAAATTATAAACTGACCACTAACACTTAACAACTAACTCACTGTACTGAACTGACAGCCCAGATAGTTGAGGTGTGTGGCCAGGACAGCGTGCTTGAACCTTAATTGGATATAAGCACGAAAATGAGATCAAATGAAATGTTTGCCACAGCTGCATAACATGTTTTTATGGTCTGACCAAAGTGGGGTTTTTTTTTTTTTTTTTTGGGGGGGGGGGGGGGGTTGTTTGTGTTTTTTTTGGGGGAGGGTGTCTTTTCGATGATTTTATTTTTGGTTGATCGTTCGCATCTCTTTACTTTCACATCTGTTTTGTCATGAAAATTCTGTTCAATATTGGTTTGTTTACCACTGACCATAGCGTTTATTTTTGACATTTTCAAGATTTAATGTTTTGGTATTTAATGCTAATATGCTTCATTGTGTGCATTTCGCTACTTTTCATAAATGCACGAAAAAACCCACAATGTACAAGTCCTTTACGTCCATCACGGTAATATTTTACTGAAACAATGTTTAGAATTCATCTGTGATCAAAGTTTGCTAAACTAATACGACACTAACGAAGAATAATTAGTTTAGTGGCTCTTTACATTGGTGTGTGTATATGTAAATATACGTAGGGCTATGCCACAAGAAATTACATTAAAAGGTTGGAGGTGACAAAAAAGAGCAGACAGTGTAATATTTATTATCTCTTTCTTGTCAACATGTATTATCAACATGCAAAATAGTAAGCAGAGACATGCATCAGATGACACTGCATTAAGGAATTCGACTCAAACGATAACCTGATACGAACAAAACTGGCCAACATATTCTGTAAAACAATGTAAATTTATAGTGACAGATCCTAGTTTTTAAAGACTACAGAGTACTTATTAGAACCAGATGGGGGTTTTTTTTCTTCTTTTTTAAAATTAAATATTTATTGTCCCAGATCATATAGCAGTGTTGGGGTTGGGAGCCCCGAATCACTGCTTTACATATATATATATATCCAATATATATATATCCATGTTCTAAGCAACAAAAAATATTTGTTAAAATAACAACACTAACAGAAACTGGTTCAGACTAAAGTTCAACACATGCATAGAGTTGAACATGGACAGTGATCTATAATATAACTATATATTTTTATGATCCGAGATATCAACCAGGACAAAGGAAATGGCGAATAAGAGGGAAGAGCCTTTCTTAATAATTAAAATCAGACATTACTGACAGTTTATTGTTTCAATTATCCATTTTGGTACATTTCGAAGTGTTTCTGGTCATCAAATACAACAAAATAAATTTGTCAAGGGCATTCCCCCGTTTCAACGTCACAGACTCACATCACTATAGTGTAACCTTATCCAAATTGCTTACAGATTTGTAGATTAACCAAAATTAGTGTTAATTTTCACGGGTCATTAGCGACTTTAGTGAAGTAGAGTAATGTGGCAGCAACTACTGATGTTCGCCAATTTAAACATGTAGCTTTTAGCGCTGTTCGAAACTCATAGTTTTTCACCACATAAATAACAAAGTTCATCCCAGAGTTGGTCAGAAGGAGCGGGGTAGTGAAGCTAATAACATTTTCTGGGACTCCTGCCGTGTAGGTTACGATGATAAACAGGAAACTTGGAGCACTACAGAGGAAAAAAACGACAAAAATAACACGAAACATTTTAACCAACTCCCAGTCTCTTTTGAATTTGGCCATCTGTGTATCCTTGTTGAGCGTGTATCCAGTTGATGTTAGCCGACGCAAAGTCTCTGTCCGTCTCTTGGCAACACGTAACATATGACCGTAGCAAGCAGCAATAATTGCCGAGGTCACAATGAAGAATCCACCTTGAACGTAAATCTGGTACTCTGGGTTGAGTACTTTGAAAAATACGCAATCAGTATTGCGTGTCCACTCATTAGCATACAGTGGAACGGTCCCCAAAAGTATTCCACTTGTCCTTTACAGTTAAAACCACCTGTGATTTGTTTTATTTCAAATTATGTTCGTGCTTATATCAAATTAAGGTTCAAGCACGCTGTCCTGGGCACACACCTCAGTTATCTGGGCTGTCTGTCCAGGACAGACGCTTAGTTGTTGGTGGTTAGTGAGAGAGAAACTTACACCTACCCATTGCGTTGTTAATAATCGCTCTGGGTAGGAGCCGGTACCGGTCTGCGAACCCTGTACCTACCAACCATATGTCCATTAGCTTAACCATGACACCACCAAGGCCGGTCTCCCAAGGATGTGTTACTCTAATACTAATAGTAATACAGTGCAAACGTAATATGCAAAACGGTAACCAGTCTTAGGTTGTATGTCAGTATTTACGTTTGCAAAACGTTAATATGGTAAATTATTTATTTAATTTCTAAAATATAACATAAATAAATAAAAATAATAAAAATAATAAGTACATATGATGAAATAGATAAATTTAACAAAATACCCACATTGAAAAAATTATTCATTTGGTATGTGTGGGGTGGGGTTGGGGTGGGATGGGATTGTAAGCCTTAAACTGTTATACATGTACACTTTATGCTAATAAGGGTGGGTTTGTTGTTGTTGAGATTGTTTTGAGAGAGGGGAGGGAGGAGTTCCCATTCATAAGTTAATAAATATATAATCATTTATAAGTCACAAAATATTCATTTTTGTTTAATGCTATTAATTGCTGTAATAAGTAACTAATACGGTTTTATTGGAAACAATTCTAATCTGATGAAAATGGTTTGCATGTTTGTTCTAAACAAACCATAAAGTATGCCTAAAGAGCCTATCAGTATGCAAAATATACATTGAAAAGATAATTATTTTAATTTTATCAACAGTTACAATTGGGGAAGTGAATTTTTCAAGAATTCAGAATTACCAAATGTTTGACATTCATTAGCCGATGATTAATTAATCAATGTGCTCTAATGGTGTCGTTAAAAAAAACCTTTAACAATAATATCTAATTACTATGCTCTTGCTAGAAAATTTATTGATAATTCAAAGAAAGCAGGTTTCTCTTTCGTATCGAAGTCATCAGTCATAATCAACAAAGAATAGCAACAAAGCCGGATGAGCGGATTTATAAGCACGGCAGTTTAATTTACCAAGACGTCATACAGTACCAACTACTGATGTTCGGCGACAGAAACACGTGGCTTTTAGCGCCCTTCGAAACTGCGAGTTTTTCACCACATATATTATGAAGTTCATCCCAGAGTTCATCACAAGAAGTGGGATGGTGAAGCTGTTAACCGATTCTGAAACTCCTGCGGTGTATGTTATAATTATGAAGATGAAAGCCGGCGTGCAGCAGAGGAAGAAGACTCCAAAGACAACACTAAACATGACGACCAGCTCCCAGTCTCTCTTGAATTTGGCCCTTCTCCTTTCGTGGGTTAGTGTGTGTGTTATCATGGTTATGTGGAGAATGGCTTTCCTTTCTCGATTGGCGGTATGAAATATATGAGCATAGCAAGCTGCGATGATTATTGAACACACAACAAAGAACCCTCCTTGAGTGTATGTTTGGTATTCCATGGTGAGTACTTTGAAAAACCGACAACGCACGTCGGTTTTCCAGTGATTCACGTATAGTGGAATTGATCCGAGAAATATTGCAAAAATCCAGGTAAGCCCAATAAGTATTCCTGCCTTTGGTATTGTCGCCAAACGTTCGTATGCGAAAGGAAATGTTATACACGCCCATCTGTCTATAGCAATAAGAACCATGTTCAAAATTGAAGCCCCAAGCATCACAAAGAAAAGCACATGTCTGAACAGACAAAGATACTTGTTCTGATCAAACTCCAATTTTATCCCTGGTATGTGGAACACCATTTGGTAAGCGAGGGATAGACCTGATAACAAATCCGCAACGGCTAGCGATATAATATACATGTTAGGCACAGTCCACAAACTCCGGTTTAGACTAACTACAATCAGAGTCAAACTATTGACAGTACAGATGAATGCCATAAGTATCACTTCGAAAACCATCGTTACCATGTCGCCGACGCTGATGTCGTTGTACTCTGTGAAATTCGTCGTCATGTTCCTAGAACGTTAGGCTAGCATTCCTCAGACTTGCACAAGGCGGAGCCCGATATTGGCGCAACTATGAAGTCTTTTCAAAGAAACAGATGGGTCTTTTTTTGTGTTGCCATCTATTTCTTCAGTCACAAACATCATTCAAAGCTGAGGGGAAAAAATCGTCTGTTATTTAGGCATCCGTTTAAACAGATGAGAACACAGTGTGATGTCGAATCGGATTGGCCTTCATGTGTGGTTGATGAATAAATGATCAAGACAGTTTTCATGGGTTGTGCCTTCATACGTATCAATCGCCTTAACTTGATGGCAAGTAATTATTTTAGCAAATGATCTCTCATTGAACTGCATTAGTGTGTGGTCAACGAGCAATAAAATCACGTTCTATCATTCTACGCATTATTGACTACAACGATGAGGACTAATGAAATACCCCTTTTTTCAACTTGTCAATCTATTAGTGGGGTCCATGGTCAAGTGAACAAGCTGCTGGACAATCAACTTGTGCATCTATTAGTAGACTCAATAGTGCAGTGCATAAGCTGCTGGGCAATCAAGCTGACGACATTCGTTCAAATCCCATCACAGCTGGCTGACACTTTCATTCACCTTTTTCATCTATTAAACTCTGCCTATCATTCCCATCGCTTACCTGTCACAACTTCCTCCACGGGTGCAGTCTCTGTGCACGTTCCGGAACCCGTCTGACATCTTCGTGGTCTGATCCTCGGCACTCACTAACGACCGTCGGTAGTAGTGGCGTATAGTAGGTGGTTACAAATGGCTCTTAGCAAAGCCATAAGTAACTATTGGACACTCTCCAAAGTGATTAGATTAAGCCTATAGCTAAAGCTGATTAGAACACCACCACCCCCCCCCCCCCCCCCCACCCCCCACCCCGAAAACCTGTTCATCTATTTTATATTTCATTACAATTGTTTTCATTTGAGTACAGACAACATCCCTTGCGTGTTATTTCTCATCGTGGTTTAGGGCATCTTCATAAATCAAGGCTAATATTCGTTCCTCGTATTCAATCTTGATACATGTAGTCAAGATTACTGATATCCATTACTAGCGCCCTCTATTGGAAGAAAATTTGTAACACCGATTATGTTCCTTACACGATGACATCGCTGACCAATCACAGCATCGGTAACATGTGACAATCTTGAAAGCAATATCAAAAATTAACCCCCGAAACCTTTTTTTTAACATATCGTGACAAACACGACACGTTTCCACGGATGCTGACGCTGCCATCTTTGTTTACAATAACAAGGGAATCTATAAGGAGCGTTGCGATTCGTTGCAATCAGATCTCATCGCATCCAATGAAATTTAAGCATTTTGTGGCACGATTTCTTGACGACATGTATCAAGGCTGAATACGAGGAACGAATATTAGCCTTGATTTATGAAGATGGGTTTAGGGGTGGAAACATTCTCATCGCTTTCCTTGAGAGTAACAAACACAGCATCTATGATAATGTTTTCAAATATGCGTTTCGTCTTGTACAATATTCGTTAGTTTGCCACAGCTGCATAACATGTTTCCAGTGTCTGACCAATGCGGTGTTTTTTGTTGTTCTTGTTTGGGATTTGGGGGTTTTGTTCTTTCGATGATTTTATTTTTGGTATGTGGTGTTGATTGTTCGCATCTCTTTACTTTCAAATCTGTTTTGTCATGAAAATTCTGTTCAATATTGTTTGTTTTCCACTGACCATAGCGTTTATTTTTGACATTTTGAAGGGGTTTTTTTTGTTTGTTTTTTGTTTGTTTGTTGCTGTTGTTTTTTGTTGTTGTTGTTGTTGGGTGTGGGGGTTTTTTTTTGGGGGGGGGGTTCTTTTTTATGGGGGGTGCATTTAAAGGGACAGACCCTAGTTGTTAAACACTAAGGCATATTTTTCATTATTAGAAAACATTATAATAACTGAAATCAAACATTATTTATATTTTATTGCTTAGATGATCCATTAGCGTACAACCGAAGTTTTTCTGGTCATCCTGGTGTTTCTAATACCACAAAATGTATTTTTCATATTTTTAAAAACGCACGTACGTCTAAAAAGTAACAGTTATGGAGTCGAGTTTTAGTCTATTTTTAACGGTATTTCACCATTTCAACGTCACAGACTCTTGTTTCACTCTCTTGTAAAGTTATCCAAATGTGTTACAGGTTTGTAACTTAACCAAATTTAGTGTCCATTTTACGGGTTAAACTAGCGTCTGCACCTTTAAAGTTAATATGCTTTATTGTGTACATTTCGGTATTTTTCATAAATACACGAAAAAACCTACAATCACGGGTCACATTTTATTGAAACAATGTTTAGAAGTTATCTGTGATCAAAGTTTGTTAAAATATTACGATACTAGCAAAGAAGAATTAGTTTAGTGGCTCTTTACATTGGTGTGTATATGTAAATGTACTTAGGACTGTGCCACAAGAAATTACATTAAAAGGTGGGAGATGACAAAAAAGAACAGACAATATAATATTTATTACCCCTTACTTGTCAGCATATATTATTAAAGGGACTGTCCTGAGTTTGCAGCCATTGTAAGATATTTGCGATAACAGTCTTGTTGGCGACTACTATTTCATATTAAATACATTTTCTTGTTTAGAATACCAGTGTCTGTATATCGAATGTGTTTGCGGTCGTATACTAATGTCTGTAGCACTCAGTTTTTACTTTAATTCGTGAAATATATTTTTCGTACGAAATTGTTGGGAGGTAAAATCCGGTTTGGGCTAGCATTAGGACAACAACAAACACCTTGTAAATACAGACACTGATATTTTAAATAAGAAAATGTATTTAATGTGTATGTTACGTCATCGAAAAGGTTCTATTGGTCGGAAACATTTTACAATGGTTGTAAATTCAGGTCTGTCCCTTTATCATACAAAATAGTAAGTGGAAACACAAATTAGGTGACACTAACATTAAGGCATTCGACTCAGACAGTACGATAACCTGACACGAACAAAACTGGCCAACATATTGTGTAAAACAATGTTGAATTATAGTGTCAGACCCTAGTTTTTAAAGACTACTGGGTATTTTTCACTATTAGAGCTGTTCTTAATAATTGAAATCAGATATTACTTAGAGTTTATTGTTTAAATTATCCATTTCGGTACATTAGAAGTGTTTCAGGTCATCTGGGTGTTTCTAATACAACAAAATAAATTGTTATGGGCATTCCCCCATTTCAACGTCACAGACTCTCGTTGCACTCTAGAGTAACTGTATCCAAATGTGTTACAGATTTGTAGATTATCAAAACGTAATGTTAATTTTCACGAATTGAAACCAGCGTCTGCGACTTTCGTGAACTAGAGTTATGTAGCAGCAACGACTGATGTTCGACAATTCAAACATGTGGCTTTTAGAGCTGCTCGAAACTGATAATTTTTAACCACATAAATAACAAAGTTCATCCCAGAGTTGGTCAGAAGGAGCGGAAGAGTGAAGCTAATAAAATTTTCTGGGATTTCTGCCGTGTAGGTTACGATAACAAACAGGAAACATGGAGCACTACAGAGGAAAAACACGACAAAAATAACACTAAACATTTTAACCAATTCCCAGTCTCTTTTGAATTTGGCCATCTGTGTATCCTTGTTGAGCGTGTATCCAGTCGAAGTTAGCCGAAGCAAAGTCTCTGTCCGTCTCTTGGCAACACGAAACATATGACCGTAGCAAGCCACAATAATTGCTGAGGTCACGATGAAGAATCCACCTTGAACATAAATCTGGTACTCTGGGTTGAGTACTTTGAAAAATACGCAATCAGTGTTGAGTGTCCACTCATTGGCATACAGTGGAACTGTCCCAAAAAGTATTCCACTAATCCAGACGAGCACAATGAGTATCCCTGCCTTACGTATAGTAGCCAGACGCTCGTATTTATGAGGATACGTGATGCACGCCCACCTGTCGACGGCAATAAGGACCATATGCAGAATGGAAATCGAGATCATGATAAACAATATTACATGCTTACAAAGACACAAGTATTTATCATTGTCGAATACTGCCAGTATTTCGGGTACGTTATACACCATTTGGTAAGGGAGCGAGAGACCGGTGAGGAAATCCGCAACAGCCAGAGATATCACGTACATGTTGTGGACAGTCCACAGGTTGCGGTTCAGACACACCGTAATCAGCGTCAACGCGTTCACGGTACAGATGAAAGCCATGAGTATCACTTCGAGTGTCAGTTTGATCATGCCGCTCACAGTGGGCTCGTAGTCTGTAACATTGGAGCTCATGTTGCTCTGTCCTAATGTCATGGTATTTAGCTCTCGAAATGTGTCTTGTTGTTGTGGGGTTTTTTTTAGCTATCCTTTGGGAAATAACGTGATTACAGTTAGCATGCCAAATGTGTTTCTTCAATCTATCCTTTGGTGAAGAACGTCATGGCATTTAGCACTCCAAATGTGTTTTTTTCTCTCAATCTATCCTTTGGTGAAAATATGCATAATAATAAAAAAATTCATTAGAAGCAGACATGTTACTGTTTACGTCATCAAAAACAAGAACCACAAATGGAGAGAATATCTTGTGTACGCACCAACAGTTTGGCATACTGCCACGGCATTTAGCACTCTAATGGTTGTTTTCTTTTTCAATCTATCCTTTGATGAAGAATGCCATGGCGTTTTGCACTCCAAATGTTGTTTTGTTGTTTTAATCTATCCTTTGGTGAAGATATGCATACTAAAATAACTTCCTCAGAAGCAGATATTTTACTGTTTACTTCATCAAAAACAAGAACCACAGACGGAGACGGAATATTATATATGCACCAACAGTTTGGCGTGCTGTTCTGTCCTAATGTCACAGCATTTAGCACTCTAAGAGTTGTTTTCTTTTTCAATCTATCCTTTGATGAAAATGTGCACAATAAAGAAACTTCTTCAGAAGGAAATATTTTATTGTTTACTTCATCAAATACAAGAACCACAAATGGAAAGGGATTGTTGTGTACGCACCAACAGTTTGGTGTGTTGCTCCGTCCTAACGCCAAAACATTTAGCACTCTAAGGGTTGTTTTCTTTTTCAGTCTATTCTTTGATGAAGACTATCATTGCATTCAGCACCTAAAATGTTTTTGGGTTTTTGTCAATCTACCCTTTTGTGAAAATATGCACAATAAAATAACTTCCTCAAAAGCAGATATTTTGTTGTTTAGTTCAAATAAGTACCACAAATAGAGAGGGAATATTATGTACGCACCTACAGTTTGACGTCCTGTTCTGTCCTAATGTATCACTCTAAGGGTGGTTTTCCTTTTGAATATATCCTTTGGTGAAAATATGCACAATAAAATTATTTTTTCAGAAGGAGATATTTTATTGTTTTCTTCATCAAAAACAAGAGCCACAAATGGAGAGGGAATATTATGTACGAACCAAATGTTGGGCTTGTTTATCAACACTTATAATCTGAGTAGAAAACAGATAAATAAATAATTTTGATTGTATTTATTGTTTGTGCTTTGGTGCAGTCGACAGAATGGTTTGGTGAAAATATCATAATGACGGTTTTCCATCAAAATATGTTTATATATTCTGGTAATGTTAACTGCTCTGACGCATTCAGTTTGCTAAATGTCTGTCTCGGCTATATTCTTTAAATTAGTTTTGTGTTTATGTCGAATTGTTGCTAAAGCTCGCTGTCCAGGACAACAACACCTCATCTATCTAGGTTGCTGCCCCAGGACAGAGGTTGAACTGACTATCCCGAGTTTACAAATTATAACATATTCCCAAATGATACATCCCTTTTTAATAACTAACGTTACATCTCGAATACAGTTTATTGTTTAGAATCAGGCACGGCGGAATCAAGTGGACACTGGGGGAGGAATGTTTGAGATCGAGGGAGGACTTTCTAGGGGGTTCTGGGGTAGCAGGTTTCCGCTGATGACTATGAGTCAGAATGACCAAACGTTTGACATCAAATAGCCGAAGATTAATTAATCAATGTGTTCTATTGGTGTTGTTAAACAAAACAAATTTTAACTATCTTATTGGGTATATATCCTCCACAATTACAACCACTTTTAATTTTTCAACTTATTTGTGGATCCATTATTTTACGGTGTATAACATGTAATCATTGAAAACACAAATGTTCATTGTTTTGCCGCCATTTTGTTCTTTACACTGGAACCAAAGATTTTTCAACTGCACATTATGTTCGTCCTTATATTCAATTAAGTTTCAATCACGCTGTCCTGGGCACACATCTCAGCTATCTGGGCTGTCTGTCCAGGACTGTGGGTTAGTTGTTAGTGAGTGAGTGAGTGAGTGTGTGTGTGTGTGTGTGTGTGTGTGTGTGTGTGTGTGTGTGTGTGTGTGTGTGTGTGTGTGTGTGTGTGTGTGTGTGTGTGTGTGTGTGTGTGAGGGGTGATGATGGTTGTTATACATGTGTTGAAGCCCAATATGTCCCAACTGCCCAAGATGTCCCAATTGGGACATCTCCGGCAGACACCGGCCCAAGATGTCCCAACCGCCCAAGATGTCCCATTTGGGACATCTCCGGCAGACACCGGCCCAAGATGTCCCAATTCTAAAAAGTATGTACCATGCATGTATGTATGCATGTATGTTAAAGTTTGTTTTGTTTAACGACACGACTAGAGCACACTGACTTTTGGATTTCAAACATTTGGTAATTGTTACATTGGTAGAAAGAGATCTGTATGCACCCCTACTGATAGTATAGCATATACTACGGCCTTTGATATACCTGTCGTGGTGCACTGGCTGGAATAACTATGTATGTATGTATGTATGTATGTATGTATGTAACGAATTTGGGGTTGATAATTCCAGTAGTGCTACATATAAGGCCACTATGTTATCTGAAGAAGAAATATGCTAAACACACGAATCTGTCCTTCGGACATTTGGCGTCAGCTTAAAATCCTAAGAGAAGTCAGTCTTATATATTGGATTCCAACACGTAATACGAATCCATACAAGGAGAGATACATCGCGTGGTCCAGCAAATGCACTACCAAATACTTGTCTCAACAACTGACCATTATTCTGATCATTATCAATGATGACCGATTTAGATATAACAGTCTTCGAGACAAGTGGTATCAATCGCATGTAGATTGTCCAGAATTACAAAAATTTACTTGAAATCATTCACACTCAATCCAGATCAAGTTCACTAATATTAAAACATTTGATTTTTCAGCATTATACACAACAATCTCCCATGCCACACTGAAGGAAAACCTCCATTACTTAGTCAACGGAACAGTTGTTATCAACAATATGAAACGAATATACATGTATATTCTTATCTTCCACGGATCTAGACAATTCGTAAAGACCGAGAGTGAATACAGACTAAAGTATACTGAGGCAGACATATATAACTTTACTCTTCGCTGTATTGACGATTTTATACTATATAAAAGGATTACGGGATACCTTCCATTGATTTACCCACGAGTGTTCGAAAAAAGTGTTCGCTTGATGCGCGGTAGGTCTAGGATCGATCCCCGTCGATGGGCCCATTGGACTATTTCTCGTTCCAGCCAGTGCTCCACAACTGGTGTAACAAAGGCCGTGGTATGCAATGTCCTGTCTGTGGGATGGTGCATATAAAAGATCCCTTGCTGCTAATCGAAAAGTGTAGCCCATGAAGTTGCGACAGCGGGTTTCCTCTCACAATATCTGTGTGATCCTTAACCATATGTCTGACGCCATATAACTGTAAGTAAACTGTGTTGAGTGCGTCGTTAAATAAAATAGTTCCTTCCTTCCTTCCTTCCTTCCTTCAATGCAATCAGTAGTGGCACAATTCATGACTACGTATACAGTTGCAATATCAGACAGTCACAATCAGTTGTTTTTTTTGTTTGTTTTTTTGTTGTTTTTTTGTTTGGGGTGTGTGTGGGGGTTTTTTTGGGGGGGGTTTGGGTTGTTGTTGTTTTTGTTTGGGGGGGGTTTGGATTACCCCTGTGGGTAGAATGATTATGATGGAGTACACCACCACTCTACCACGCACCAGTTTGTCCTCTGCCCCACCACCACACCACCCACCCACCCACCAGTCTCGTACGATTTGCGAGTGGGGGGTATAACTGGTGTGCATAGACGTACTAGCAGGATGATTTTTGCGAGAATTAAACGGAAATGTCATAATCTGGATAACAACATTTATTCATACTAATTAGCACTACTGCCAAACGGCTATGTCGGGCTGCATATTTGTACTCGGATTACACCTAATACTGTGGGTAGAATGATTATGATGGAAGTACATGGTGGAAAGGTTTCAGCTTATTTTGCCTGAATTTCTCTATCGGTTTTGAGGATTTGCTTGAGCACTGGGAGGTCAGTTGTCCTCTGCCCCCACCACCACTACCACCACCACCCCACCCACCCCAACCCCCACCCCGTCTCGTACGAATTTGCGAGTGCACGCCTGGGGTGTTTGGGTCGAAGGATTGGATTGTAATCAAACAATGTACTGACATGCGCTATATATATAATATGTCAAAAATCAGCTTCCACATTCTTCCTTCGCTCTTAAAGAATATTCCATAAAAAAGCAAAAGGCATCCTGTGAACATTTGCATGATTTTGTTCCTAGCAGACATCTACTGACTGAGATAAATCCCACCCCCTCCCACACTGATGGCAGTTAAAGGCTGGGAAGTAACCAGACTTTGTTTTTTTAAGATGCGTGGGTGCCGATCGCGCTCGTACAACGCATGCAATTTCAATCTGATGAGTGTGAAAAACAGCGCACGTTACACTCAACAAACGGTGCACGTAAAATAGATGGGTATATTTATTTCCACTGTTTACAAAAATCAACAGTTTTCACAGCTCATTTAGCTAATAGGAAGGTCCTTTTATTAAAACAATAAAAAAAATTAAAAATGATAGTGACTTCCATGCAGTCGTTAAAGTGGTATTTCTTTTTGTTGAACAAATCGCGAAATACTGGTTTAATAGACAATTTTGTAGACGTACCAGTCAAAATCCAATCAGAGCTACACTGCCTATTTTATTTATTGTGGAGAGTGATGTTTCACTCGCCTTAGCATATTAAGGTGTGCGATTTTCCATTCGCCAATAAATTTCAAAAACCAAGGACGGGAAGTGAATGAATGAATGAATGAATGAATGAATGTTTAACGACACCCAGCACGAAAAATACATCGGCTATTGGGTGTCAAACTATGGTAATGCAAATAAATAAAGTGATGATCAACATCAATATAAAAATTCAAGGTTTAAACAAAAACAGTGTAAAGAACAGTGTAAAGAACTGTGCAAAAACACAAATATCACAGAATTTTACGGATACTGAATTTTACTCAAAATTTCAATTTTGTGCTGTATTGGCCATTCTCAAAGAAAATGTTACACCCCTGCACCACGGTGAGGTTACAGCACGCGCAGGGGAAGGACGGGAAGTAGTTATTAACAATGTGTTTCAGACTTAATAATTTTGAAAAGTTACTTTAGTCTTGTTATCAGAACAACAAAAGCGTTACCAATCAAATGTTCACATCTCTGCACAAAACAGGACTGTCATGTACTTTGTCTATAGGTAGACAGCCATTCCCAAAGACGACAGATAATAATTTCGTGGAATTTTATAACGAAGATGAACATTCAAAACAATTTGTTTTTAAAAGTCCAGATTAAATTTAGGACAGGGTGTAGGGACGTAGTCCAGTGGTAAAGCGTTCACTTGATGCTCAGTCAGTCATGGATCAATCCCCGTCGGTGGATCCATTGTGTTATTTTTTGCTCCAGCCACACCACACCAGGGCCTAGTTTTACGAAGAGATAATAGCGCAAAAATCACATACGGTAACTCTGCACTTATAGTGATTTTAGCGCCAAGATCGCCTAGTAAAATGGGGCCCTAGTGTAATAAAGGCCTTGGTATGTACTGTCATGTCTGTGGGATGCTGCTTATTAAAGATCCCTTGCTGCTAATCGATCACTGTATGGAGGCACCGGGTTTCTTCTCTCATTAACTGTGTGGTCCTTAACCATATGCAGTGGCGGATCCAGAAAATCCATTTAGGGGGCCCCAATGACATGAGGCGGAATGCCAATGGAACTTCGGGGGTGGTTTAGAGGTTTAAAAAAAATTTTTTTTAATATATAATAAAATTATAACTGTCGCAAAATTTAGGGGGTGGGGGCGGGCCCCTGCCCCACCCCTTAGATTCGCATCTGATATGTCCGACGCCATAATTAAAATGTGTTCGAGTGCGTCGTAAATTAAACATTTCTTCTTTCAGATTAAACTGAATTCATCATGTGCAAACATTAATATATAATTAGCAATAGTAACAGCAACATCTTCAACAACATAGTACAGCTTTATTTTAACGTAATACAAATACAAACAACAATGTTAAAGTCTTGGTAATCCAATTGGTAATGGAGAATATAGATCAACAGTTGCTATATCGTGTCGTTGAGCACGCTACAACTACCATATTTACCATTAAATTTAACAGATTGTATAGACACATATACACATAGATTGTGACAGATAGCTATATAGACTGTCAAACATACGGATATATCGACAAATAGATGGTTATATAGACAGATAGCCTAGAAGACGTACAGACAGACGGGGAGATAGATACACTGATATATGGTACCAATGTAAAACAAAGTAAAGTCGCCGGAAAAATTCAATTTGCGATAGTAAAACCATCTTTAAAGGGACATTCCCGAATTTGCTGCATTGTAAGATGTTTCCGACTAATAAAATATTTCTACGATTAAACTTACATATTAAATATATTTTCTTGTTTAGAATATCAGTGTCTATATATTCAATGTGTTTCTGGTCGTCTTAATATTTGTAAGAAGCCCAAACTGGATTTTGTCTTCAAATAATTTCGTACGTACGAAAAAACTATATTTTAGGAAATAAGATGAAATTTAACCTAGTACAAATATTAGAACGATCAGAAACACGTTTATTATACAGCCGCTAAAATTGTATGCCGAAAAATATATTTAATATGTAATTACAATCGTTACGAAGTCTCTGTTAGTCGATAATATCTTAAGAAGTGCAGCAAACTCAGGAATGTCCCTTTAACGTCCGCAAAAATGTTCAAATACAACATAGTTATCTCCTAATTTTACGCTACTACAAACAGCAGGTCGATAAGAAAAAAACACTGAGTTTGCTAACAATCACAAATGTAGCCAAAAATTGCAATGCGTAATTTAACGGCAATAAGCTACATTTTCATATATATGTTGTTCCGTGTAAGACGTACGTATTGCGTATAGACGCAAGACAAGACAAGAATTTATTTACACTCGGGCCGTTGTACAGCGGCATAGGAGGAATATATACATATACAATTTATAACATTCACGTGACAAGATGGTTGATAATGAACATATACAAAGACCAACAAATAAAATTCTATAAGAACAATATGTATAACAAAAACTCTAAATGCATTAGATACATGTACATATTTAAGAATATTATTATACACGTACCACAAATTGGTGTTCATATAAATATAATCTGGATATACATCATGTGTGGCCAAGTACTTATAAGCAAACATGCCATCGTAATAATAATTATATATTTTTTGTTTTGTTTGGTTAGGGACGTTTAAAGTTACTAATAATTATATTTATAAAATATGCTAATTTCTTTAATATTCCGATTCGCTTACTGTTCATTCATTCTTTAAATTTATAAGTACTAGGTCGTTTATAGTAATATGAATGTATATACTGGACCCTTAAGTCATGAAAAAAATTAAAAATGAAAAGATAATGAAACTCATCGCCAATATCATAGTGTACAAAGTCTCATCTATAGGTATGTTATTCCAACGACCAGTTTCAATGGGTAAATAATGGTTAGACGTTCTAAATTTTATGATAACTGACCACAGCTTTTCAGGAAGTATACTAAAATAATTTTCAAAAAATAAGTTTTCTTTATATAGCACGTAACCTTTCCCTCTCGATCATTGTGATAAGTTATTTCTCCATATTTGTAAATCCGCGTCCTTGTTGCTCGTAGCCATGCTTGTGCACGTTCACCCATCCGTGAAGACAGTAAAAGAAAAGTTAATTGATTTGTTTATCGACAACAATGGAGCACAATGATTATTAATCAGCGGCTATTGGTAATTTTGACGAATAGTATTAGTAACAAGGAATCTTGTCAGAAATACACGTAAATATAGCGACATATCACCCCTTTAAAGGGACATTCCTGAGTTTGCTGTAACTTTTAATGTTATCGACTAAGAGAGCCTCTTTAACGATTGTTATGACATAAAATATAATTTTCTGCATAAAATATTAGTGGCTGTATGTTAAACGTGTTTCTGGTCATTCTAATATTTTTACTAGGTTAAATTTCATTTTATTTCCTAAAATATAATGTTTTCGTACGTACGAAATTATTTGAAGACAGAATCTAGTTTGGGCTTCTTACAAATATTAAGACGACCAGAAGCACTTTCAATATACAGACACTGTTATTCTAAACAAGAAAATATATTCTAATGTGTAAGTTTAATCATAGAAATGTTTTATTAGTCGGAAACATCTTACAATGCAACAAACTCGGGAATGTCCCTTTAAGGGGAAGATGAGTTCATAGGTCTAACTACCGTAGTTCTACGGTTTGAACACGTAGCTTTCAGTGCCGCTCGAAACATCGAGTTTTTCACCGAATATATAACGAAGTTCATCCCAGAGTTCGTAAGAAGGAGCGGAACAGTGAAGCTCTTTACCATTTCCGGAACCCCTACAGTGTATGCTATGGTTACGTAGAAAAAAGCTGGAGCGCAGCAAAGGACGAAGACACCAAAGACAATACTAAACATTACGGCCAACTCCCAGTCTCTTTTGAACGTCATCATTCTTTTCTTATTAGCCTGCTTGTCGCCAACCTGGGTTAGCCGGAGCAAAACCTTTTTCTGTTGTTTGGCAATACGAAATATGTGACCGTAGCAAATGGCGTTTATAATTGAACACATAATGAAATATCCTCCTTGGGCGTATACTTGAAATTCCATGTTGAGTACCTTGAAAAACAGGCAACGGACGCCGGGTTTCCAGTTATTGATATACAGTGGAACTGTTCCGAAGAATATGGAGAAAATCCAGCCGAACATAATCAGTATCCCTGCCTTTGGGATGGTGGCCAACCGCTGGTATTCAAAAGGAAACGTAATACACGCCCATCTGTCGAAGGCAACAAGAACCATGTTGGTAAGCGAACCCCCAAGCATGATGAAGAAGAGAGAATGTCGAAAAAGACGGAGGTACTTATTCTGGTCGAGCATCCACTTCACTTCTGGAATGAAGTGCATCACGTGAAAGCTGACCGTCAGTCCAGTGAGTAGATCGGCCACGGCCAGCGATACAATATACATGTTGGGTACCGTCCACAAGGTTTTGTTTAGACGCACCGTAGCCAGCGTTAACGTGTTGACGGTACAGATGTAAACCAGAAGTACAATCGTGACGGCCATCTGGAGTGTATCGCTTAAAATGCTGTCCTTAATTTCTGTCGAATTTCCGCTCGAGTTGGTCTGCTCTACTTCCATGGTGTTTGTTTTTTATCGCTTTAGTTATTATTTTTTATGACAATTCTTAGATTAACTTTAACGAAGAGATTAATTTTCGCGTCCCAAAACGCTCTTCAAAGACACGAATATTTTTATCAAAATATTAATATGTTGAGGTAATGAAGATCTATAGTCCTACTTGGTTGCAGTACGATTTATAAAACAAAATGTTCAAACAAACCACACACACGATGAATGTGACCGTCCAACAGTAGGTGACTAAATGCACTGCTACCTTAATAGGTTGTGCCTTTATAACTACAAAATGTTCCCTGAACTTGTAAACAGGTATACGTAGCTGGTTTAATAAATTATCATTCAATGACCCCCATTAGTATATACACGATAACTGCTTTCCATTTAAATATCCGGTCAATCGCTAGTTGCCGCGGTTTATATGTTAATATTTTAAGTAATGTTGTAATTACAAATTTCTCATTTTCATAGTGGTACTGTAATTACACATTTCTAATTTTCAGAGTAGCTATTCTCTAATGGTATTCACTGAATAAAAATCTATAGGCGCGAAAAAACGTTTCTGTGCAGCAAATAAATGTATAGAGAATGGCTTTTACTTGGAATCTGGTCATGAACAATTTAGAAAATTAATATGGAAACATTCCCTTCGATATTCAAGAGGTTTTCTGTCAATTCCACGCTTCATGCGCCCAGGTTGCCCTATGCGCATTTTGGGTCACGTGCTCCTGTTTAACGTCATTGTTATTATCATTGAACCAAAAAGCGAGTGTATGGCGTCTCATCACTCAGAAAATATTTTAGTTTGTATCTGATTGTCCACAACGTGATGTCATGCCTCTCATAAAATGAACGTCTTCGAGCAATTGGTATGCTTAAAGTTGGAATGGCAGGAAACATTGTTGCTAGACGATGTGGTGTAAATTAGTGTTCGTCAGAACACAATAGAGTGTCTGCGGAGATGTTACCAACCGTTTGCAGTACCAAAAATATTTTACATTTAGGGAGCCTAAATGTGACGTCACGGACTTGAACACCTACGGAATCATTTGAAAACGACAAGTGACATCTTAAAACATGCCTCAGGTATGGCCAATTAGTGGAAGAACTGCACGCAACCGGTTACGTGATCACAAATTACGACCACGACTGTTCAGCAATACGTTGTCCTGTTACAACGTCACCGACACCGCACCGAGTGTCTGTGGAGATGTTACCAACCGTTTGCAGTACCAAAAATATTTTACATTTAAGGAGCCTAAATGTGACGTCACATTTGCAAAACGCCTATATCGGACTAGAACACCTACGGAATCATTTGAAAATGACAAGTGACATCTTATAACATGCCTCAGGTATGGCCAATTAGTGGAAGAACTGCACGCAACCGGTTACGTGATCACAAATTACGACCACGACTGTTGAGCAATACGTTGTTCTGTTACAACGTCACCGACACCGCACCAAGCATGGTATAGACCAAACTGTAGGTTCAGACTGGACCACCGCACCGAGCATGGTACAGACCAAACTGTAGGTTCAGACTGGACCACCGCACCAAGCATGGTATAGACCAAACTGTAGGTTCAGACTGGACCACCGCACCGAGCGTGGTACAGACCAAACTGTAGGTTCAGACTGGACCACCGCACCGAGCGTGGTAGAGATCAAACTGTAGGTTCAGACTGGACCACCGCACCGAGCATGGTATAGACCAAACTGTAGGTTCAGACTGGACCACCGCACCAAGCATGGTACAGACCAAACTGTAGGTTCAGACTGGACCACCGCACCAAGCATGGTACAGACCAAACTGTAGGTTCAGACTGGACCACCGCACCGAGCATGGTACAGACCAAACTGTAGGTTCAGACTGGACCACCGCACCAAGCATGGTATAGACCAAACTGTAGGTTCAGACTGGACCACCGCACCGAGCATGGTATAGACCAAACTGTAGGTTCAGACTGGACCACCGCACCGAGCATGGTACAGACCAGGTTCAGACTGGACCACCGCACCACATGGTACAGACCAAACTGTAGGTTCAGACTGGACCACCGCACCGAGCATGGTACAGACCAAACTGTAGGTTCAGACTGGACCACCGCACCGAGCATGGTACAGACCAAACTGTAGGTTCAGACTGGACCACCGCACCGAGCATGGTACAGACCAAACTGTAGGTTCAGACTGGACCACCGCACCGAGCATGGTACAGACCAAACTGTAGGTTCAGACTGGACCACCGCACCACCGAGCATGGTACAGACCAAACTGTAGGTTCAGACTGGACCACCGCACCGAGCATGGTACAGACCAAACTGTAGGTTCAGACTGGACCACCGCACCAAGCATGGTACAGACCAAACTGTAGGTTCAGACTGGACCACCGCACCAAGCATGGTACAGACCAAACTGTAGGTTCAGACTGGACCACCGCACCGAGCATGGTGTAGGTTCAGACTGGACCACCGCACCGAGCATGGTATAGACCAAACTGTAGGTTCAGACTGGACCACCGCACCGAGCATGGTATAGACCAAACTGTAGGTTCAGACTGGACCACCGCACCGAGCATGGTACAGACCAAACTGTAGGTTCAGACTGGACCACCGCACCGAGCATGGTACAGACCAAACTGTAGGTTCAGACTGGACCACCGCACCGAGCATGGTACAGACCAAACTGTAGGTTCAGACTGGACCACCGCACCGAGCATGGCACAGACCAAACTGTAGGTTCAGACTGGACCACCGCACCGAGCATGGCACAGACCAAACTGTAGGTTCAGACTGGACCACCGCACTGAGCATGGCACAGACCAAACTGTAGGTTCAGACTGGACCACCGTACTTTAAACAGATTTTTAAAAAAATGCATGGCGAACTAAAGGTTTTTGGCTTATATAAAAAATATAAGTATCACTGAGATTTTAATGATGCTCAGGAACTTTTTTCATGAGTATACATATTTTGTTACGTATTGTTTCAAGTAGTTGCCTTGTAAAGTACTTTTTATTATTCTTCATAAAGTGTTGGTTTTGTTAAAATATTTAAATATAGCTAAGTATAATCTGCTATATTCGAAGCTATTATATGCATTACATAAGACTTAACAAAATCCGGGGGGGGGGGGGGGGGGGGGGGGGGGGGGTGTTCACTTCTACTTTTAAACATGTTGAATACCTACCTTTCAGGTGTATAAATAATATATGAAGAGTTGTGCGATTTCTAGTTGACTTCAACTTTCCATTTGTTCTAGGCAGGAAGTGTCTGAAGCATTCTGGGTATCAAACAAAACGGATGAATAATCGATATGTGTCGTTGTCACGGGGATCCTATAATACCCGTAACTGAATAAAACACGATTATCCAAATATCTCTCCTAACTGTATAACTATTAGATCCCTCTGTATCGGGCAGTTCGATACCCGAGTGGCTCGGCTCTAGCTATATCAGAGATAAGATCTTATATAAAGTATATGTAATATAGCACGTTTAGTTCACTAGAAAACACAACAAAACACAATACACTTTGGAATCTGTATTAACCTTAAGCTGACAAATATATTTTCCGCAGTTAATGGTTTACAACAACCATAATAATAACAACCCAGAACTAATCACTTAATTAGTTAATCACTAGGTGTCTAGTTTACACAATATTCTAATCATTTCACCGTGATACAACACCCACACGTGTGATAATTGAGAAACGCTTCCAGGGGAACTTAATTAATAAAGGAATTACAACTCTATTCCTAACTGGTTAATTTTTAATTAACCCTTAACTACTCATTCAGTAACCTTGTAATACAGAATTAATACTGGTACCTATCACAATAAAGACAATAACATACAGTTTACCTTGGTCCTCTAGGATGACCGGCTAAGCTTTATATTACCAAATACTCGTATAAATAGTATTAGAACAGGAAGTCTACAATTTACTTCGTCAGATGACCGAAGACACTGTCTAAAGAATATTGGTATAATACAGTATTAAAATATTTAAAGTCACATCAATCACATCAAGGTTATACAACAGAGCAGAAATATATATTTACCAAGTCCAAACGGACGCGTTCCCCGGAAGCCTTCCGATATGTTTCTCCTCGATATATCTAAAATCCTAGCTATTTATTATAAAATCCACACACTGGTCCGGAGACAGTACGCGCGACCGAATCTTATCATGTGAATTTCCACCACTCCCAGAGTCGATATATTTTCTTAGATGACCAGACATACTGTCGCCAGTTCGCCAAAAATCACGGTCGTAAAACCGCACTATCGGAGGTATTACGTTTACTACTGGCCACATGGCCTGCGCACCTGGACTAAGTGCATATTGGGATGCACGGTCGCGCGAAGGTATTACGTAACCAAGTGCACACGGCCCTCTAAAACAATTAACATCACCACAGGCGAAAAGATAAGAGCATGTTCCGTCACAGTCGTCTTAAAATTAACTAAAAATAAACATCAGAATATTTTGAAACTGAGGTGTTTATTGTACCGTGCAAACAGGCACCCACAATTATAACACAATACTGACAATAGGCCGAAGTATATGATTTAGTTTTGGACGTATTTCATTACTAAGCATGACAAAACTGTTTAATAGGCATCTTTCTAATTTGTTTCAATATATAATGATATCGAGAGTCATAACAATCACGCAGTCAAAATAATATTTGACAACAGACGACTTGTCACCCACTGACACGTGTTCGAGACGCCGTCTTGTCGCGATTTCACGAACACCTGGCACTGTCAATTTCAGATCTACCCAACTTCAAATGTTAGTGTAAATGCATTCAATTTTTGCGGATGAATAATCGATATGTGTTATCTTCAAATCAACTCAAAATAAATATCAGAATATTTTGAAATACCGTGAAAACAGGCACCCATAATTAATTATATATAAAAGTAGATCATTGTATATGATTTAGTTTTGGAAGAATTTCACTACTAATCATGACAAATCCCCCCAACTCACCCCCCACCCCCCCCCCACCTCACCCCCCCCCCCCCCCCTCCCACCTCCACTCCCACCCCCACCCCCACCCCCTCACACACACCTGCCCTTTTAAATGTTTTGTTTTGGCTCCATCTAATATATCAGTATAGATGTACTTTTCAGTTAGTTACAACATCTCACAAATGTCGTACAAACATGAAGTTTTAAAGTTGCACATACGTGTATGTATATGTGTAACAATTGTAGATATACTGTCGTATACTAGTATATTGTTATAACGTGGAAATTCTTCAGTGATTACATTTGTTTACGGTGTATTTTTAGATAATTACCAATACACTGAAATAGTTACAAAACTGATTTTTTAATATAATGTAATTGCCTAAATAACATATTACAAGTTGGATCATAGAAAATTGTTCTGCATTGCGAAAGATACAGAGGTACACATGGAAGGTTTTCAGTGATAAATAGTAAATATTATAAAGATGAACTAGATGCACGTCTCTTCGTTTCACTTAAGAAGGAAAGCATTTCCTGCAGGACAATATTAAGCTGCTTCAAGACTGACATCACTACACCGTGTATGACACTTTGGAGATCAGAGGCTGTGCCAGGGACAGACGTGTCTGCACTTTTAAGAAGCTTGGAGAAGTAAATGGGATACGTTTAAAGAATTATAGTGATGTGGCAAGTTCAATAATCAAAGCTTTGGTCATTTGTTAATCTCTGCATAGAATGTGTTACTCACGTTACAAAGTTTGACCCTCTTACACTTTATTGGTATTTGATGATTTGTTTTATTTTATTTTATTAACCAATTAGGCATGGCAACAAGAAAGAGAATTTGATTATTTTTTTCCAAGTTTACAGCAATAAAACATGAAATGAAAAATATTGCGTTTTCATTACTCACGTTACAGCGTGTGACACCATATAAAGTCTGATGTAAACGTGTAATGTTTTTAAAGGGACACGAGTTTGCTGCATTGTAAGATGTTTCCGACAAAACAAATTAAAAAAATTCTACGATTAAACTTACATATAGATAGATAGATAGATAGACAGGCAGGCATGCAGGCAGACAGACAGACAGACAGACAGACAGACAGACAGACAGACAGACAGATAGATAGACAGATAGATAGACAGACAGATAGATAGATAGATAGATAGATGGACAGATAGATATATATTAAAATATTTACGCTCCTCTTGTTGTTCGGTATAGTTAAAGGGACATTCCTGAGTTTGCTGCATTGTAAGATGTTTCCGACTAATAAAATAATTCTACGATTAAACTTACATATTAAATATATTTTCTTGTTTAGAATATCAGTGGCTGTATATTCAATGTGTTTCTGGTCGTCTTAATATTTGTAAGAAGCCCAAACTGGATTTTGTCTTCAAATAATTTCGTACGTACGAAAACATTATATTTTAGGAAATAAAATGAAATTTAACCTAGTACAAATATTAGAACGATCAGAAATACGTTTAATATACAGCCTCTAATATTTTATGCCGAAAAATATATTTGATATGTAATTACAATCGTTAAAAAGTCTCTGTTAGTGGATAACATCTTAAAAATTGCAGCAAACTCAGTAATGTCCCTTTCACCTGTATTTGCCAGTTTAAATGTTCACGTTATGGGAGTAATATCTATTTAACCTAATCATAATATGACATATTAGCTATCACTTGTTTTGATGGAGAGATATTGGGTAGCTTTCTTGAATCAGAATGATGATCGAAATATAGCATTAACAGAAATATTCTCTTAATAAACCATGACGCTTACATAAAGCAAAATATTGAGTTCATTCTCAATATAGCGTAATCCATGATCCAGGCAATATGAACAGAGTCTTTCAGTATAGGCTATGTTGTTATATCTTCCTTGGTCAACAGCATGTCTAAAGTGACTACATCTACATTTTGTATATATTACTCTAAGATACACGGAGATTTAAGAAGTGAGATAACGTTCTACATTTAACAATGACTTATAATGCTTACAATAAAAAACATCAGATAGATCAGTAACTGAAAATTTCTGTTCCATTTTTTTTTTTTTTTTTTTTTTTGGGGGGGGGGGGGTACCCATCACTGGTTTAAACCTATTTACTGCATAACAACTGTATAACAAATAAAAGTGTTTTTTTATTTATTTATTTATTGGCAATGAGTAACAGTATGTGCACCCAAAAATAAAAATCAATGTCACATAGTAATACCAATCAAAGCCAAAAGCTGTTTTTACTCCGTAATTAGTTCACGTTGCACCTCGAACGAACTTTGAAAGGGAACGTTCTTCCTTGGTACAATGCAACCTGAAGGAAAATGTATCGACAAGCATATTCTAGTAGAGTATAGCGTCAGCAGTTTGTCTGGTGCCACACGGACGTAAAGAATAGCTCACGTCTTTGGTTTGTAACGTAACAGTAATACGACTCTGGATGATCGAAATACTCTGGTTCTCCCATCTCTTTCTTCGAACGGGTATGGTCACGACTCAAAACCGGAGCCGAAGCGACAGCAATGGACGAAATGACGGACAGACATGAGCCACTAAGGGTCAGGGCAAACGACCATGACAGGTGACTCGTGGTCGTGACCTTCTGATACGTGAGCCCCCACGTGGCGAAGACGATCTCTCCAATAAGGCCGATAACTCCTGAATATATATAAAACAGGATAGAATGATCGGTAATCCACTGTAAGTAAACAAGTTAAAAAATAGTATGCATCTATGTAAGTATGTGTGTTTGTGTGTGTGAGCGCGTGTATATTTGTGCGTGCCTACGTGCGTATGTGTGCATATATAACACGTTAACTGTGTATATGTGTATAGATAACACGTTAACTGTATGTGTGTACATATGACACGTTAACTGTGCGTATGTGTGTATATAACACGTTAACTGTGTGTATGCATAATAATGTATGTATGTACACGTTAACTCGCACACATACATACATATACGTATACATTCATTGTCATTCATACTTACATAGGTGTGAATCATATGTATCATATTATGTATATATGAATGTATACAGACACACAGACACACGCACATACACACGCGCGCATCTCTGTGTGTGAGATTGCGCGCGCGTTAACGTGTATATACATACGTACGCACGCACGCACGCACGCACGCACGCAAGCACACACACACACATACACACATACATAAATTCCAACATACATACATACATATTCATAGATATTCATACATCAATACATACTAGCCAGTGCCAGGTCTGTCCACTGTTTCATGCACGTAAGCTGGATCGACCGCGTAACTTGTAGACCCCATGCATATAGTTGAGTTAAAGAGCATCATTCGTATGGATGCCTCAATAGCTCAAAAGGTATCGTGGCAAGTCTGCAAAGTTGCGGGCGATTCGGTGCCATAGGTTCGAGTCCCAGCAACGGCATGGGACAATTTGTGAGGCCAGAAATGATTTAATTATCCCCTGCGCCAGTAAGTTAATATCTATGTATGTAACAGTCAACCTCAACATACATACAGCTATTCATACACCAATACATACATACAGCCATGCACGTAAGCGGGATCGACCGCGTAGATTGTAGGCCCCATGCATGTGGTTGGGTTAAACAGCATCCTTTTTATGGATGTCTGGATAGCTCAGAACGCATCGTGATTAGTCTGCAATTTGCGGGCGATTCGGTGCCACAGATTCGAGTCCCAGCAACGGCATGGAACAACTTGTAAGGCCAGAAAGGATTTAATTATCTCCTGCACCAGTGCGTTAATGTATATGTATGTAATAGTCAAATACGGCATACATACAATATATAGATATTCATACATCAATACATACATACATTATGATACACATAATTATACACAAAGTGTAAATCAGATATACATACATTTTGTACATAATATCGAAAATGTTAACACAGACTGAACTTACCTGTATTTAATGCCACACAGATATACTCTTTTACTGTACAGTTTAATAAACTTCTTTTTCTTTTTTTTTTAAACACGCCTCACCTGCGAGTACACCAGAGGTTATGATCAGCCTGTGATATGTGGTGTGACGTGTCAGACTAACCACCATACTGACAATGCAAACCAGGTGAGCGACACAAGCCGTCACTTCGACACCTCGGACAACCACATCTGAGCAGAAAAAAATATATATTAATAACAAATGAGCATGTTTGAAACTACGACCAATTGGTAAAACAGAGTTAGAGAGGAAACCTGCTGCTGACATATAGGTTTATTCTACCGAAAAAGTAACAAGGGGTTATTTTGTTTAAGCACTTTGACGTAGACAGGACAGTATACACCACGGCTTTTGACGTATCAATCGTAGAACTCTGGTATATTAAAGGTCGTGGTATGTGTTATCCTGTCTGTGGAATGGTGCATATAAAAGATTTCTTGTTACTAATGGAAAAATGTAGCGGGTTTCCGCTCTCTAAGACTTTCTTCTTGTTCTTCTTTTCGTTAGCTTGTTGACTACATGTCGAAGATAGCAGTGACTATGAACTGTACGGTTCTATGTAGATCACTTCTTGTGCCATACAGCTTCTTCTGGAGAGTTGTTGTAGTTGTCTAGGTAGTCTCCCTCAGCTGCTGAAGGTTTATGCAGTTATGGATGACAACTCTCTCTAAGACTATATGTCAAAATTACAAAATGTTTGACATCCAATAGTCGATCATTAATAAACCACCGACGATTAATAAATCAATGTGCTCTAGTGGTGTCGTTAATCACATGGAGCACTGGTTGGGATGGGAGAAGCGGGATCCAGGTCAGTTGGTAGAGCGTTTACCTGACGTGGATCAATTATCTCATTGTTGTTGTTTTGTCCCAACCAGTGCCCCTTGATTGGTATATCAAAGGCAGTGGTATGTGCTATCCCCTCTGTTGAAAAGTGCCTATAATAAGACTACTTACTATTAACTGAAAAATGTGTATAACAAACTACAAATGTATGTACTAAATAAAACATTTATTAATTTATAGGCAATACGTAATAATCGCTGTTTACCAATCTCACTATACTCGTAACTTTGTGATCTCGCAGTGCAATGCTAAAAGACTTGCAAAGAGAATGCTTTGTTGTCTATCAGAGCCTAAGAGACCTTTGTGATTGATTGATTTCAACTTATTTTCGTGCTTATATCCAATTAAGGTTCAAGCACGCTGTCCTGGGCACACACCTCAGCTATCTGGGCTGCCTGTCCAGGACAGTGGGTTAGTTGTTAGTTTGTTAGTGGTTAGTGAGAGAGAAGAGGGTGTAGTGGCCTTACACTTACCCATTGAGCCCTTAAGAACTCGCTCTGGGTTGGAGCCGGTACTGGGCTGCGAACCCTGTACCTACCAGCCTGTAGTCCGATGGCTTAACCACTGCGCCACCGAGGCCGGTCGACCTTTGTGAATTAGGCCCCAGAGCCGCAGTTTATTTTTGCTTTGTAAAGATGTTGCACCTCAAACTTTGACAAGGAACTCTCGCGTTTGGTATTTAACGCAAACCTTACCATCATCGTTTTGACATCATTCGCAATACATATCTAACATGTCTAACTGTAATTTTATTTATATTTTAAATTAATTTGTAAACTAGAACGTCATATTTTCAGTACATTTTAACAATTAAAAACAAATCGATACAGGACATTACCTGCTCAATATAAATCTGATATTTTGATGGAAATAGGTAAATACATAAATATAATATGAAACGTCTAATCAACCAATTTAATTAATATACATGTTCCAGGTTTTAGATTATTATTTTATTTATATCTTTTTTTTTTTTTTTTTTTTTTTTTTTTTCTTCTTTTTTTTTTTTGGGGGGGGGGGGGGCAACTCACACTATGTATGTAAGGTATATATGTATGTATGTATGATTTTATAAAATTTAATACATTTTAAACAAAAACGTTTTATGGGGCATTACCCTCGTTCCCGTTACAACAATTAAAAGGCATACTGTCACAGATTTAAGGACCTTATTTCTCTAAAAATTGACCGGCCTCGGTGGCGTCGTGGCCATCGGTCTACAGGCTGGTAGGTACTGGGTTCGGATCCCAGTCGAGGCATGGGATTTTTAATCGAGATACCGACTCCAAACCCTGAGTGAGTGTTCCGCAAGGCTCAATGGGTAGGTGTAAACCACTTGCACCGACCAGTGATCCATAACTGGTTCAACAACGGCCATGGTTTGTGCTATCCTGCCTGTGGGAAGCGCAAATAAAAGATCCCTTGCTGCTAATCGGAAAGAGTAGCCCATGAAGTGGCGACAGCGTGTTTCCTCTCAAAATCTAACCACGACGCCACCGAGGCCGGTACATTAATCCAAAGTAGGCGAACATGCATTGTTCAATCTCACGCTAACTAAACGTAAATTGGACACAACCACCTGAGGCGGAACTCCCAAGCACGGGTGTTTCAAGGCTGGATGCATCTCGTGAAAAACGAGCACCTACCTCAACATGCCTCAACAAGGAAGTCAACATGCCTTATATATACTCCATCCCAAACAATTAAGCAGTTTATGATCGACATCATATATATTGTAATTAAAATTAATAGATGTCCGTTCTTGTTCATTTTATGGTGCTGAATTCTGGGTATTGTTTTGGCACAGACACGTGTGTATGATATATTGTTGATATTGATAAAATACGTCAAAATACAGTTAGAAAAATTAACATTTATGATTTAATATTGGTAAAAAAAACCCTTTACGTTGCTCGTTATTTTGCGGGAATATGTACCTAGACAACTAAGATATTATATTCTCTAATAAAAGAACAAAAACCTTCAGTGGAGAATGTAACATCTTAGTCTAAAGTCAAATCGTTTAACTGATGAATGTGATAAATTTAGACTTTCGAAGAACTTTGTAATTTAACGAGGTGGTCCGAATCCCCGCTTCTCTCCTTGAATTCGTGCCTGATCAGGGACATGCGCGAAAATTACCGAAGTACTCACTTTCTTCGAATCCTAAGTATTGGCAATGAGACAGGTCGTTAAGGCAATACTGCCACAGTCCATACAAGAGAACACTGAATCCATTGCCTCCGAACCGAGGCAGATCAATCTGGTACCAAGTTGGCGTGCCACAGCCAATCAGGAAGATCACAAAACTGGTAAAAAGTCCGATGATTCCTAGTTTATAAAAAATCGGATATTCAGACCACCGAACCATGATGGATTGGTGAGATCCCCACTAAGGAACATCAGCTCGCCAAGTCTGGTCTAGTATCACACAGGCGTAACGACCTGTGCTGTGTATACGGCTATGAAATTCTGCTTATGAATGGTGGGCGTGTTTAGGGGCAATATAAATTGCGTTACGCAGTCGTGTTATCCATTCAGGTTTATGAAGGGAATATGAATAGGCACGGTAACTTGTTCGTCTACGTCTTTGTAACAATACGACTATGAGTTTTAGTCTGTCATTTATATACGTAGCTGTTGTTCTCTTCTTCTTTTTATGACAGGTAACCTATACCAGCCAAGCTGCTAAATGTTTTTTGTCAATAATTTCAATTCAAATGGCTTGATGTAGCAAGAAATTTTTGTTTTGGAATATATTTTAAAATAATAAAATAAAATAAAAATAAATATAAATGAAATGAAATGAAAAGTAATAAAAACATAAAATAAATAAATAAATATTAAAAAATACTTTAAAAATTAAATTAAATTAAATTAAATTAAATAATTTTAAACGTGCAGTGTATAAAAAGCATTTGGTCAAGATACATATAAAACAGATATATTTACCCATGGAGCTTGAAATAATATTTTATTGATTAGTTTAAGTAATGCAATTCTACATTTAACTAGTCTATTGTTAATTTGTCTCTGCTAGTTTTGTAAATTTCTAGTATAAACAACTCGAGAAAATGTATTTTTTATTTAGATCTTCAGCAATGTTTTTCAACATTTTAACTGAAAATTGAACCCGGTTTTGTTTTTCCAAAATAAGAGAGAGAGAGAGAGAGAGAGAGAGAGAGAGAGAGAGAGAGAGAGAGAGAGAGAGAGAGAGAGAGAGAGAGAGAGAGAGAGAGAGAGAGAGAGAGAGAGAGAGAGAGAGAGAGAGAGAGAGAGAGAGATGATTTTAGTGAAGAATGGGGCGTTACATTAATTAAGTCGACGCCTTTTAATAAACAAAAAGTATCAGCAAACTAACAACAAAGTAATTCTCAGCAAACAATAAAATGGAAAGCAAAAAATATTTTAACCGCATGTGTTTTGGCGTGTGTATTGAGTTAAAACTTTATTATAGTTGTAACCAGGTGTTAAGGTTGATATTTTGTTGTTACATTTGGAGCCCAACGTGATATCTACATCTATCAAACCAGCACATCATCAGGGACGACGTCGAGAGCGACGCGACGCGACCCGCTTCGTGGGTGTCATCCACCGCCCACAGATGTTTCTTGATAAGATCAGCAGCAGAATTTCCCGGGTGTGAAGATCCGTATTTCTTGTGTGTTCTCAACAGTGCGTTGAAGATGTGTGTTTAATTGTTTTCTCAATCGTACCTTGCGAATAGCGCCAAGTTGAGAATTTTTTTTATTTTGTTAATTTGTTTTGTGTGTGTGTAGGCCTAAAAAAAAATATATATATATATATATATACCGGTACATATCTTATTACAGTACAGTGATTGTGTTGTGGTCACTGGTTCGCGAGTTCCAAACAAGCCACTTATTTCGCGATACGCGTGAGTGTTTGACATTAGTCGGGTTAGACACGTGCAGAACTTTGACACTTGACAGTTTTCCACGAGTTGCAGTGAATTTTCCATGTGTTGCAAGACTTTCCAGATAGTGTAAATATGTATGTATGTAATTAGATTAATTTGTTGTATTTTGTGTACGTTCATATTGCTATTCAGTGTGTCGTAATTAGTCAGTGTTTTAAAAAGTAATATTTGCATTGTATTTATAATTAAATTACTTTCAATCGAGAAAGGTCGGAAGTAGTCGGAAAGTACTTAAAGATCGGAAGTCATCGGAATTTCCGGAAATAGTCGAAAGTTGTAATTGTGAAAGGTGAAGGTGATCTGATCGATAACTTCCTGTTTCGGTGTTGATATATATGGGGTTTTTTTTCTCATTTGTTGGAAACTTGTTTCTGTTCTAGCTGACAGTTATTTAGTGACGATATATGGTTTGGCCTATAGACAGTGTTAATTTTGTAATTCGTATTTTTATCTGAAAGTGATATCAAATTTTCTACCTTAATTTCAAATTTATATTTGATTCAGATTGTTAGATAACAAATCGTAACTATTTAAGCAATAGACTGGTCGTTGACTGGTAATTGTTAAATAGTTCATTTTTTGTTGGGGGGTTTTTTTGTTGTTGTTTTAAAAAAAAAAAATAATAGTGCATAATTTGGAGAAAAAAATTGTTAGTTTTTTTTTAATTAATTTTTTTTCTTGGAAATTTGAAATATATATTTTTTCTTCTTTCTTTCTTCCTTAAACATCTATTCCTACTCTATAATTAACAAGGACACCTAGTGCACTATACTATATAGTATTATAGACAGATACTCATTGGACAGATACTCATTGGACAGATTAAAATGACAGTTTGTTTTCAGTTGATGAGTTACATATCAGCTGATATTAAATTTCATTAGTGGTTTGGATACAAATACATTAAATAGAGTGTTGTGATTGTTTTTGTTTTTTCTGTACTGTAAGCCTAAGGTATTTAATGTTTTGTTCTTCAGATATAGCCCTACTTATTGAGATGAAGAATTTACTTCGATACTGAATGATATTTACATAATTTATTTTTATTGCAGTCAAGATTGAAATCTAATTAATTTCTGTTCCTACTGTTCATAGCCTATACTTGTGACTAATTAACTTTGATTTCAGCTTGTGTATGATATTCAACATAACATCTGAAGATTGATATTAATTAACCAACAGACGTGTGTGTGGTATATACTGGGTACAATTAGGTTGTTGGAGACCGACAGGTTTTCTTTTCTTTCAAAACTTAAAACTATTATTTTAGTTGAGATTCAAGTATTGTAGATTTTTACAGATGATTTAGGCATTGAATATTTCGGAATATATGATTGTTGTTGATTCAGTTGTACATATCTAGAATGGCACGGCGTATGTCCGAGGCAGACATGGTAGATGCATTAAATGCCAGTGGAAAATATAATATTGAGTATAAAGGCACAATTACATCTACTCCAAAGAAGGAATTTGTCCTGGATATGCCCCGTATGGAAGGATTTGAGCAGAAAGCCTTTCAAAAGACATCTTTTAGGGATAGTCAGATGGATCACCATGTTCATTCATCATCCTATATTCCAAAAATTACTCAGTTTTCTGGAGATGATCCACCTTAGAAGGGGGACTCATGTTTTATGGAATGGCGGTTTGATGTTCAGTGTCTGTTGGCAGATCCTGAAATGCCACCTCATGTTATTTTGCAAGCAGTTCGTCGGTCACTACGTGGTACTGCTAGATCCATGCTTATTCCTCTTGGTGAACGTGTATCAGTTGGAGATGTTTTAGATAAGTTGGACATTCTCTTTGGAAATGTGGACACTAATGGAATGATAATGCAGGAGTGTTTTAATTCATCTCAAAATGTAGGAGAGTCGGTGACAGCATTTGGTTGTAGACTAGAGTCAGTGTTGCAGTCTGCAATAAATGGTGGCTACTTAGAAAAGGAATCCAAGAACGATCTGCTTCGACACAAGTTTTGGACTTCATTGAGTTGTGAAAAACTGAAATCACAAACCAGACATACGTATGATACCATCAGGGAATATGATGCACTATTAAGGGAAATTAGAAAGGTAGAAAAGGAACTTAGCATGAGTGTAAATAACATTTCCTCATCAAACAAGAAGGCTCATCAACAGGCGATGACATCTATTACTGTAGATGTGTCTGTCTTAGAAACGAAGCTTAATAGCAAGATGGATAGTTTGGAAAGAAGGTTGGACAGGAAAATAGATGATACGTTCAATCTTATTTTAAGAAAGTTGGATAGCATGAAAGTAGAGGAAAGATGTTCAGATTTTGCAGGAAATAGAGGTCGAGGTAGAGGAAATTTTGGTCCGGATGCTGGAAGAGGCTATAGATATCAGCGTGGCAGAGGACATTTTGGTCAACTGAGTAGAGGTCGTGGAGGTAGTAATTTCAGTGAAGTCAGTTTGAACCCAAACGGGCAGTGATCTCTGACGGTGGCCAACCAGAGATCAACAGTCATCAGGTTCCTCATGATGATCAAGGCCAAACTTTTATTACGAGATTAATTGGTTCTTCCAATGAAGGAATGATACAAATTAATGGGCAGGAAACTAGAGCATTGATTGATAGTGGGTCTATGGTGACAACTATCTCAGAGACAGGATTCAACAAGTTGCCAGACATGCTTAAGCCAGATTTACTTAGCTTGGATAAATTAGGACTTCAGGTATCTGTAGCAGATGGCTCATGTTTGAAATACTTAGGATATATTGAGTGTTCGGTTGCAATTCCATTTTTGTCAGGTATAGAGTTTGATGTTCCTGTACTGGTGGTACCTGATACGGAATTTTCAACATTTTGTCCTGTGATAGTGGGAACGAATATTATTCGTTTGTGTAGAGATTTATCTGCAGGCGAAACACGTGAGTGTGACATTCCAACAGTTTGGCAAGTGGCTTTTGATAGCATTAGTTGTAACACTTTTAAAGTTAAATCTTTGAACAGGAAGCCATTACATGTAGACCCTTATCAGACAGTAGTCATCAGTGGAATGGCAAGAGGAATGGATAGTCATATTTCAGAAGTGGTCACAGAGAATTTGGAAGATGTCTCAGGTTTTACAGTCTGTCCTAGAGTGGTTAAGTTAAAGCAATCAAGTTACAATGCTAGAATATCCGTAAAGATTTGTAAGATGTCGGCTAAACCATTAATTATTAGACCTAGATCAGAAATCTGTAGTATCCAAGAGGTCAAGGTTGTTGACAGCATAGCTTCAGATTGTGAATTACCTGGCAGGAGTCATGACTTGTCTACACCAGAAGACATGGGTGTGCAGATAGAGACAGAAAATCTCAGTGAGGATCAGTTGTCCCAAGCTAGAAATGCACTTAGTCATTGGAAACATGCATTTTCGATAGGTCCAATGGATATAGGGAATACGGATCTGGTAAAACGTAGGATAGAACTTGAAAATGAGAGACCATTTAAACTCCCATATAGGAAGATACCCCCTTGCATGTATGATGAAGTCAGACAACATGTTAAGGAGATGCTTAATGCAGGGGTTATCAGAGAATCCAGTAGTCCTTTCTCGTCTAATATTGTGCTAGTTCGGAAGAAAGATGGATCTTTGAGATTTTGTTTAGATTACCGAATGTTGAACTCTCGAACTCACAAGGATAGTTTTATGCTTCCAAGGTTTGATGATGTAATCGACACTCTTCATGGATCAAAGTATTTTTCTAAATTAGATCTGAGATCTGGATATTGGCAAGTAGAGGTTGAAGAGAAGGACAAGGAAAAGACAGCTTTTTCTGTGGGCAAACTTGGTTTTTATGAGTGTAACCGAATGGGATTTGGCCTAACTAATGCCCCAGCAACCTTCCAAAGGCTTATGGAGAAATGCATGGGTGAGATGCATTTGAAAACATGTTTAATATTTATTGATGATATTCTGGTGTTTTCAGAGACGTTTGAGGAGCATATTAAGCGGTTGGAAGCTGTTTTTTCGAGACTTGTTGATCATAATTTGAAACTCAAACCATCTAAATGTGAACTTTTTAAAACATCTGTTTCATATCTTGGACATGTAGTTTCAGAGGCGGGTATATCCACAGATCCTGAGAAAACCTCAGCTGTAAAGGATTGGTCAGTACCTCGGAATATTAAAGAATTACGTCAGTTTTTGGGCTTTGCGGGGTACTATCGTCGCTTTATCAGGAGTTATGCAAAGATAGTGGAACCTTTGAATTCCTTATTTAAAGGTCATGGCATCAGCCCAGCTGCAAAGAAATCTAAGATGAAACAGAAGGTAGTTGTTAAATGTATGCCAGTATGTAACTCCCATTTATATTTTTATAGATACTGATTGATGGAATGTCAGGAGACATTTTCAGCAAGGGGGGAAATATGTAACCAGGTGTTATTTATATGCTAACTTATCATTAATTAATTCTTGTTCATTATATTTTATATACAGATACAATTAACTAATTCACTCTCCAACTGAATTTTATAGTTTGAGTTGAACCGGAAAGTACTGACTACCGTGACATGACATGACCTGACTTGATAGTGACACCTGACTAACCAAGGTCATGCATGCTTTTCTCACTTTTTTATCACTTACTAAATCCTCCTTGGTCACTCGTATCTGGAACCTGAAAAGGGTCAGACATTTTCTTATTGAGTGATATGTGATGTTGCTGGTGAGTTTATTATATATTTTTACTCACATGTTTTAGAATATGTTAATGATTTTTATGTATATATATATATACTACTCAAAAGAATTTAAGGGTCAAACATTTATAACCAAATAAGTTTCAGAGTGTATTAGATTGATGATGTAAACTACACCAAATATTTTATTTATTGTTCCATATTTACAAAAACCCACAAATAAACGTCACTGTATACAAGAAAGTCACATGACATGCTGTCAAAGTTGAAGGTTGTCAAACATGGATTTTACACATTAGAACATTCGTTTAATAGTGTGTGAATCCACCCCTGGCGCGAATACACTCGACACATCGTTGCCTCATGCTGTTGATCAGACGTCTGAAGAACTCTTGGGGAATGGCCTGCCACTCTGCCATAAGAAGTTGACCCAGATCATGAAGGTTGGCTGGAGAGGCATGGTTATCCCGAACTCTTCTGCCTAATTCGTCCCAGGCGTGCTCTATTGGGGCCAAGTCAAGCGAATATGCTGGCCAATCCATCCTAGCGATACCTTGTTGTCTGAGAAAGTCCGTTACCACCCTGGCGCGGTGGGGTCTGGCATTGTCATCCTGCAGAACTGCCCCGCCGCCAATCTGCTGAAGGCCTGGGAGAACCAACGGCCGGATAATCTCATTCAGATAGCGGATTCCATTCAGATTGCCATCCACCACATAGAGGGGGGTCCTGTGGTGGATAGAGATGCCGCCCCACACCATGACGCTGCCACCACCGAACCGGTGACGTTGTCTAACGTTAACGTCAGCGAAGCGCTCCCCAGGACGTCTGTAGACACGAACCCGACCGTCGTTGAAATGGAGACTAAACCTGGACTCATCAGTGAACATCATTCGACCCCACTGAACACATTGCCACCGCAGATGAAGCGTGCACCATTGACGTCTGGCCGTTCTGTGACGTGGTAGGAGTGGTGGTCGAACAACCTGGCGACGGCAGCGTAGATTATTGGCTCTCAGACGATTGCGTATGGTTTGATCAGACACTCGAGTTCCAGTCGCAGTCCGCAGATTGTCACGTAATTGGCGTGCAGTGGTTGTGCGTTGACGTAGAGTCATATTGGTGATGTAGCGGTACTCTCTATTTGTAGTGCTTCGGGGTCTTCCCGAACGTGGACGATTTCGAACAGAATTCGTTGCTTGGTACCGTTGCTACAGTCGGCCAACGACACTCTGACTGACACCAATTCTCAGAGCAACATTTCTTTGCGTATTGCCATCCTGAAGCCAAGCAATAGCCCTTCCTCGATCTTCGATAGTCAGTTGACGTCGTACCATTGTCGAATTTGGAGTGTGCACCGTACACGAACGCAAGCTCCAATTATACGGAAATTCAGCATTGGGAACATGGAATACACGTGCAAAGCGTGCAAATGAAGCGCTTTGTGAAAAAGCAAGTTATGGGCACTTAGCAGACCTTTCGCTTTCGCCCTAATTTACGTGCAAATGTAAGCATGTTTTCGCCATTAGAACTAGTCGACAGTGTCAATGACAGTGGATTTTAATTCATTTATGGGTTGCTTAGACCCACTTTCGTCAAAATGGAACAATACCATGCGTGACATTATGGTCTAGCTAATATAATTGACATTCAGAAAATAATGTCGAAAATATCGTCTGACCCTTAAATTCTTTTGAGTAGTATATATCAAGCCTATAACGTTACACTGAAACCCATACTTATAAATGTTATGTATTTTATTTTAGGTTTGATATGATGGTTACTAATAAAACTGAATATAAGTCGACCCACTGAGTTCAGTCATTCTGTAAACCACCCCAGAGGTTACATAGTCATATGCGGTATCCTATACAAAAGGTTTTGAAATGATGTATACTAATAGATTTTATTTAAATGTGTGTCAAAATGTCGTAAACCGGTTTCACACCACGTTTTATGTACATGTGAAAGAGAATCATAGGCGTATGTGAATCATTTTTACAGAACTAAACGTAAATGCTCGAATCTGGATAACCTTTATTCACATCATCATTACTGCCGAACAGCCTATAATATATACTCTTCACAAAAAGTAGGGGAACTCTAATAAGAATTTACAATTGCCAAAATTGTAAGGTATATTAGCTGTGGGGAATGGTTGTATGATAAATTACAACCAGTAGTTCAGTATTACAGTAGGTTTTATGACCACCAAAGATCTTGAAGGACGATTGGGGTCAGAAGTGAAATTTGAAAGTTGACGTTTTTTTTATCAGTAAATTGCAAACTCAAACAATAAAAATGACTAAAAACAAAACAATAACAACTGTATGATCAACAGAATGAAAACGATCGACAGAAATAATGTTCCACAGTGATTAATGGACCTTCCTGGAAATTGTCAAATCGAGAATGACACCCCACGCACGTGAACTGTGTGATGCATGCGAAAACTATGGAATGTGTTTCGGTGTCTTGATAAACAGACCTGAACGTTCTTTACTTGGATGTCTGTGGTCAAAACGTATGTTCGGTCTAATAGTTGATATTAACATTAATATTTCAGGTTCCCCAGGTTTTTGTAAGAGTATAGTTGCAAACGAATCACTACGTTGTTTTACGTGGACTACAACCAATCTCCGTGGATAGAATGATGGAAAAACATGCTGAAAAAGTTTCAGGCCAGTTCATTCTGCCCGAATATCTCTATCGCTTTTGCCCGAATTTGAAGATTTGCCCCCCCCCCCCCCCCCCCTCGCACGCACGCACGCACGCACACACACACGGCTCGTACGCACACACGTCTCGTACGCTTATATGGCCGTTATATAACATTTATCCTGCAACGAGTTGTTTTAAAACGTATTTAAAGAGTGAATGCAAGTTGAATACGTTTTTGAACAACGAATTGAATGTGTTTTTATACAACTAGTTGTAAGATAAATGGTATCTAACGGACACGGATGTAGTATTATCCTTTTTTTAAATAACAAAAAAAAACAGGTTTAAAATAAATTTAAACGTCTTTTTCAACTAAAACATATTGACGGGTTTTTCTCTTACAGGTAACTTATATAATTGCGTCAGTTTCAGGTTAATGTATACTTCACAAAGCAATCGATTGGATGGTATTACAGGGGCGACCTGGTCATCATCTGGGAGCAGCCAGCGTGCCTTTAAATTGTTATCACATATATGTGTTAATAGTTTGTGTTACCAAAAATAGCAAATGGTGTGTGTAAGAATAGGGCTTATTGCACATAAAACATTGTAATACGTGTGTTTAAAAGAAAATAGGTCGTACTACGATAAAACTATAAATATACTAGTCACAACAAGTTAAAAGCACATCAAATGTTCTTTTACCTTTTAAAAAATTAATTTAAAAACTTCAGGGGAGGTGATAGGTAATAAAAAGCAGTTTATAGACGTGGGTAATGCTTTGCATATTGCATGTATACCAGCCTTTTACTGCCAACCTGTTTGGTTGCTGGTAGAAAGGGTTTTGCTAATGCATTAAAAAAAATCGAGAATTGTTTTGGGTTTGTTTTGTTTGTTTGGGGTTGTTATGTGTTGTAGTTTTTTCTGTTTTTTGTTGGGTTTTTTGTTTTTTGTTGTTGGGTTTTTTGGTTCTTTTGTTGGGGTTTTGTTTTTGTTTTTTTTTTTTGGGGGGGGGGGGGGTTGGGGGGGTTGTTGTTGGGGTTTTGTGGGGGTGGGGGTGCCAAACAGGACACGTGCTCTCCACCGTTTTGATGTTCACAATTTTTTATGTCTGATTAGGGTTGGTATAAAATTATTTGGATAACAATGCTACCAAGACATAAACTGAGCAGTTTGGGCTGTGTCTAAGGGGTCCTGGCATTGCTGAATGATGGCGAACCCATGAGACCAGGAGCGAGACACCTGCAATTGAGTAATTCCGTCATCCAACAGCTGAAGGGCGTTTTTGTACCGTTTTTGTTTTTGTGCTTGGGGCCCATTTCACAAAACATCGTAAGTTTACGTCTGCGACTAGCGGTTATACCAGTCATACGTTTACACGTGTTTCACATCTATTTCACAAAACATCGTAAGTTTACGTCTGCGACTAGCGGTTATACCAGGCATACGTTTACACGTGTTTCACATCTATTTCACAAAACATCGTAAGTTTACGTCTGCGACTAGCGGTTATACCAGTCATACGTTTACACGTGTTTCACATCTATTTCACACAGGGGCGGGACGTAGCCCAGTGATAAAGCGTTCGCTTGATGCGTGGTCGGTCCAGTATCGATCCCCGTCGGTGGACCCGTTGGGCTATTTCTCGTTTCAGCCAGTGCTGCACAACTGGTGTAACAAAGGTCGTGGTATGTACTATCCTGTCTGTGGGATGGTATAAAAGATCCCTTGCTGCTAATCGAAAAGAGTAGCCCATGAAGTGGCGACAGCGGGTTTCCTCTCTCAATATATGTGTAGTCCTTAACCATATGTTTGACGCCATATAACCGTAAACAAAATGTGTTGAGTGCGTCGTTAAATAAAACATTTCCTTCCTTCTATTTCACACAGAAAATTACATCATTGTGGAAGATGGAGCATTTTAGGGACAGAAAAGAAGAAGAAGAAATACATGTATGTGTACTTCAAACTATATTAGTGTTCTGTTAGTAGTAATAAGAATTGTGATTTAGTCGTAGATTTACGTTTGCGTGCAAAACTAGGCTTACGATGCTTTGTTAAATTGGGCCCTGAACCTCTTTTGGATATAAGCACGTAAATATTTAAGTAACAGTAACAGTACCAGTGGCAGGGCGAATGAGCTATCCCACTCCAGGCTCAGTGGTCATATGTCCCTTAACTTCTTGTGGCTAGTATATAGATAAATCAGATGCATGTAAAACACACTAGATATATTACACGTAACTATGTATTACTATACACTGGACTAGACGTTGATATTATTTTACTAAGCTATTTAACCAGGTTAAATAAGAATTAAACAGATTTACTATTCTTAATTGGGCGACATTAGAATATAAATTAGAATCTGAGATAACTATCTATACAATAATGTATGTATGTATGTATCTCTCTCTCTCTCTCTCTCTCTCTCTCTCTCTCTCTCTCTCTCTCTCTCTCTCTCTCTCTCTCTCTCTCTCTCTCTCTCTCTCTCTCTCTCTCTCTCTCTCTCTCTCTCTCTCTCTCTCTCTCTGTGTGTGTGTGTGTGTGTGTGTGTGATTTCTTCTACCCCGTCTCTCTTTGTCATTTTCTGTCCTGTCTATGGTTCATATAAAAGATCCATTGCTGCTTTTCGGTAGAAAGTAGCCTGGCATTGTGGTGGCCTCGGGTTTCTTCCTTAATTCTAGACCAAGTATCAAAATAACCATAGGTTAAACACCAAAATAGCTGTTGTGTAAAATACTCTACGGTGTTTGTTCACCTAACATACCTTTCCCACGTTTTCATTTCAATCCGAACATTGCTCTGCACTTGATATGTCAAAGATCGTACATGAGATTTGCATGAGATTTGAATGTGCTTATAGAAAGCTTAACTGTTCAACATGAATAATAGAAACAACCTATGTAATGACAGAGCGCTTCTTTTTCAAACACAACATCAAGTATTAGACTTATCGATCGTATTACGCTTACCAATGACATCTACTTATTAAAGGCTCTCTCTCTCTCTCTCTCTCTCTCTCTCTCTCTCTCTCTCTCTCTCTCTCTCTCTCTCTCTCTCTCTCTCTCTCTCTCTCTCTCTCTCTCTCTCGAAACAATCATATTAAATTAGACAACATATATCTGCACTGTAAAATGTGCTCAGGTGTTCGTTGAAATACATTTAAGATATATACTGTGTATTGCGTCTACGGCATAGCGTCCGCGAGTGATCGTTCTCCTGAACACGATCCTCCATGTCTACTACATGCATAAAACTAAACTGATAACAAAAGGGTAAAGTTTGTTTTGTTTAACGACACCACTAGAGCAATATTAATCATCGGTTATTGGATGTCAAACATTTGGTAATTCTGACTTATAGTCTTAGAGACGAAACCCGCGAAATGTTTCCATTAGTAGCAAGGGACCGTTTATATGCACTGTCCCAAAGACAGGGTAGTACATACTACGGCCTTTGATATACCAGTCGTGGAGCACTGACTGGAACGAGAAATAGCTCAATGGGCGAACTGATAACAAATACATTATTATATGTGTACAAAACGTGTTTATTATAATTAATAATATTAAGGCCATGTAACAAATTATATATTTATAATAATAACATGCATGACATGTTATTATTATTATTTACTTTTATATTAATATCAAAACAATTATATACACGTTTGAATCGTATAGCGATAAATATTTGTATAAATATACACCGAGTATTATTATTTCAAAGACAATAATTATAATACGCATTAACACTACCGTCACAGCATTACACTAGCACACACGTTCCATAAAATATTATACATATTATATGTTAATATGTACACACCATTTAATATATTTGCCAAGTTCTAGTTACACGACTGTTTGAATCAACCGTATGTTACATTGGCGATTCCTGAATGGGATCACAGGGGCTCTGTGGCACTCCCACCCACACCAAGTGCCCTTTTAATTATTTTTCTTTAAAACATTATCATCATCAATAAGATATAACGCTAAATAGCCCTGAAAACACTATGTCTATGGGCATTTTTATTTCAAAATAGTTCAGGCAGTATGCTCCCGATACCCTCTACAGATCTGGTCCCCTTTGGGAGATAGGCTTATTATAAGATAAGACTCGTTTGACAAGTTACTTGTCTATGACACCCCCTATGGAGTAATAATTGACTTACGTATGAAATGGTTGATCACACACACACACGGTAGGTAGGTAGGTCGGTAGATGGGTAGATGGAAGATAGATAGATAGACAGATATACAGACACACACACACACACATACACACACACATATGAATGTATATTGTATATGGGATGTGAATACGAGGTGGCAGTTAACTTTAATGTAAAGTGACAAAGGGCTTGATTGTGAAGTAACAGATGACATGAATATGAAGTGCTAGAGAACTTGAATACGAAGTGGCAAACACCATGGATATGCAAATACAGACAGCTTGAATGTGAAGTGATTTGTGGAATAGGTATGAAGTGCTAGAGAACTTGAATACGAAGTAACACAGAACTTGGAGTATAAGGCTATAACTATGCTGTTTGATTCGGAAGCGATAGGGGATACATAATTTGAATAATTTGAAAACTGCTGTTGCTAATCGAAAGAACCAATTTAGAAACCACCATACAAACACTTTGCATGTATCACGATGTGCATTGTCACTTTTAGATGTTGAACTTCATGATACATGTACCTTCATATCCCACCATACAATTTCAAGCCTTGTAAAGTTTATATACTTAACTCCAAAAGAAACGCGAAAATTTTAAAATATTAAAAAACCCACATTTGAATAAACTATGTACAAATCGATTAAGTTGACCAATAGCCATCTTGTCAGCGTATCCAATTCCACATAACGCATGAAAAAAACGAGTACAGTGTGACGTCACGCACGTGCTGAAATTGACGACCAAAATCGATCTGGAATGCAAAACGGGTGGATCATGAAAGATGCGAATTGCACGTGAAACACTACCAGGCCTGGGTATAAAAGAAACGCCAGACAGCAATGTTCAACTCATTTTACGAGTAGCGATACAACGATGCCACGACTTAACGCTGATTCCAGACATAGAGCTTTGGGGAATTTGGAGGCCGGAATGGATGCCAGGCAGGTTGCACGTGCTTTCGGTGTCCATGTCTCGACAATCTACCGTCTCATAGACCGATTTCTACAGAACAACAACGTCGTCGACCGTCCACGTAGCGGCCGTCCCAGAGTGACGTCACAGCGCCAGGACCGTTACATCGTCCGAACTCACATGCGTGATCGGTTCGTACCAGCCACCACAACAGCCCGGCAGACAGTGGGAACCCACAACCGCCCCGTTTCCTACACCACGGTACGACGTCGTCTGATCGCCATCCATCTGAACTGTCGTCGACCGTACATTTGACAACGTCTCACACAGCGACACCGCCTTGCACGACACAACTGGGCTGTTCTGCATCGACAGTGGCGGAACCGACAGTGGCAGAACATCGTCTTCTCCGACGAAAGCCGCTACTGCTTAGATAGGGCCGACGGTCGTATGAGGGTGTGGAGGCGTCGAGGTGAGCGCTTCACAGATGCGTGTGTTATGGAGAGGGACCGTTGGGGAGGACCTTCCGTCATGCTGTGGGGTGCCATATCCTGGGGACGTCGTGTACAACCTGTCATCTTCGACAACAACGGCCGAGGACGCGGCAGGGGCGTCACAGCATAGCGCTACATCGACGAAGTGCTCACGCCTGTGGTGGTGCCTTTTTTCGCGGGTCACCGTCAGATGGTTTACCAGCACGACAACGCCAGGCCACACACGGCACGGGCCACCCAGGCATTCCTGGCACAGCACAACATCATCACAATGGACTGGCCAGCTTTAAGCCCGGATCTGAACCCCATCGAGCACTTGTGGCACGAGGTTCAGCGCATGATGAACCAACGCCCTGCTCCCGTGGTGACACAGCAGCAGCTCCGCCAGGCCGTCGTGGACACCTACAACAACGTGCCCAGGGCCTTCATCAGGAACCTCTTCCTCTCCATGGGTAGGAGGTGTGCGGCGGTCATGGCCAGCAATGGCGGACACACCCGCTATTAGTGGACATGTTTGAGTGGCATGTGACGCCATTGAAGAAGCGCCATTGAAGAAGTTTTTCATAGAAACGATTATTTTAAGAACTTTGGGACGTATTTCAATGAGTGCACTCAAAACCTCCAATCTACGTATTCGCGTTTCTTTTGGAGTTAAGTATATATAACAATATATAATCTTGAATATTAAACAATTATAGATGGTTTTTATATGAAATGGCAGATGGCTTAAATAAGAGGTGAAAAAAGACCTGAATATGAAATCGCATAAGACAGGACTATGAGCCAATAGAATACTGGAATATTAAGTAATGGAATATTTGAAGAAGATGATGTAATAACGCCTTAATATGTAGGATTTCCACCATCTGCTTTTCTAACCATGTCAAAGTCTCTGAACAGGAAATTGTCACAGAACACACCAGGCTTGGTGCTCATCAAACTATTAGAGTTCAGACTCGAGGCTTACAGAGTCTCAGACTTTAACGCCATAGCAACGTCATGCAAACAGAATGCGTGAGACGTCAGCAGAGGTTTGAGTCCTCGACCCATATTTTCGAAGCAATCTTAGCGCTACGAAATCGTAAAAGCATCGTAGGCTGTAACGTCACTACGGCACATGCCATAGTGACGTCATAGTTTACGATGGTTTTGCGATTTCGTAGACTAAGATTGCTTCGAAAATATGGACCCAGACTCTTTAAAGTTTCAAAAGCGCCGACCCTGCATCTCAGTATCTTTGATCATAATCATAGCGCTGCGACGACTGGTACATCTTTCTTTGATTTCCGCTGTAGTATTGGTAATGATCTGGTTCGTAACCCGATTTGTACTGCGACCGATACCCGGGCTGGTAGCGGGGTATGTCCTGCATGGGCATCTTGTCTCCACCACTGTAACCGTGTTGGTGGGGCTGCTGGTACTGCGACTTCTGCAGCTGTGAATGCTGGTACTGGTGGTTTGGCTCCATCTGGTGTCTCGGCATCTCGCGCATGGCCAGGTCCGACAGTTCGGAGTCTTCCTTGCCGGGATCGTGGAAGTAACAGCTGGCCACGACAGCCGCAATGGAGAATATAGTGACGAGGCCAGACCCGACAACGGCCAGAGCAAATGACCAGGACAACTTATTGCCACTGCCAGAAATGATCTGGTTATCAATGCCCCAAGTGGCGTACAGTATTTCTCCAACGATGCCGAAAACGCCTGGAAATGGAAGCGATAAATACATTTAAAAAAACAAAAACACAAAGTTTAATGTTTGTTTTGTTTAACAACGCCACTAGAGCACGTTGATTTATTAATCATCGGCTATTGGATGTCAAACATTTGGTAATTTTGATATATAGTCTTAGAGAGGAAACCCGCAACATTTTCCTATTACTATCAAGGGATCTTTTATATGTACCATCCCACAGATAGGATAGCATATACCACGACTTTTGATATACCAGTCGTAGAGCACCGGCGGGAACGAAATATAGTCCAATGGTCCCACCGATCCCAGACCGACCGCGTATCAGTCGAGTGCTTTACCACTGGGATACGTCCCGCCCAACTAGCATAGAAAGTTGAATACGTATTTAAAGAAAAACAACACTAGCAAACAAACAAACTGGAAGACGTATAGTAATGGAAATATTTACTGAAATAATTAATAAGTGTACATGCATGTCATAAGTAAATAGACAGATAGACGGACGCTCCATTGGTAGAGCGTTCGCTTTAGGTGGTTAGATTGTAGGATAGAACCCATCGGTGGTATGTCTGTGAAGAAAGTGGATATAAAAAGATCCATTGCTGTTATATATGTATATTATCGAATGTTTCACATCCAATGGTTAATAAAGGAAATATTTTATTTAACGATGCACTTAACACATTTCATTTACGGTTATATGGTGTCAGACATATGGTTAATGACCACACAGATATTGAGAGAGGAAACCCGCTGTCGCCACTTCAAGGGCTACTCTTTTCGATTAGCAGCAAGGGATCATTTATATGCAACATCCTACAGACAGGACAGTACATACCACGGCCTTTGTTACACCAGTTGTGGAGTACTGGCTAGAACGAGACATAGCTAAATGGGTCCACCGACGGGGATCGATCCTTGACCGACCGCGCATCAAGCGAACGTTTTACCACTGGACTACGTCTCGCCCCCTCCAATAGTTATTGATTAATAAACCAACGTAATCTATAGATGTCTTTAAACAAAACAAACTTGAACGACTGCAAAGCTGGGACCGTTACTTGACTAAAAAAACAAATGTGTTTTCTGTTTTATCTTGCGACTGTCTTGATGTCTTAAAGACAGATTCACCTACTAAATGACCCAACAAAATATTGCCTGAAAATATTACATTTATCTTGTCATGAAAAGTATTAAACATACAATCAGTCGCATCGTCCGTATATTTCATTTTTTTAATGATATTTTGGTATATAATTGAAGAAAAGAAGAAAAAATCGTCCATTTTAATTAATGCTTCCAATTAAAATATTAGTTAAAGAGGAACATACACATAGTGTATTATTTCAGTTGTCGTAACACCTGTGATGCTGCCCTTAGCAGATCTATAAATGATCGTGAGACCATGCCTTTAAACATAGAAGTCAACACCCTAATGACGCTCGGAATACTTCGGTCGAATACAGAACCTCCGGTAGTCATCGTGTCTTACCTGCGAGTATTGCCGAGATGACAATCGATAAAGGGTTGGCGTTTGACGAAAAGAATCCTATAAAAGCGTTGATCACGGCTGACAGATGAAAGGCGCAGGCCGCTATCTCCATACCCCGAACAACAACAGCTGCAATAAAAAAAAAATGAATGATATTATTAGTCTTTTTTTGTTTGATAAAGTTTAAGTGTTATAATGTATTTTTAATACATGTTATGGGGTGGTCAACACTAGAACAAATAAAATATTTGATTTCAATTTGATAAAAGTTAAAGTTAAACTAAACAAAGTTTAGTTAAACGACACCACTAGAGCACATGGATTTATTAATCATCGGCTACTGGACATGTGGTAATTTTGACTAGATTAGAGAGGAAACCCGCCATATATTTCTATTAGTAGCAATATTAAGGGATATTTGTATATGTACTACCCCAAAGATAGGATAGCGCATACCAAGGCCTTTGATATACAAGTCAGGTGCACCGGCTAGAACGAAAAATAGCTCAGTGGGCACAGCGACGGGGATCGATCCTGGACCGACCGCGCATCAGACGACGCTTTATCACTGATCTACGAATAGCCGCATAATAAAAAGGAATTAAAAAGGAATTACATAAAGGTGTTTGGAATTATATAAATAAATAAAAAATTAAACTGGTTAATTGTCAATATAAAATATTATATTTATATTATGAAAATAAGAAAAGTCAAATTGAACAAAGATGCCATTAAAAATAGTACATATGAAAAGTTGAATGTTGAAAAATTTAGATTTTATAAAAGTTGTAACTATAAAGAATATGATGAGTATTGGTCACCTTGGTTCAGTGTTTTAGAAACAAGTAACAATTAATAGGAACATATTGTGTTAATAGCAGAGAAATGTAAGATTGATAATACAGTTTGTTACGTATGATAGACATATATAACTCGGGACTTGTCTAAAACATGTTCTTTTTCTACATCAGTCTTCTGTATGTGTGTGTTGTTGTATGTGTTGTTTTGTCTGTGGAAACGTGCATATAAAAGATCCTTTTCTGCTGATGGAAAAAAAAATATGGCAGGTTTCCTCTCTAAGAATACATGTAAGAATTACCAACTATTCGAATCCAATGGCCTATGGTTAATAATTCAATGACTGGGTTTCGTGACCGTGTGTATACCGACCTATAAGCCTAGGGCGTAACCGCCACGTCGCCCAGGTCGGTTTGAAACTTTCGCCGTCATTAAACAAGAATGTCATGCATGGCATACCACCTTAAGGTATCCCGTCACATCCCAGGGAACAATCCCAGCTACGGGTGGCAAACGCTAAAGAAAACACCATCCCAGGTACACATCACCGTACAATTGTATTGAAATATCGTATCGGTCCACTTACTTATTGCAGTTCAATGCTAATATTCTCAATTGCTCACAACAAATTAAGCAACTTAAGTTCTCCCACTCCTCTCTCCTCCATTAAAATCATCCTTCCAACTATATGTCGACTTATTTTGACAATAATACATGTATATCGCATACATGCCGGTGTCACAACACTCAAAAATGTCAGTGACATATATTGAACAAGAGCAGACAGCTAGTTCACTGCAGTTGCAGTTAAAATACATCATGTCAATCAATCCTGGAGGGTGGGGGTGGGGGTGGGGGTGGGGGATGGGGGGTGTGGGCGGGGCGGTGGTATTCTTTTTGGATTATTTTCAATTTTGCTCCGCGATTGATATATCGAAGCCCGCGGTATGTACTGTCCTGTCTATGTGCATTCCCGGTAGGAGTGTGGCGTCAGGGACAGCCAGTTTCCTCATATCCGCCATCTCTCTGTCTCTGTCTCTCTCTCTCTCTGCCTTTCTTCTCACTCTATTTTGTTCTCCATAATTTAACATGGCTTCAGTTATGGAAGGACATGCATGCCTTTCTTTTGTCTTTATTTTTAGTTCATCTACTGATCTACCCTTGGCATATCTAATAATAATATCTACGGTCCCCATAAACTCCTACGATCAAGGGTCATAACCCTTTGAAAATGGGTAAATAGCCATGAAAGTTGAGCTTGATCTTTAACAGTACATGATACGGCATGAGTTCGACGCGTAAACACCCCCAGCTCTGTATCATTTGGCATTGCAAAAAAAAAACGTTGGAAAACTTATTTTCACATCTCCTGAGTTCAAGGGTAAAAACTCTGTCAAAAATAAGTAAATCCATATGACAGTCAAACTTGATCTGTAACAGTACACAATAAAGCTATACACAAAATCAATTTCAGCTCATTATCTCGATGCATTGTGACAATAAAAAGATACGTAAAACTATATGTGGGACATACGGACAGACAGACAGAGAAACAGACAGACAGAGGGACAGAGATAAAACCTATAGTCCTCTCCGGTTGGACAGGTAGGAGACTAAAATTATTATGATATATAAAAGCATTCACCTGCGTGTTGCTCGATATAGTTGCAGTTGGAGAATCCTTCATTACATGCCTGCCACAGTCCGGCTTCCAGTACCCCATCTGTAGTCAGACTCACGCGATACCACACGGGCGTTCCAAACCCGACCACGAAAATGACGAAGCTGACCACAATTCCAATAGTTCCTATTTTATAAATGATCGGCGTTTGAGACCAGCGCGGCATGGTGAAGAGACGTCCAAAAACTCGGACCCGAGCGCGGTGTCCTCAGACGTGTTTTGTTTGCTTATTCTTTGGTAGATGGTATGCGAGGAGTATAATATTTCTTGTTGACGATACCGTGACCTACCTGTACATACCTCGGTGTTACCGCCCTCCTATTAATACTCACAGTGCCATACAGCGAAACAGAGGTACGCAGCTCGATCCACCTGACTAGGCGTACCCGATAACAGGCTATCAAATTTCGTGAATCAGACTGAATTATTTGTATAGCTTCTCAGTGCAGGCTTGTGCTACTTAAGTAAGGTGGAGATAACGGGGCGTGGCACGTCTCCTTTGTAACATAGCGGCCTTCAGGACGTAAAATGTCCTGCAACTTGATTTTTGTAAAGTATATATTTCTAATTTCCATAGTACAAAATATATATTAAAATTGTCTTAAAAACTATGTTAAAATCCCAACGTTTCGTTTAAAAACTTTAAACTTCGTCAGGGGAATAAAACACAAATGAAATGAAGTTAAAAACAGATTTGCTATAAGTGAACAGAATCTAAAATAACACAAGCTAAATAAACAAAGAGAACTAATCAGGCAAACTGGTAATGAAAGGGTCTAATTTAAACAACAAAGGGAGAGTCCACAGCTACCCAAAGCCACCGGAATGATTTTCATTTAGTCCATGTGGCCACTAGAGCACATTGATTTATTAATCATCTGCTGTTGAGTGTCAAACATTTGATAATTTCGACATATACTTTTAGAGAGGAATCCCGCTACATGTTTCCATTATTAGCAAGGTATCTTTTATATGCACCATTCCACAGATAGCTAGTACAGTACATACCACGGCCTTTGATATACCAGTCGTAGTGCACTGGCGGGGGGGAAATATAGTCCAATGGGCCCACCGACGGGGGAGATCGATCCTAGACTGACTGCGAATTAAAGGGATATTCCTGAGTTTGCTGCATTGTAAGATGTTTCCGACTAATAAAATATTTCTTCGATTAAACTAACATATTAAATATATTTTCTTGTTTAGAACATCAGTGTCTGTATATTCAATGTGTTTCTGGTCGTCTTAATATTTGTAAGAAACCCAAAGTGGATTTTGTCTTCAAATAATTTCGTACGTACGAAAAAACATATTTTAGGAAATAAAATGCAATTTAACCCAGTACAAATATTAGAACGATCAGAAACATGTTTATTATACAGCAACTAATATTTTATGCAGTAAAATATATTTGCTATTTAATTACAATCGTTAAATAGTCTCTGTTAGTCGATAACATCTTAAAAAGTGCAGCAAACTCAGGAATGTCCCTTTAAGCGAGCTCTTTACCACTGAGCTACGTCCCGCTCATACAATGTTAATGGTTAAGTGGGGTTGTTATTTGATACACTTTGCAACCGATGAACACTATTATTGATTTTGCATGTTATGTCACGAGTTTGTAAAGTGATACCAATCGATCGATACGCTTAGGCGTGACTATTAACTACAATATCCACGATTAAAAGTACCAAAACACGACTGTAAATGGGTACAAATCTTCCTTATATAACTGAACTTTTAAAAGTAAGTACATTGACAAAATATCACTTCCTGCAATATGATTATACTTCCTCCGTGCTGTTTTTACCATTTGAGAGTCGGGAATCTTCAGGACACACATAAAATAGTTGAAAAATCCTGTCATGTTATTATTATTACACTTACAGGGCTTCTGGAATTTTTATAAAATGCACTAGCCGTGGGATCGGTGATTTAAAAAATTTACTAGCCACGATTAAAAATTCACTAGCCCTACTTCTCTTTAAGTTAATAACATTTTACTAAATAATAGTAATAATCAGATATGTCACCTAAAGAGGGAGATAGAGCTTAAAAACACTAACATTGGGAGTTGAGGTGGGGGCAGGATATTCATATTTACAAAATAGACTTAACTGCAACATTTGACCAAAAAAATTCACTAGCCGTCAGGCATGGCAATAGTAGTTATTTACATTGAATATCACTAGCCATGGGAGTGGGGCTACCATAATCTAGAAGCCCTGTATTATTATTATTATTAATATTATTATTATTATTATTATTATTATTATTATTATTATTATATATACATGTATATGCATGCATACATACGTACGTACATTGCTATCACCTGGTCGGACAAAGTGTCATGGTGTTTTTTTAATAGCCCTATACCTGTAGTTAATAAATTAGTATGATAGACTTTCATAAGGAGCAGCTTTTTGGTGGTCAGAAAATTAAAGGAATGTTTCTTTAACGACACCTCAGCACATATGAAGTACGGTTATTGAGTGCAGAACATGGCTAGTTCGATACTTAAGAAAGTGGGGGAATCCGCTGCCGTCATATGGGCTACTCCTACAGAACAAGGAATGTTTTATATGTATTTTGTCATAGACAAGATAGTACATACCATGGTCTTAGATGCACCTGTCGTGAGGTACTGGTTAGGACGGGCAACAACAACAACAACAATAATAATAATAATGATGATAATAATAATAATAATAATAATAATAATAATAATAATAATAATAATAACAATAATAATAATAGCAATAATCCCAGCAAAAACAGTAGGTTCCCAGCCGGTAAGGCTTGAGAACCAAATAACAACACCTGTATCCCCACGACTGGTATGTTAAAGGGTGTGGTGTGTTCTTTCCTGTGCATGGCATATACTATAAAGAAAATACTTGGTAATAGTAGCCTATGTGATCATATATAACGTCATATATCACTATCAAGGCCAAATGTCTTATTAACCACATGTTATATCTGTCGTTTTAGCCTGTGTGCCAAAATGTTAACATCTTATTTGTCGAGTTACCGTAGCTGCCATTTCCAGGTTACGTTTATTTTAATGTCTTAGTTAGTAGGTCTGCCCTTCTGTTTCATATTTACACCTGTTGTCATCCTGGCTGATGTCCTAGGACCGGTTAGTCAAACATAGTTAAATTAACCTTTGTTGGTCTAATATTTTCTTCTCTTTTTTTTCACAAATGCAAAATAAACTTAGATTTCATTATGTACGGATACTATTGGTTGTTCTAAATTACATTTCAACATTATGTCCTCAATTATTATTTGTATTGATTCTGTCCTTGGTTTTGAAAATTTCTGTTGAGCATTATTTAAGCTAACTTTTGAACAACCGGCCCCTGGGCCCATATTTTCGAAGCTATCTTAGCCTACGAAATCGTGAAATTATCGTAAGCTATGACGTCACTATGGCGTTCGCTGTAGTGACGTCACAACCTACGACGCTTTTACGATTTCGTAGCGCTAAGATGACTTGGAAAATAGGGCCCCTGGTCTACAAAACTTTTTCCGAGATGTAGTTAAAGCCTATCTTTTCATTTTGTGTTCATTGGGATATTATGGATGTTTTGCACCAAATACAATCCCGTAGACAAGTGTAGTAGCAGGTGTTAGTTCTAACTGTTATATGCAACGTTTCAAACAACATATACATCGTAGATATAAATACTATAACATCTTATTCTTCTTCTTCTTCTTTTGTCATTCTTGTAATGATATCACGGGGAGATGTTTGCTGCCAGGATTAATCTCACAGTGACATGGAGGGATTCCTGGTCTCCATGAAGTTTTTCTTCTGTGTTTTTCGGTGTTGACCAGTGAGCTCTTGAAATAAATCACAGAAATTGGGGGCGAGGGTCAAGCTGCTAATTTTCGAGATGACAGGAAGCGTCATTGACAACTTGCCTCAGATCACAGTTATCTTCCCATTTGGTTGTCCGGAAATTTGTCCGCGCAAGTAGTCCGCTGTTTGACTGTGATTATTTCATGGCAGACAATATTGAAGTGGCAACTATCTGACTGAAGTTGACAGGGGAGAGCATGTAGTTTGTAAACATGTGTAACTTGTTGACATTGAAGACGACTTGTTTGTGGTAATTTTGACCCATGCAAAAGTAGTGCTTTTTGTGTAAAATGGGTGTACTCCGGCCAGGTTTAGAGGGTGTGTTTGTTTAAACCAATATCCTGGGAGAAAGAGCTGGACAACAGGTGTTGTCCTTTTTCAGGGTACGTTTCCCTCAGGGAGGCAAAGGGCCTGCTGATATTAATAAAACTGTTATAGCCACTAACGCTATATAGAAACATATAGCGTAATTAATTGTGGTCTGTGGCCAACTCCAGTCACATCAATTTTTTGTTTTAAATGGAAGCTTATTAGTATGGCGATCCACATAGTTCTTAAGCATCATAGTACCTAATACATTAAAATTAGTTCAAATCTATTAGTTAGAATATTTAGACAGACAACATTTTATGACAGCATTTTATGACAAGTCCTGTGACGTGTCACCAATTGCACTCGAACTTTGACCCAGACCAAATGCTATTTGGTAAGTTTCTACCTTCGCCGAGGAACTGGTTGATAGACTGTATGTAACAGATGTGAAAATAAACACAACTACGCCAAGATGTTAATGTTTAATTTATTTTATTATAAAAATATCAAACACTAGAATTGTCACCATGTTAAAAGTATAAACATTGTGTACATAAAACGTAACAAATATATGAACAATTCAAATATGTTACACACGATTAGAGAGTAACGATTATTTAAGGTTATTTGACCATAAATATAACATCATATATTACACACATACAAACATTAAAATATAATACTTTCATTATTAATAAATAATACAACTTGAAAACAAACAATGCTTTATATCATTGATGTAGGTAGAAGGCAATTGTACTGGAATAAAAACAAACAAAAATTAAATAGGTTATTTTAAAAACATATCTTTGGTTCAACGAGTTTAAATAATTTTAAAACACACATAAAATTACAATGGCAACACAATTCATTACACAATCATGGATATGATGGGTGTAGCTGGAAGGCAGTTGTACTAGAGATTTAAATTTTGTTTAAATACAGGACAAATTGTGATGTACCAGTGAAAGATTATTATCAATCATTTATCGGTTTGATTATTGATTATAAAAATCCATTCTCGAGTGTGTGGGGAAATGTTAACTATAATTGTTCCTCCAGTTTACTTGATGGAATTTATGTAGATATATGGATGTTTAATCCGTAATCTAAAGTAAATGATATATCTTCGGTATAACGGGTTACACGCAAAATCAAAAAAAAAAAAAAAAAAAAAAAACCCTAAAAAATCTATTTCTATATCTTTTAATTAAATCGAGCATTTGTTTATTGCTTATCAAAAACGTATTTTGTTGTAACATTCTTATGAATATGTAAGCATACATGTGTGTTTACAGAAATCTATTTACATTTTTAACGTATTAATTGTCAATCATGTTGCCAAGGGACTAGTACAATTTGTTTTGTGTGACGACAACACTTGAGCCAATTGATTAATTAATTAATTAATTAATTAATGGCTATTGGTTGTCAAATATTTGTTAACTGTCACACGTAATCTTCATACGATATCTGGGCCCGTGCTTATAAAACTCTTAGAGTTCAGACTCAATCTCTAATGACGTCACACACATACAATTTGTACGGCGTTGTCATGACATTACTGTCTCAGACTCTAGACTCTAAAGGTTTTATAAGCACCAGGCCTGGTAGACTTTTCCGTTAGAAGTTAGGGATCTTTTATAAGCACTTTCCAAACAGGCAGGACAATACATGACATGGCCTTTGATGTATCTGTAGTATGACACTGTTCGGGACATTACAAAACATCAGTTAAAACAAATCACAGAATGGGTCCACTGAGAGGATTCGATCCTACGACCATAGCACGTCCGGTGATGGCTCTACCGACTGCGCTGGATTCCGCCCCCTATTACAAATGTTTACTTAAGTATATATTCCTCTTAATATTTTTAAAAAGAAGTTTGTTTTGTTTAACGACACCAATAGAGCACCATTTATATGATTTATTAATCATCGCTATTGGATGTCAAACATTTTGACAGTCATAGAGAGGAAACCCGCTAAAAAAAAAGTCATTAGTAGCAAGGGATCTTTTATATGCACCATCCCACAGACAGGATAATACATACCACGGCATTTGATATACCAGTCGTGGTGCACTGGCTGGAACGAGAAATAGCCCAATGGGCCCACCGACAGGGATCGATCCCAAACCGACCGCGTATCAAGCGAGCGATTTACCACGAGACTACGTCCCGCCCAGAGTTTTAATAAATAAAATTTGTTCTTCAAGTATGACTATTCATTAATTCACCGGATTTAAGTCTGGTAGGTGATGGGATCGAAACCTATACAGTGTGGGTTTTAGCCTTTATTTTCTTAGGCATATAGTTATGATGGTTTCGGTCATTAGATAAGTTTTATGGAATTCATAAATTCGATGCTTCATAAATAATGTAATAATAATTCGTGGACTCATAAATTAGAGATAAGAAAAACAGGCATTCTGAAAGTATTGCTAAAGCAATAAATGTTTCTTAAGTTCAAGGGCTATAACTCTGTCAAAACAAATGGCCAACATTATGAAAATCAAACTTAAATATGATAAAGCTGTATATACAAAATTTCAGCTCAGTAATTTGAGTCACTGTAAAAAAAAGTCAAGAAAACTATATGTAAATCAGAGACAGACGGACGGAAGGACGGACGGACGGACAGACAGATAGAGAGACGGACACACAATATATAGGCCCCTCAATAACTAATAAAATTATACTTAATAAACTGACTGTTATTCAACTGTAAATAAAAATAAAATTCACCATGATAAATATGTATATTGCTATTAACTCTGTCCGTACGTCCGTAATTGAACTCAATCAGTACGTTCAGCAATAAACGAAGCCTACATCTAGGCACACACGAACGAACACACACGCTTTGGTAACCATTGCGTTGTTTAAGCCACTCAACAAGTTATCGCATCCTAATTTCCTGGTGTTCTCTTCTTCCATGATCTCCATAGTAATAATATTATTAGTAATAATAGTAGGCACTATTTCCAGAGATAATAATTTGAAGAGTGTCTACATTTTTACAGTATGGTTCCCATATTCATGTAATATGTCACAAATCGTCGCAGACTGTTGCAGATCATCACAGATTGTTATTTACCGTTGCAGATCGTCGCAGATTGTTATTTTCTGTTGAAGATCGTCGCAGATTGTTATTTGGTTCTTGTAGATCGTCGCAGATTGTTATTTACTTCTTGTATATCGTCGCAGATTGTTATTTACTTCTTGCAGATCGTCGCAGATTGATATTTAATTCTTGCAGATCGTCGCAGATTGATATTTACTTCTTGTAGATCGTCGCAGATTGTTATTTACGTCTTGCAGATCGTCGCAGATTGTTATTTACTTCTTGTAGATCGTCGCAGCTTGATATTTACTTCTTGTAGATCGTCGCAGATTGTTATTTACTTCTTGCAGATCGTCGCAGATTGATATTTACTTCTTGCAGATCGTCGCAGATTGATATTTACTTCTTGTAGATCGACGCAGATTGTTATTTACGTCTTGCAGATCGTCGCAGATTGTTATTTACTTCTTGCAGATCGTCGCAGATTGTTATTTACTTCTTGTAGATCGTCGCAGATTGTTATTTACTTCTTGCAGATCGTCGCAGATTTTTATTTACTGTTGCAGATCGTCGCAGATTTTTATTTACTGTTGCAGATCGTCGCAGACTGTTGCAGTATGTTGTAGACTGTCTCAGACAGGTTTTTTTTAATGGGAACATAGTCATAGATAGGGCACGGTGGATATATGACAGATCGAGAAAGTTGTCATGTATGAGAACATGACATCCAATTATGGTGTTCAGATGTGTGCAACGATCTGTGGCGAGTTACAGACCTTATGGGAACCAATTTACACCTCTCCACACTGAATTTAACCCCTATTCGGTCAATGTAGTTGTTTGTTCAGATCGAGGGGGGGCCGAAGGCTGTTGACGGCTGCTGTGAGTAACCTCCAGGGGCGCTTGTACCTGCCAGTATCCCGGTGGTGGCTGCTGCTGCTGTTGCTGCTGCTGTTGCTGCTGCTGTAGTTGTCCTGGCGCCAGTACCACACCAGGCGGCTGATTACCAACCGTTGCTGTATTCTGCTGTGTGTTGTAGTACACCATCGTCTGACCAGGTACCGGAGGCGCGACGCCGCTGTGGTACACAAACGGCCCCTGCTGCTGCTGTCCCGTCAAGGGGTGCACGATGTGGCCTCTGGTTCCTGCACTCTTCATGGAGGCGGCGACGATTATTACAGCTATGATGGACATCATGGAGCCCATGGTGTTGAGTGCGAAGGACCACGACAAGCCGATTGCTGCCGAACCAAACGTCGACATCAGATAGGCGCCGCCGACACCGTACAAAGCGTCGCCAACACACCCCAGGATGCCTACAATGAAGTACAGGTAGCAGTAATATAGAGTAGCAGCAAAAGTAGTAGTGGTTGTAGTAATGATAGTGGTGGTTGTAGTAGTGGTAGTAGTAATGATAGTGGTGGTGGTAGTAGTGGTAGTAGTAATGATAGTGGTGGTGGTAGTAGTAGTAGTGGTGGTGGTGGTGGTAATAGTAATGGTAATAGTAGTGGTGGTGGTGGTAGTAGTAGTAGTAGTAGTAGTAGTAGTAGTAGTAGTAGTAGTAGTAGTAGTAGTAGTAGTAGTAGTAGTAGTAGTAATAGTAGAAATAATAATATAAGTAGTAATAGTATGAATGTTAGAGAGAGAGTGGGATACACACACACACACACATATATATATATATATACATACATACATACATACATACATCATACATACATACATATATAGGGTGGTAGTGGTCGTCGTAATAGTAGTAGTAGCCGTTGTTGTTGTAATGGTAGATTGTGTGTGTGTGTGTGTGAGAGAGAGAGAGAGAGAGAGAGAGAGAGAGAGAGAGAGAGAGAGAGAGAGAGAGAGAGAGAGAGAGAGAGAGACGAGAGAGAGAGAGAGAGAGAGAGAGAGAGAGAGAGAGAGAGAGAGAGAGAGAGAGAGAGAGAGAGAGAGAGAGAGAGAGAGATTTTCACTGATCATCATTCTAAGATACCGTACCTCCTGTTATAACTGTACCAACCACACCAGAGGTGCCGTTTTCCGGCGAGCACGTGTTAACAGTGACAGCCACGATGACGCCTATTCCCAGGAATATAAACGCTAAAATCTGAATCACCCGCATAGCGTCGAAAGAAACTAAAACAGAATAGAGAACAAATAGGTTCATAAATGAAACATCCACAAAGAGTCTTTAGAAAAATAGAATAGAGAATAAATACGTCCACAAAGAATCTTTGGGAAAAAATAGAACAGAGAATAAATAGGTCCACTAAGCGTCTTTAGAAAATAGAATAGAGAATAAATAGGTCCACTAAGCGTCTTTAAAAAATAGAATAGAGAATAAATAGGTCCACTAAGCGTCTTTAGAAAATAGAATAGAGAATAAATAGGTCCACAAAGATAGGGTCTCCACGAGTACTCGAGTAATCGGGCACGGGTCGAATCTAGCAAGACTCGAGTCCGTTCACAGAACTCGAGTACCCGTACAAGGTACAATGATCAACTACAATACAATGGACAATGTAGGACAATAATTTCAGCAGTACATAATCAACGATATAAGTTACACAATCATTACATGATCATGCGCTAGTTTCTCTTTTTACCGGCCTCGGTGGCGTCGTGGTAGGTCATCGGTCTACAGGCTGGTAGGTACTGGGTTCGGATCCCAGTCGAGGCATGGGATTTTTAAATCCAGATACCGACTCCAAACCCTGAGTGAGTGCTCCGCAAGGCTCTATGGGTAGGTGTAAACCTCTTGCACCGACCAGTGATCCATAACTGGTTCAACAAAGGCCATGGTTTGTGCTATCCTGCCTGTGAGAAGCGCAAATAAAAGATCCCTTGCTGCTAATCGGAAGAGTAGCTCATGTAGTGGCGACAGCGAGTTTCCTCTTAAAATCTGTGTAGTCCTTAACGATAATTATGTCTGACGCCATATAACCGTAAATAAAATGTGTTGAGTGCGTCGTTAAATAAAACCTTTCTTTCTTTGTTTCTCTTTTTAAACTGACCGACCGTCCGTCACAGCACTTCTAAATGCAATACAATGGCATGATTTGGGATCCGTGTTCAGCGCTGGAATTAAGATGCATAATGCTATTATTTTACTTTATTCTTTAATCTCACCATCATCTAGTGTAAGTGTCGGGTACTCGGGTCCGGGTCGAGTTTGAGCCTCGAGTACTCGAGTCCAATATGTTGGACTCGTGGAGGCCCTACACAAAGAATCTTTGGGGGAAAATAGAACAGAGAATAAATAGGTCCACTAAGCGTCTTTAGAAAATAGAATAGAGAATAAATAGGTCCACTAAGCGTCTTTAGAAAATAGAACAGAGAATAAATAGGTCCACTAAGCGTCTTTAGAAAATAGAACAGAGAATCACTAAGCGTCTTTAAAAAATAGAACAGAGAATAAATAGGTCCACTAAGCGTCTTTAAAAAATAGAATAGAGAATAAATAGGTCCACAAAGAGTCTTTAAAAAATTATTAATAAAACAGAGAATAAATAGGTTCATAAATGAAACATCCATACAGCGTTTTTAGAAAACAGATAATTTACTTAACCAATCACCCGAAAAATGTCGAAATAGCCTTGCAACAGATGAAATAGAGAATAAATAGGTTCTTACACAGCCGTTGGTGTGAACACCATGTGTTATTATTGATAACACATGGTTGTTTACACATGTACGTGTGATAACAATTTCAAGACATATGACTGGCTGCTCCTAGGTGATGACCAGGTCACTACTACTATACATGCAATGAAAAACTACACGATGGTAATTGTGATGTATAGTTAACCTGACATTCATGGGCCTGTGACGCGTAAGTTAGCTACAAGTGCAACGGCTGTAAATAACATTTAGTCGAAAAAAAGATGTTAGAATTTGCATAAAACCTGTTTTTTGAGGATATGTAAGAAATAGAATAATACATTCGTATCCGTTAGATACCATTTATCTCACAACTCGTTGTTTAAAAACGTATCAAACTCGCTTTCGTTCGTCAGATACATTTTAAAACAACTCGTTGTGAGATAAATGGTATCTAACGGCCACTCATGTATTATTCTCCATATTCACAAAGCGTCTTTAGAAAAAAATGAAGAGGACAAATAAGTTAATAAATGAAACACCCACAAAGCATCGTAATAACGTTTAGAGAAAAAAAACCCAGACTAGAAAATAAATTAATTAGTAAATGAATCACCCGCAAAATGTCAAAATAATTTTGCAAAAGATGAAAAAAATATAATAAATAGGGTAATAAATAAACAGTGTAAAGGCATATAGAAAAAATACAACCAGAGAATAAATAAGTTGACAAACAAAACACGTGCAAAACGTCGAAATAACCTTTAGAAAGATGAAATTGATACTAACTAGGTTAATAAATGGAACTTGAAAATAGTGTCACAAAGTTCGGTGCTGTTATATGATAGTGTCGTTATTTATAAAGAAATACAAGAAAAAACGTGAAATATTTTGTGATCGAAGTCATCCAGCTATGCTTCTGGGCCGTACCCTGATCAAAATCCTAGGGGTGGGCACTACTTGTTATAAACAAACGAAACACTACAAATTAAACCCTGAGATGTGTATGATATTTTCTGGATTAAAAAAAAAAAGATAGAAAAAAAGTCAGATTCTCAGGGGTGCAACTTGGAAAAAAAGTGTTATGGCTTTATTTGGGTAATTAGTGACCTATAATCAGTAAAATCGATACGTTTTAAACCAACTCGTTAAATAATGGGTATCTAATGGCAACTCGTTTATTAACCTCTCTATAATTATACTGCAGGTACATATTTATGTAGTTACATTGCGTTGCTAATTCAAATACGATTGTGGGTCAGCTTTCATGATATAATATTGTTCTTGTGAATGCAAGGCGAAATATTAATACCTTGCGTTGATAGGATATACAATAAAGGTCTGTAACGTGATAATTGTTATTCCTCTACTTTCTACGATAATAAATCCATTTTCCGCTGTTATTGTTACTTTTCCATTTGTTTTTCATGAATAGTTAGACATTTGTGCAGATAGAATACTAACGGCCAATGTAACAGAAAGAGTTAAAAGTTTGTTTTGTTTAATGACACCACTAGAGTACATTGATTTATGAATTATCGTCTATTGAATATCAAACATTTGGTAATTGTGACACGGAGTTTTAGAGAGGAAACTCGCTAAATTTTTTCCATTAGTAGCAAGCGATCTTCTATATGCACTATCTCTCAAACAGGATAGCACATACCATGGCCTTTGATATACCAGTCGTGGTGCACTGGCTGGAGAGAGAAATAACACAATGGGTCCACCGTTGGGGATCAAACCCAAACCGATCGCGCATCAAGTGAGCACTTTACCACTAGGCTATGTCCTGTCCCTAGTGTAAAGTTAATGCCGTAATTTCCTTGACATAAAATATATATAACCAAGCAGTTTCGTGTAACTAGGCCTACAATCAAATATATATAACCAAGCAGTTTCGTGTAACTAGGCCTACAATCAAATATATATAACCATTCAGTTTCGTGTAACTAGGCCTACAATCAAATATATATAACCAAGCAGTTTCGTGTAACTAGGCCTACAATCAAATATATATAACCAAGCAGTTTCGTGTAACTAGGCCTACAATCAAATATATATAACCAAGCAGTTTCGTGTAACTAGGCCTACAATCAAATATATATAACCAAGCAGTTTCATGTAACTAGGCCTACAGTTTGTCAATCTAAAAATTTGCGAAATCGACACTACATGCGCATGCACTGGGCTATATACTATTACTAGTAGGCCTAGCCATTTCACCAAATTGGGCTGGTAGGAATCGCTATATACTATTACTAGTAGGCCTAACCATTTCACCAAATTGGGCTATATACTATTACTAGTAGGCCTAGCCATTTCACCAAATTGGGCTGGTAGGAATCGCTATATACTATTACTAGTAGGCCTAGCCATTTCACCAAATTGGGCTATATACTATTACTAGTAGGCCTAGCCATTTCACCAAATTGGGCTGGTAGGAATCGTTATATACTATTACTAGTAGGCCTAGCCATTTCACCAAATTGGGCTGGTAGGAATCGCTATATACTATTACTAGTAGGCCTAACCATTTCACCAAATTGGGCTATATACTATTACTAGTAGGCCTAGCCATTTCACCAAATTGGGCTGGTAGGAATCGCTATATACTATTACTAGTAGGCCTAACCATTTCACCAAATTGGGCTATATACTATTACTAGTAGCCCTAGCCATTTCACCAAATTGGGCTGGTAGGAATCGCTATATACTATTACTAGTAGGCCTAGCTATTTCACCAAATTGGGCTATATACTATTACTAGTAGGCCTAGCCATTTCACCAAATTGGGCTGGTAGGAATCGCTATATACTATTACTAGTAGGCCTAGCCATTTCACCAAATTGGGCTATATACTATTACTAGTAGGCCTAGCCATTTCACCAAATTGGGCTGGTAGGAATCGTTATATACTATTACTAGTAGGCCTAGCCATTTCACCAAATTGGGCTGGTAGGAATCGCTATATACTATTACTAGTAGGCCTAATCATTTCACCAAATTGGGTTATATACTATTACTAGTAGGCCTAGCCATTTCACCAAATTGGGCTGGTAGGAATCGCTATATACTATTACTAGTAGGCCTAACCATTTCACCAAATTGGGCTATATACTATTACTAGTAGGCCTAGCCATTTCACCAAATTGGGCTGGTAGGAATCGCTATATACTATTACTAGTAGGCCTAGCCATTTCACCAAATTGGGCTATATACTATTACTAGTAGGCCTAGCCATTTCACCAAATTGGGCTGGTAGGAATCGTTATATACTATTACTAGTAGGCCTAGCCATTTCACCAAATTGGGCTGGTAGGAATCGCTATATACTATTACTAGTAGGCCTAACCATTTCACCAAATTGGGCTATATACTATTACTAGTAGGCCTAGCCATTTCACCAAATTGGGCTGGTAGGAATCGCGATATACTATTACTAGTAGGCCTAGCCATTTCACCAAATTGGGCTATATACTATTACTAGTAGGCCTAGCCATTTCACCAAATTGGGCTATATACTATTACTAGTAGGCCTAGCCATTTCACCAAACTGGGCTATATACTATTACTAGTAGGCCTAGCCATTTCACCAAATTGGGCTGGTATGAATCGCTATATACTATTACTAGTAGGCCTAGCCATTTCACCAAATTGGGCTAGTAGGAATCGTTATATACTATTACTAGTAGGCCTAGCCATTTCACCAAATTGGGCTGGTAGGAATCGCTACATACTATTACTTGTAGGCCTAGCTATTTCATCAAACCGGACTGTTTCACAGGAATCGCTATACACTATTACTAGTAGGCCTAGCTATTTCACCAAACCGGACTGGTTCACAAGAATCGCTATATACTGTTACTAGTAGGCCTCCCTATTGCACCAAACTGGGCTGGTTCACAGGAACCGCTATATACTATTACCAGTAGGCCTTCCTATATCACCAAACTGGGCTGGTTCACAGGAACCGCTATATACTATTACCAGTAGGCCTACCTATATCACCAAACTGGGTTGGTTCACAGAAATTGCTATATACTGTTACCAGTAGGCCTACCTATATCACCAAACTGGGTTGGTTCACAGGAACCGCTATATACTGTTACTGGCAGGCCTTCCTATATCACCAAACTGGGCTGGTTCACAGGAACCGCTATATACTGTTACCAGTAGGCCTACCTATATCACCAAACTGGGTTGGTTCACAGGCAGCGCTATATACTGTTACTGGCAGGCCTACCTATATCACCAAACTGGGTTGGTTCACAGGCAGCGCTATATACTGTTACCAGTAGGCCTACCTATATCACCAAACTGGGTTGGTTCACAGGAACCGCTATATACTGTTACCAGTAGGCCTTCCTATATCACCAAACTGGGTTGGTTCACAGGAACCGCTATATACTGTTACCAGTAGGCCTACCTATATCACCAAACTGGGTTGGTTCACAGGAACCGCTATATACTGTTACCAGTAGGCCTTCCTATATCACCAAACTGGGTAGGTTCACAGGAACCGCTATATACTGTTACCAGTAGGCCTACCTATATCACCAAACTGGGTTGGTTCACAGGAACCGCTATATACTGTTACTGGCAGGCCTTCCTATATCACCAAACTGGGCTGGTTCACAGGAACCGCTATATACTGTTACCAGTAGGCCTACCTATATCACCAAACTGGGTTGGTTCACAGGCAGCGCTATATACTGTTACTGGCAGGCCTACCTATATCACCAAACTGGGTTGGTTCACAGGCAGCGCTATATACTGTTACCAGTAGGCCTTCCTATATCACCAAACTGGGTTGGTTCACAGGAATCGCTATATACTATTACCAGTAGGCCTACCTATATCACCAAACTGGGTTGGTTCACAGAAATCGCTATACACTATTACCAGTAGGCCTACCTATATCACCAAACTGGGTTGGTTCACAGAAATTGCTATATACTATTACCAGTAGGCCTACCTATATCACCAAACTGGATTGGTTCACAGGAACCGCTATATACTGTTACCAGTAGGCCTACCTATATCACCAAACTGGGCTGGTTCACAGGAACCGCTATACACTTTTACCAGTAGGCCTACCTATATCACCAAACTGGGTTGGCTGACAGGAATCCAGTGACCTCGAGCATGTCTGCCACAGACCGTACGCGTTGTCATCGGTGGATAGCCAAACTGGAGTTGCGAATCCGATAACAAACAGTAAAACACTTAAAAACACTCCAAATATTCCGATTTTGTACGAAGTTGACGTTTCGGCCCAGTTCGGCATGGTGTACGAATCAAATCGATTACTCCCGTAAATTGTACCCAACAAGAAGCACTGCTAGGTAGACAGAGGAATATCCATGTATATGTGTGTATATTGTGCAGGTCGAAATGACACATGTAACAAGCGATTGAGTCCGTAGAATAAAAATAAAAAAATAGCCTTAGAATATGAACGCATATCACAACTGATCGTGGGTTGCTAGGAGCGTAATAAACAAAACGTAGCCGGACACTTAATATTTACGACTTACACACAATGGCGTTAATGAGCCGTGATGTGCAGCATGTGGTCTATACCACCAAATCAATAGACTATTTTCCCATTCCTATTGCGCATGCGTACAAAGAGTAACGTCCCTTGACGAAATAGTCTCTATCACGGCTAATAACAAATTGGGGGCGGGGGGGGGGGGGGCGTAACAGACAGGTTTTTATGGGCGACTTGAGTAGCTTCGCAGGAGATGTTAAACTGTGGCAACTAACATGTACATATTTCGAATTAGATGCTACAATGGCCGAGAAAAACGGTCCGCTGAAATTTACAGCGGAATGGTTCAAGTTAAAAAGCAGTGCAACAACTTGGACAAAGTCTCTGCGACTTGTATCCGAGGGTTTTCATAACACCAGATTAAAAGACTATCTCGTAATAAGTATAAACAAAACACACACACACACACACATATATATATATATATATATATATATATATATATATATATATATATATATATATATATATATCAGAATGTGTTTTGTTGCATTTTTCTTAGTGTCTATCTAATTGGGAAAAGTTAAAAAAAGGAAGAGATTTTATGCTGTTACATGTATATCCATAAAGTGGGAATTTAAAAAAGGGGATTTAAGGGGGGGGGGGGGTCTGTTTACCCATACACACGTTTTTATACAGTGTCAACACGAACGCATTGAGTATTATACAAAATATATTTATTTTCTTTACTGTTAATGTGTTTTCCACCATATCTAAGTATATAAAATACTAGACGGACCTGTGTAGGAACGTCCTGTACAGAGCCGTCATCACTCTATATATATTTATATATCATTATTATTATTATTATTATTATTATTATTATTATTATTATTATTTAAGGAGTGTCTGTTATTTCTTTTACGTTCATCGGGGTATGAACAAAATAAATCATCCGTAAACTGTGTGAATCGGCGAAGCCGTTCTCACATAAGTGTGCGGATGATGTTTTTGTTCATACCTAGATGAACGTAAAAGAAATAGCAGACAATACTTATAATTAAATTTGAAACATACTGAGTAATAATAACATTAAAAGTTAAGTAGAGAATCTAAGTAGAGAATACTAGACCGCCCTGTATAGGAACGTTCTGTACAGAGCCGTCCTGACTACATATATTTTGTATATATTTACACACGCACACGTTATATATTTTATTGAGTATAATCCGAAATATACATACATTTTCTTTATATACAAAATATATATTTATTTTCTTTACTGTTAATGTGTTTTCCACCATATCTAAGTATACTAGACAGCCCTGTGTAGGAACGTCCTGTACAGAACCGGTAAGGTTTTGGTCCCTTATCACTAAAGCCTTATGCGTTCACTGGCTTCCCTCCAACAAAATGTGCCGAACAAACCCTTGTACTTGCAGTAACATTAAAATCGTTTTCTACGTGAAACGATTACCCACAAACGTTTCCGATATCCATTGGCTGGATATCGATGGAAGGATAACGAATTTCCCGGACATATGCGAATGGAACAGTTAATAACTGAACAATGGTCGTGGCCTCCCGTTGCTTTTGCCCCCCCCCCCCCCCCAATTTGCAGATAGGTCTATTTTGTCGAGATCTCGCGAGTTCTCGCAGTTTGCGGCCTCAAGTAACTTCGTAACGGGCACATGCGCAGTGGAATGAGAAAGAAGTCTATTACCGAGAACGACAACAGGGGCGTATCGTGATCTGGACCTTGCATCACCAAAAACTCCATATGTATAAACCTGTATGTTTTAGTTCTGAAAGCGGACCATTTGCTTCAGCGGGGGGGGGGGGGGGGGGGGGGGGGGGGGGAGAGAAGAGTTCGTCCGAACCCCCCGAACCCACTGGACAACGGTAACACGTTTGGATAAAACAACGTTTTAATCAACACGTTATAAACATTGATATTAATATTACTACCTGAAACACGTCACAGAATAATTGAGTATATCTGTATATTGGGGGAGCGGTCATGGTGGGAGGAGGTAGTGTATATTGCCAGTTTCAGATATAATCGGGAAGCGACTGCCACAAAAGGAAGGAAGGAAATGTTTTATTCAACAACACACTCAACACATTTTATTTACGGTTATATGGCGTCGGACATACGGTTAAAGGGAGGGTAAACTCAAATAAGAGCCGTATGAGTTGGAAAGATGCATACCTGGACCACCAACACATACTGACACTTTAACAAATGAAAAACGCGTAATTTTAGAATTTAAAAAAAACAAACATGATTATTCCTGCTAACTGCTGGCAGCCATTTTGTTTCGTTTTTGTGACGTCCGGTGGTATAACGTGGGCGAAGTGACGTCAGCTCCGTCCAACTCCTCTAAGCACAGTGGTTTACACTGTGCTTAGAGGAGTTGGACGGAGCTGACGTCTAATTTACGACCTGACTTGTAAAACAACATAAATGACTTGATAGTATAATAAACTATTTAACTAAAAAAGAAGCTTATTATTAGGCCTATTGGTAGGGTACGTTCGAGCAAAAACGACCACTCACAATACCCAAGTGATCATTTTCTTTTCTTTGGGACTACATAATTGGTCAGTTTTGTGATTTTAGATGGGAAAGTCTACTTAATAAAGGGTTTTACAGAATTACTTACAGTAATAAAGCAGGACGGCTGGTAATGTCCATTACGATTTGAGGTGTGTCCGCGCGGCTATCAAACAATACCTTGTGATCTTTATAAAAGAGGCACGTCTTTTTAGGGTGTCTAGACACAGTGAAAAAGCCCAATGGGGCCACCGACGGGGAACCATAGAATGAAGGAAGGAAAAGTTTTATTTAACGACGCACTCAACACATTTTATTTACGGTTATATTGCGTCTGACATACAGTTAAGGACCACACAGATATTGAGAGGAAACCCGCTGTCGCCACTGCACGGGCTACTCTTTTCGATAACCAGCAAGGGATCTTTTATATGCACCATCTCACAGACAGAATAGTACATACCGCGACCTTTGTTACACCAGTTGTGGAGCACTGACTGGAAAGAGAAGTAGCCCAATGGGCCCACCGACGGGAATCGATCCTAGATCGATCGCGCATCAGGCGAGCGTTGTGGATTACCATAGAACCAAACGAACATTTTCATCCTTGTTTTAGTAGGACCAAGAACATGCTTCAATCACAGGAGGGGGCGGGATTTAGCTCAGTCTGTTGAGTGTTCGCTTGAGGGGTCTGTGTCGCAGGATCGAACCACCTCGGTGGATACATTCAGCTGATTGTTTTTTTCTCGTTCCAACCAGTGCACCACAACTGGACAAAGGCCGTGGTATGTGTTTTCCTGGCTGTGGAAAAGTGCATATAAAAGATCCTTTGCTGCATTAGAAAAAAAATGTAGCGGGTTTCCTCTGATGACTATGAGTCAGAATTACCAAATGTTTGACATCCAATAGCCGATGATTAATTAATCGATGTGCTTCAGTGGTGTTGTTAAAAAAAACAATCTTTTTTGTCAATCACAGGAATAGCTGGCGGTGCAGGACGTAGCCCAGTGGTGTAAGATCGATCCCTGTCGGTGGGCCCATTGGGCTTTTTCTCGTTCCAGCCAGTGCACCACGACTGGTATGTCACAGTCCGTGGTATGTGATATCATATCTGTTGGACGGTGCATATAAAAGATCCCTTGCTACTATAAGACTATATGTCAGAATTACTCAATGTTTGACATTCAATAGCCATGAATTCATAAATCATTGTGTTCTAGTGGTGTCGTTTGAACTATATTTAACAATAAAACATAATGCGAGAGAAATTACTGGAGGTGGGGATTTGGGGGGGGGGGGGTTGGTTTTTCTCCTTTTTTTGTTGGTTTTTTTTTTTTTTGGGGGGGTTGTATTTTGAAGAAATAATTTTATGTAAAATAAAGACGTCCGGGGTTATTGCGGAATAAAACTGAAGAGTTGTAACATACCGGCCTCGGTGGCGTCGTGGCAGGCCATCGGTCTACAGGCTGGTAGGTACTGGGTTCGGATCCCAGTCGAGGCATGGGATTTTTAATCCAGATACCGACTCCAAACCCTGAGTGAGTGCACCGCAAGGCTCAGTGGGTAGGCGCAAACCACTTGCACCGACCAGTGATCCATAACTGGTTCAACAAAGGCCATGGTTTGTGCTATCCTGCCTGTGGGAAGCTCAAATAAAAGATCCCTTGCTGCTAATCGGAAGAGTAACCCATGTAGTGGCGACAGCGGGTTTCCTCTCAAAATATGTGTGGTCCTTAACCATCTGTCTGACGTCATATAACCGTAAATAAAGGTGTTGAGTGCGTCGTTAAATAAAAAATGTCTTTCTTTCTTTCGTTGTAACATATTCCACCACTACCACCACCTACGCCAGTGATTCTACACAATATATTTATTTATTTATCTCCAGAAAATATTTAGGAGGCTGCAGGGCCTCGCCTTACCTATTTTCAGTCTGGTAACGGTTTCTATGATAAAATGTTCAAATATCACATTGCAATCCTTCGTATATTTAACTGTTCTAGATCTGCCCTTGTTGACTCCAGTCCCTCCCCTGGATTCTCCCTAGATATAATTCAATACCATTTTAATGGTATGTACCAGTAGTTAAATAACTTGTATATCGTCAATACAGTGTATATATTTTTGTATATATATCACGTTTTGTAATACATATATATTATAGTTGTTCATGTCATACGTTGAATGATTTTTACTAGTAAGTGTCATGACATGGGAATAATGTTTGTTCAGGGTTAAAGAGTTGTTGTGTGGAATGGGCGGGCTGGTGTTGGTGGGGGGGGGGGGATGGGGCGACAAGTTAATCATTCGACGCTGTAGTTATATAAATATCCTTTTCTCCGTGGTTTACAAAATTGACAATAGCACGTGCAATCATCGATAGCTTTTTATCAACATTATAATGAGAAAACAAAACCGAGTTAATTATTTCTCTATCAATGTGATATGAGCACAGGAATATATTGTAGAAATCTAGGGCCGTACGAGTGACTCGTGATGCAGCTACGGAAAGGTGTGAAATTCAAGGGTGAGTTTTTGATTTACAAAAGCCCTCTTTTGCCATAAGCTACTCTAGATTGGATCAAACGTGTTCCGTCCCTATTTTCATTTCAACTTATTTTAGGTGCTTAAACCAATTAAGATTCAAGCACGCTGTCCAGGGCACACACACACACACACACACACACACATACACACACATCAGCTCTCTGGGCTGTCTGTCCAGGACAGTGGGTTAGTTGTTAGTTAGATTCAGTAAATTATATAGTTTTAAAACAAAATAAAAATAAATAAATTATTTTAAATATTACACAAAGCTGGAATACATTTCACTTATCATACAGACAAATAGAACACGGCCTTAATTTGATGAAACTAGCTATAATGAATATATATATATATATATATATATATATATATATATATATATATATATATATATATATATATAAGTACCAAACATATCTCGAGGTCCATTGCCAGTCCCGGCATTTTCCCTATGTAATGTTACCAAATCGAGCACTGTTATCTCGAGCACGCTAACCTCGAGTACCAGGCTTATGTTGAGCACATTTTGGTGTCCCTAGGTACACTTTGTTGGTTTTTTCCTCGAAGTATAACAAAAATTACCTGCTTTGACTATCGCTTTTATTTGCCATTTTTGTTCTTCCCTAAATTCCTCCCAAATAATAAAGAGCACTGTATACATCCTATGATGAAAACCAAGACCTGAAGATAAGTGTGCTCGATGCTTTACGCATGGTCAATCAAGGATGGGGAAATGTAATGCCAGAACCAGATAGTGAAAATAACTCCGACGACGACATTCCATTAAGCAGACAATGTGTACCAATTGCCACTTAACGCCAGCTTGGTCGACTATTTGGACACGTGGAGACCGCGACCGATGACAACATTATTGACACAATAATCAGTGCAAGAAACACAACACTTGATGATGACGATGATGATGCTGGTGATAACGACGACACCACTGCCCCTCCAAAACGACCTACAACGACGGAGACGTTATATGCACTTGATGATGACGATGATGATGCTGGTGATAACGACGACACCACTGCCCCTCCAAAACGACCTACAACGACGGAGACGTTATATGCACTTGACGATGACGATGATGATGCTGGTGATAACGACGACCCCACTGCCCCTCCAAACGACCTACAACGACGGAGACGTTATATGCACTTGATGATGACGATGATGATGCTGGTGATAACGACGACACCACTGCCCCTCCAAAACGACCTACTACGACGGAGACGATATATGCACTTGATGTTGTGATAAACAGGATTGAAACGACAGAAAAAAACTGACCATCTACTAGCCGGATTAGCCCAGATCACAAGTCAGGTTATGACAGAGGACTTTAAAGCCACAGTTGCAAAGCAATCAAGGTCACAGACTTTTCAACCGACTTAATTTCCAAAAATTACTGATTAAAAAATCGTGCTGTTCGTTCTCTTTCTTTGAGTATTGATATTAAAACAAACCATAATGTGTTTGTGTTTTGTTAGTGTTCTTGATAAAATCATGATTTTGTGTCGAATAAATGTAACAAATAAGGAGGGGGGGGGGGGGGGGGTTCGAACGAAAAATGCAATATCAGGCTATTCACAAAAATGTCCACAGAAAATATAGACAAAACGGTTCGAATCGCCCCTGACTATATCGTTGTCTGTTATTAACTTTGCAAAAACATAGTAGTGACATACGTTTGGCATAATTTGTATCATCGACTATTATGTTTATCTCGAGTTACGGATATCTCGAGCTTGGTGGTTCGGTCCCTTCAACATCGAGATACCGAAGTTTGACTATATATATATATATATATATATATATGTATGTATGTATGTATGCGTGTGTGCGTGTGTGCGTGTGCGTGTGTGTGTATGTATGCATGCATGCGTGTATGGATGGATGGGTGGGTGGATGGATGGATGGATGGATGGATGGATGTATGTATGTATGTATATATATATATATATATATATATATATATATATATATATTAAAAAGAAAAAGTCAATAAACCTCTTTTAAAAGTCATATATTCCTCTTTAATTCAAGGGGACGGATGTAGCCCAGCGGTACAGCGCTCTCTTGACGCGCGGTCGGTCTAGGATCGATCCCTGTCGGTAGGCTCATTGGTCTGTTTCTCATTCCAGCTAGTGCACCACGACTGGTATATCAAAGGCCGTGGTATGTGCTATTTTGTATATGGGGGCCGTGGTATGTGCTATCCTGTATGTGGGATGGTGCATATAAAAGATCCCTTACTACTAATGGAAAAATATAGCGGGTTTCCTCTCTAAAACTGTCAGAATTACCAAAAGAGAGAGAGAGAGAGAGAGAGAGAGAGCGAGAGCGAGAGAGAGAGAATAATTGTCGATAGGTCAAAGAATCCTTTTGTCCATTCAATAATTCCACAGAACTCATTGAGCCTGGTTAGAATTTGTTATTAAATAATAATAATAGTAAATAATAATAATAATAATAATAATAATAATAAATAATTTAAAAAATAAACTACAAAAATAAATTTTAAAAATAATGAAATAAACAAGAAATATTTTTTTTTTTTAAATAAACAAAAAATTAAATAAAATACTATTTAATAATAATAATAATAATAATAATAAATTAAAAAATAATAATAATAAAACATGATCGTATGTTTTGTTAACAACTGTACTATACCACCTGCGGTTTTTAATTAATTTAAATTTATAGAAAGCTGTATTTCTTCTTTCTTTTAAGGATCGTTTTGTGGTATAGTGTGGTATCTCTATTTCGTATAAATTTTACCACTCCCAAAACGAAATTCTGTCTCTGCACTTGTTCCCATATATAATAGTAATATAATTTTTGCAACTGTTTAAGGAGCACTTTTGTGGAAAAAAATAAACAAAAGAAAAAACAAAAACAAAACAGTAACAGCAATATATTTTCATTTAACAGCAAAACGATATTTCCCGTAGGCCTACTTAAACCCACGCGAAATTAAGCGCATGGAATTGCTAAGATCATCTGTAATATTCTTGCACTATATATTGACTTGATTCTTGATTTGCTAGCCAGGATGGTGCTAGCCTGACAGGATTAAGGTCTCTACCCAAAGAAGCTGTTAGAACAAAATACGTTCTGGATATATGCTGGTTTCTGGTGTTGGTCTGTGGATGTTGTGGCGTGCTCAATTTAAGAAAACCATATCTGGAAGAATCGGTATACATGTTTTAATTGATTTGGTAAGTTTCGTTACTTGTTGATCAACTATTTTGAGGTGTTGCGATTTTATTAGCTTTGTCTAAAACAAGAACAAAGAATCCGTTTTCATCATCCGATTCGTGTTTATCTATTTTTCTAGTGGTTGTTGGGTTTTTGGGGGTTTATTTTCAGTTTGCATCTTGTCATGAAGCTGATATGGTTTCGAAAGGGACTTTATAACGCTTTAATTTTCTTGAATTTGAAGGTTTTGTTTACTGACTGAGCGTACTAGATTGCCAATTTATAAATCTTTAAAGACCATCCTTTTCTGTAATGCAGGTATCATTTCTTCAAGTTTCTGTTTCGATTTCATAATAGGCTTTGCATATCTGTCTTTGTCTTGAATGTGTGCCTTTTATTTTCTTACAATATTACCCAAGTCATCTATTTTAGAATCTTTAAGCGCTAATTGTGTGTGGGGTTTTTAATCTGAGAACTTTGTTGATTAAGACCGGCCTCGGTGGCGTCGTGGTAGGCCATTGGTCTACAGGCTGGTAGGTACTGGGTTCGGATCCCAGTCGAGGCATGGGATTGTTAATCCAGATACCGACTCCAAACCAAGATATGCTATTGATCTGTGAACAGTATAGCTTAAAATGGCGATTCATATTCTCGTCGCTTAAAAGTCAAATGATTAATTTCTGTAGAGAGGGTGATCCACCCTTTTTTCTATATAATAAACAAATATCTATCACAAATTCTATAAAACATGTTGGCATCACTTTGAATAAAAATCTAAATAACTGGGATCGAACCTTACAAGCATGTAAGACTATCAAGTCTACAAGTATGGTACTTTTGCAATCAGGGTGTCACCCACGCGGCCTAAATCCAGCTACAAGTGTAAAATTAGTTAATGCTCTTTGCTTATCCAAAGCTCTCTATGGGTGTGAACTATGGAACTCTATTACCAAAAGCGAGTTATTAGCACTAGAAAGGGCCTTCAGATTTGCAATAAAAAGTATTCAGGGTTTACCAAAAAGGACACGAACAAACATATGTTTAGGGTTAATTGGTACTATTTCAGTTGAAGCAAAAATAGACACTAATAAACTATATTTCCTAGGACATCTCCTTCGCTTACCTACATGGACGTTACCCTATAAGGTTATAACAAGCAGATTATTATGTTTTAAAAATATGTGCATTTCTTCTCCAGTTGGATTTGCAGCAGACATACATAGGATCCTTTGCAAATATAAATTAATTGCATACTTAGATGACTACTATAAAACGTCCATATTTCCTCCCAAACAAACATGGAAAAGAATAGTGAAGAATTGTGTCTTCGAGTTTGAGGAAACAGAATGGAAAAGACAAATATCTGTAACTCCGGATACTAATCATTTTCTACAAATCCACCCAAACCTACAAATACATAAAGCATGGGATATTTCTCGTTCAAACCCTTTGCTAAAAGAACAGGCACATCATGTTATAAGTATATGCGCTACATGGAGGCCTCGATCATCTCAAGGTTTTTGTTCCCTTTGTAATTTACATTACTCCGATCTTCTTATACATGTTATAATTAGCTGTCAGTATTTATCTAAAACCAGAGATGACTTTTGGTGTTCAATCTTAGATATTGGTCCAATTGAGCTAAGCACAGAATTGCATTATCTTTCAGACGAGGCGTTCATTACTCAATTACTATCTTGCAATCCGACCTTAAACCTTGATAAAGATACCACGAAATCCTATGTTGAGATTGTCGTAGAATTCATATATTTATTAAGTAAAACATATTTTAACACGTTAATTAATAACTGAGATACAGTGCACAGCAAAACGGCACACCTTGTGTGCATGTACAATTGTAAAATACATTTAATATTATGTTTATTTTGAAAATCGTTTTCTTTTAATTCTTCTCTGTAGTTATCACTAATATGTATACTTGTTTGTCTCTGTGCTGTAATTATTTCTTTGTATGTATATCTGTATATCTGTTGTTTTGTTGTTACAACTCTCTTTAAGAGGAATAAAGAATATATATATGGTTTGTGCTATCCTGCCTGTGGGAAGCGCAAATAAAAGATCCCTTGCTGCTAATCGGAAGAGTAGCTCATGTAGTGGCAACAGTGGGTTTCCTCTCAAAATCTGTGTGGTCCTTAACCATATGTCTGACGCCATATAACCGTAAATAAAATGTGTTGAGTGCGTCGTTAAATAAAACATTTCTTTCTTTCTTTCTTTGTTGATTAAGATATGAAAGAGGTTTGAGGCTTATCTCTAAGTATTTTTGTTTCACGTTCAATGTTTTTAGGTGTGTTTGGCGATACTTTATTTGGTTGTGATTGTTCGAGCTCTTTAGAGATTTTTTCGCTGATATTATTGCATAGGTTTGACTACCTCATGTTCTAACGAACTGACAGAATCAGTGAGATTTTGTAGTGACCGAGCAACATGAGAATCGTGGTCAAGAATATGTGGTGCTAGAGGGACATCAGGTGCGAAGTCATATTTTTCAGTGTTGTCAGTAGAATATTTGTCCTGATAACACAAGTGGCAGATATAACTGAAGTCAGTATATTCTATTAATGGCTGGAGATTATTCTCCGGCAATTTCGTACACGAAACTTGAAGCCAGTGTTGTCAATATTTACACTGTGTCATTTCTGCTGTGTCGAAGCCCGTACAACATTTTCATGAGCCTGGTGGTACACTTAGGGAAATACTTTCATGATATTGACTTTAATTATATTTCATCGCTCCACCCATTCACATTGTTGGCCACTTCATTCACTTGTGAGGATATCACAGGAAGGTGTTCAGTGAAATACAAAAAGTACGAATGTTCTTGTTCGTGAACTTTGGAGGTAGATTTGTAAATAGTCAAGTGGATAGTTTCGAGAATGTTTTCCTCAGTCAAAATGTGTGCTTGATTGGTCATTATTAAAACCTTTCATATGGCGATGAAAACTTAAAACCATTTTTACCTAATTTTGTGGGGTTGCCATAATCTTTTCGGAAGATCTCAAACCAGGTATTGTATAGCCTATAGTATAGTTTATTTGTTTAAACCTTGCGGCTCGTAGGCTTAAAATATATAATCATACATAAAAAGAAATATATACATGAGAGATTGCGGATGGACGTTCAAATATGTTGAGAACGGCGTATGGACGTTCAAATATGTTGAGAACGTAAATATGTTGTCTATTTGAGATATTTATCAAGATTACAGAGTCCTTTTTTGTTTTGAACAGATAATAATGTACAGGTTTATACACATTAGTACATTTTAGAGTTTATTGAAATAACTAATGACTGTGATTTATCTTTAACGGTGAATGGGATGTTACTGAATCGCAAGCATACATATCAACATCCGCACATTATAAAAAAATCTTTTGACACAATGAAATCCAGTAAGATAGGCACTAGTGAATTTTAAAATCTTTCTGTGGAATCTTTTGATGGTTACATTTATTAGGATGATGAATATTTGCTAAATATTTGTAAGCTTGTTGAATTCCAGTTACGTGTGCGCCACTTTTCAGTGATAACGTTTCATACGCCTCAGTTATGGACTGTTTCATGTTTGCTTTATACCCACGTGACTTAATTGGTAATATTGCTAATACAGATTATTTTCTACAAACCTTTGTGCAATTACAATGTAGCAACTAAAACTTCATGGATGATACACACTTTAGTAAGAAGTAAATAGTCAGTTATAAAAGAAAAGAAGAAAAATGAAGAGTTTCTAGGGTATATATTTGTTTTCTAGCTTTATAATAACCAAATAATAATATTTTTGTTAGTAACTTTTCTCTTTCTTTATATCGCATAACAGAAATCCTTATTTTTGATTAATTTCAATAAGTGTTCACTGTTAATATAGTTTATGAATGTTCTCCAAGTTAAAGACAGCTAATTAAATTCCATGTCTATTTATTTTGACCCATAACCATGACAAAATGTATAATTCAATCACTGTTTTAGTTGACAAATATCTTTATTTATTTCAGTGTCTTTGTTTTACAAATGAAAGATCAACATACCGAAACAGATACAGACAGAACACCTTCAAATGTTATCAGCTATTAAATTCTAGAAAGTTATTAACTACAAAGAAATTATGTATGTTCCTCAGTGTTATTAACACCATTTTTAAAAACATTTATATGTTATAATTATATCCAGTGTATTAATATATTACACGTATCTCGTCTAGAGTACAATGTTTTATTTTATATAATAATTATACCCATTTATTAATTATTGCTATTGTTATATATCATAATTAATTAGTATACATGTATATCATAATTAATTAGTATACATGTATATCATAATTTGTTTATAGTACACTACAGCTGTCAATATATATATATATATATATATATATATATGTCTGTAAACCACCTCAATGTACCACCGTTTGGTGATCTGAGAAAAATAGAGTTCTGTTCCGAATGTCTCGTAGCTAACTAGTACCAACCACTGTTGTTCGACAGTTTGAACACGTAGCTTTGAGAGCCGCTCGAAACTGTAAGTTTTTCACCACATATATAAAGAAGTTCATCCCAGAGTTGATCGTAATAATTGGAACGGTGAAACTGTTCACGGATTTTGAAACCCCCGCCGTGTAAGATACGACCACGAATATGAAAGCCGGGGCACTGCAGAGAAAGAAGACGACAAAGACAACACAGAACATCATAACCAACTCGCTGTCTTTCTTCAGTTTGGTCATTCGTCTTTCACTGGTTCCTACGTTAGACGCTGTGGTTATCGTGTTAATACTGTTTCTTTGTCTCTTGGCAATACAAAATATACGACAATAGCAGGCTGCAATGATGATTGAACACAAAAGAAACGTCCCTCCCTGACAGTATACTTGGTACTCCATGGTGAGGACTTTGAAGAACAGGCAACCATACCTGAGATCCCAGTTATTGAGAAACAGTGGAACTGCCCCAAGAATGATCCCAATAATCCAGGAAATCGCTATCAGCACACCTGCCTTCGGAATGGTCGCCAGATGTTCGTATTTGAAAGGATACGCAATGCACGCCCATCTGTCTACCGCAATGAGAACCATGTTCGTAACCGAAGCCATGATCATGATAAAGAACACCACGTGTCTGCAGAGACAGAGATATTTATTCTGGTCGAGCAGGGCCTTTATCTCCGGTATGTGGAACACAATTTGGTAGGCGAGCGACAGGCCCGTGAGGAGATCCGCAACCGCCAACGATATAATGTACATGTTGTGTATAGTCCATAAGTTCCGGTTGAGGCACACTACGATCAGCGTCAACGTGTTGACGGTACAGATGAACACCATAAGTATCACTTCAAAAAGCACCTGCATCATATCACTCACGCTGATGCTATATTCTGTGGAATTCGCGCTCATGTTGCCGAGCTCCATGCGCATATCTGTACATCGAGAAAAGTCATTCAAAGAGAGATAGAGATATTTTGCTATAATGTTTAATCCACCAAGTACCCAGCGTCGCGAATGAAAGAATACCAGTTATTGAACGTGCATTATAAACAATTTGGGTCTGGCCGGCCAGCACACCGTACATACTTAGGTAAATAAATAATCACATTTCCATTATTGTGTTTTAGGTATAGTGGTCAATATATTGCAATAATTGTGGCCAATCACTTACTTTTATAGCTGGTAAATCCAGCCGACCCTAAGGGGTACTAAGTGATCAACTGCTTTGATTATATATTTCATTTCAGTGAGAACTCAACTCGCGATGAGAGTAGACGTGGTTAGCTGCGCTCTTGACTTACCCCCCCACCTGGGGGGACTGCTCGCCAGTTTTGGAAAGCTGAGTGAGTATCGCGTCACGCACACCGGGTCACGGGCTTCCGTGACCTTGGTGTACGGGGACGCGATCTCACCGACAAGGAATCGGAAGTGGAGGAAGAGGAAACCTGCGCCAGGAGCGGCACGGGGGGGATCTAAGCTGGCGGCTCAACCGCCAGTGGCGGTCCCTTCTGCGACGCCGCCCCCAGTCCAACCTGAGACGACGCGACCAGCCCCAAGGGAACCGTCGGCCACCGAACTGGACGAGCTCAACACTGCGGTGTGTGAGAATCCCAACGACCCTCCATCACCGACCGTCACGTGGCCCAGGAAGAACTGGCCGGTATCTCCGGTACAGCCAGTCGCCTCGCCATCGGCCCGATCGACCACCGTTGGAGAAAAAAGGAAGGCAACATCACCGACCGACCGGCCAGCCAAGGCCGAGAGACCAGCCCCGGTAGTCGCTCCCCCTGAAGAGTCCGAATGGACCGTCGCTGTGAACGGACTGAATAAAAACTTCACCAGTACATGCAGGGGGACACGACTGACCCGACGCAGCTACGAGGCAGCCACCTCAACACAGACTGGAGATCCCTGGAGGACGGCAGCAAATACGAACTCCACAACAAGATGTTTGGAACTCATGACACCGTAGTCGTGACGCACCAGAGGGACAAGACCTACCGCCAAGTCATACATCCACAAGATGATCCGGGCGGTCTGCGGCCCCGACTACGGTGCTGTAGTGCGTACTTTGCTACGACGCCAACATCTCCTGCCTCTACTCCGGGAATCTTCAGGCTCGCCAAAGAAGACACCAACCTCCATTAGTTGGACTTTAAAAAAATTTCGGCCGCGGCTCAAAATTCTTATGTTTATTTTTTATAAATAGTCCAAATGCCATTTTACTTTGGTGCCCGATCATTGCAAATACCTTACAACCTTGGTCGAGCCAAAAACTTTTGGTTTTAAATTCTTAGTCCGGACATGTGTACTGTAGAATTTAGGATTTATAGCTTTGACCGTAAATCCAAATTCCGACCACCTCAAGGGGTACTAAGTGACTGGCGAAAGTCAGAGATTAAGCTGCTTGAAACCTTCGTTATATACGCACGTATAAAACTTTTTACTCATTTCAGTGATTCTGTGCTTATAATGAAGGTTCATGTATTTCAATGAACCCATTTACCACCTGTGATATGATGTGATGTGATGGTGAACACAGAATTAGATAGTGCATCTGGAAAACAGGGATCTCTATGGTGTATCGATGACCAATCTGTCGATATCGAAGCACGTGTGAACCAGACCGTCGATGCGATGAAAAAAAACTATTTTTAGATGCGGCCGCGTCCACTTTTGGGAAAACCCGAGCACGGCACGCAAGCCAGCCTTCGTACACTAAACGTAATCGATTAGTATTTGTAAAATCCCACAGGTGCCGACTTCTCCGTTGTAAATACCATCAGGCGAAAAATATATATACAAATATTGAACTTTAGAAAATAAACTTAGTCTACTTAATGCAAGTAAATCATATAAAAAAAAAATTAACAACTGAACAGTCAGCTCAGAAATTTAAAATTGAAAAGCAAATGAGAAATCTGAGATTAAACGAACCCAAAGCTTTTTATAAAATTCTTAAACATGAGAAATGGGAGAAAAACTTACCGCCCATAGACGATTTTTTTTTTTTTTTTTATAAAAACCACAATAAAGAACCGCCTGAATCTGAGCACGATAACAATATAGAATTAAATCATGATGATATTGGTATAAATAACGATACTATCTTAAACAGAAAAAATTGAAGAAGGTGAAATAAGAAATGCAATTAAACAACTGAAAAATGGCAAAGCCACTGGAATAGATAACATTGTAAACGAGTATATAAAATCTTCTATCGATCTGATGACCTCGCTCTACGTTAAACTATTTAACCTTATGCTAGACCATAGTATTTTTCCTACTGAATGGTTAATAGGAATTATTAAACCGATTTTTAAAAATAAAGGAACCCGACTGATGCCTGAAAACTACAGACCAATAACGTTGTTATGCTGCTGTTCGAAATTATTTACCACAATTTTAAACATAAGACTAAATACATTTATTGACGGACATAGCATATTGAGCGAATCCCAAACAGCATTCCCAAAAGGTTATTCTACTACCGACCATCTATTTAGTTAGCCCGAGTACTCTGACTGTAAGAGAGCTAGACGGACATTTGGACATAAATACGCTCTCATTACAGAGACCAAGCTATGTATTTTTTTGGCAATTGCCGACAACCAAAAACTTGTCAAAGATTTCCGCTCTAATACCACAATAATCCTATTTTTGACGGCAAATACATTTACATCGACCATTTTCGAGTTCCTTGATTAAAACAAATTCAGATATTAATCACTAATACACACACTACAGCATCCACATTCAGCTAAGCTTCGGCAAACTCCGGACAGCAGAATTCTAAGTTCGCCAGCCTATATCGTGACGTTGCGTCACATGATCGCCCACTCAGCCATTCCGTCTTCCAGGGGCTGTCTCAAAACGACAAGTGCCCGACAATCACAAAAAAAAGTTTGTTTTGTGTAACGACACCACTAGAGCACATTGATTCATTAATCACCGGCTATTGGACATCAAATATTTGGTAATTTTATCATAGTGTTAGAGAGGAATCCCGCTACATTTTATCATTAGTAGCAAGTGATCTTTATAGGCCTATGCACCATCCCAGCAGGATAGACAGGAGTGGTACACATGCCAAGCAGGCATACGATTCGTAGATGAAATACTTTTTTCACCTTCGAAAACGTGAATGTAATATTGTTTCTCTCTCTCTCTCTCTCTCTCTCTCTCTCTCTCTCTCTCTCTCTCTCTCTCTCTCTCTCTCTCTCTCTCTCTCTCTCTCTCTGTGTGTGTGTGTTGTGTGTGTGTATGTGTGTGTGTGTGTGTGTGTGTACCACTCTCTGTCGCTTTGGTGATTGTCCACAGCCCAATGGTAAAGCGCTCACTTGATGCGTTGTCGGTCTGGGATCGATCCCCGTCAGTGGGTCCATTGCGCTATTTCTCACTTCACCCAGTGCACAACGACTGGTATATCAAAGGCCGTGGTATGTGCTATCCTGTCTGGGATGGTGCATAGGCCTATAAAGATCACTTGCTACTAATGATAAAATGTAGCGGGTTTCCTCTCTAACACCATGATAAAATTACCAAATATTTGACATCCAATAGCTGATGATTAATGAATCAATGTGCTCTAGTAGTGTCGTTACACAAAGCAAACTCTTTTTTTTGTAATTGTCGGGCACTTGTCGTTTTGAGACGGCCCCTGGAAGATGGAATGGCGGAGTGGGAGATCATGTGACGCAACGTCACGATATAGGTCGGCGAACTTAGAATTCTGCTGTCCCGTGTTTGCCGAAGCTTAGCTGAATGTGGGTGCTGTCGGGTTCTTTCTGTAGTGTGCGTATTAGTGATTAATATCTGAATTTGTTTTAATCAAGTAACTCGAAAACTTTTTGGTTGTCGGCAATTAACAAAAAAATACACAGCTTGGTCTCTGACTGTAATGAGAGCGTATTTATGTCCAAATGCCCGTCTAGCACTCTTACAGTCAGAGTACTCGGACTACTATTTAGTATTCACTCTTTAATGGAAATCTTAAAAAAAAAAAATAGGAAAAAGAAACTATACTGTGCTTTTGTCGATTTTCAAAAGGCCATTAATATGATTCCCAGAACCTGTTTGTGGCAAAATTTATTAGACAATAATATAAATGGAAAAAATTTCAAAATTATTCACCAAATGTATCAAGGTATTAAATCTTGTATTTGCACTAACAATATATACTCGGAACTATGCAACATCGGCGTGCGTCAAATTGAAACTTTGTCACCTATCCTATTTTCTTTATACTTAAATGACCTGGAAACGTATCTTCTTAGCCAAAACTGCATTGAAGTCTCCCCTGTTATCGATGATCTCGATATATTTCTTGAAGTTGGCATTTGCTTGCTTTCCCTGCTATATGCGGACGACACAGCCCTCCTAGCAACGAACCCGCGTGATTTACAAGACACCCTTAACATGTTTCACAATTATTGTAATAAATGGAAGCTTAAAATCAATATCAACAAGATAAAAATATTACTTTTTAATGGCACAACCAATGATTACAAGAAAACATTTACCATCGGAAATAAAGTTCTCGAAAACGTTAAAGAATATAAATATTTAGGTTTAACTTTAATAAACAAAACAAATTCAACACAACAAGAAAACGTTTGTCGCAACAAGCTACAAAAGCAATGTATTTCGTTTTATCTAAATCTAAAGATAACAAGCTGTCAATAGAATGTAAGTCAAAATTGTTTGACACTATGATATTGCCTATTCTTCTGTATGGATGTGAATTATGGGGTTATGAAAACACTGACATTATTGAAAGCATACACATACATTTCCTAAGACGCCTTCTTCCTGTTAAAAAAGGTACACCGATATTTATGTTATACGGAGAACTAGGACGTAGACCGATTAAATTAATTATTCAACACAGGATGATAAATTTCTCGGCCACAATTGTATCCGGAAAACAAACAAAACTATCCTTTCTATTGCATGCATTTATGTTACAATTATTTAATAACTTAGGTATGACTGATATATGGCTGTCTCAAAGATTTTCAACAAAAAAACAACTTCTTGAATATATCAAATGGAGGCAGCATGGCCTGTACATTAAAACGTGGAACAATAACATTGCATTATCGTCTAGAGGGAAACATTATACAATTTTTAAAAATCGCCTAATTTTTGAAAAATACCTCACCATAATGCCTGAAAAAATATGGATCATTATTCTTAAATTCAGAACATCAAATCATTATCTCCCGATTGAAATAGGACGGTAGAATAATACGCCAGTAGAAAATAGGTTATGCATACTTTGTGATTCTAACGATATTGGTGATGAATATCATTATCTACTCACTTGTGCCTTCTTTACCAATTCTCCAAAAGCACTCTTAAAACAGTGTTATTATGTGAACCCCAGTACCCTAAAATTTAAAGAATTAATGACTAGTAATAAAATAGGTGTACTAAGAAAATTCAGCAAATTAAGTAAAGAAATTAATGATAAATTTAAAAGACCATAGCTTTTCTGTATCACAATATACCACATCACTCGAGTTAAAGATGCTTTATTATTATTGCACAGATGTCCCAATTTTAATAACTCGAAATATACTAGTACATGCGTAACAAATTATGTAATGAACTTTAATTATTCTACTATACCTAATGTTATTGACTTATTGTATATATGTAATTTTGTTCTGTCAATACATTATATTTCTGTATACATGTGTTTATACAATTTAACTATTCATATACTATATTATTTACTATTTAATGTTCTCCTGTAAACCCTGTCCTGTCTTATCACATATTGTATTATGTATTTGTTTCCCCATATGCCGTTGCCTAACGGCCTGGGTGTAATAAAGTTCTGTTCTGTTCTGTTCTGTGGTGTGATGTGATGTGATGGTGAACACAGAATTAAATAGTGCATCTAGAAATCAAGGATCTCTATGGTGTACTGGTTAAGCCATCGGATGTAATGCTGGTATGTACTGGGTTCGCCTCGCAGTACCGGTTCTCATCCAGAGCGTAGTTAACGACTCCAAGCGCGGATTCAGAAAAAAAACCCAGAACTGTTAAACTCACGGTGACAGGTACACAAGTTTACACAAAGTGGGCTATCAAGATGACAAGACATTAAATATGTAACAATGTCTTATAACATAAATAAAATAAAAAGAGGTTTTCACAAGGAATAGTAGTACAAGTTGCAATAGTATCACATTAAATAAACCCCAGTATGTCCTGAACTTAAAACAAACTGGTGCCTACTGTTTTTGTACATATGGTACTCTACTGTCACTGTAGCTGATAATTTATTAGTTTAAACGGCGTTGGGGTTTTGAGTTCGTAGTTGACTCTGTGGTCGATACTGTGGTTGATTCTGTAGATCGTTATGTGGTTGATAGTGTAGTTGGTATTGTGGATATTTCTGTTATGGTTGTTACTGGTTGTTACTGTGGTTGACTCTGGTTGTTGTTGTTGTGGTTGATTATGTGGTATAGATTTTGATTAATTCTGTGCTTTTAATCTGTGATTGGCACAATGGTTGAAACTGTGGTTAATTCTGAGGTTGGGTACTGTGGTTGATTCTGTAGTTGGTACTGTGGTTGATTCTGTAGTTGGGCTTGATACTGTGGTTGATACTGTAGTTGGTACTGTGGTTGATTCTGTAGTTGGTGCTGTGGTTGATTCTGTAGTTGGGCTTGATACTGTGGTTGAAACTGTGGATGGAACTGTGATTGGTACTGTGATTCATACAGTTGTACCTGAACAGCTGGTTGAAGACCCGACTGGTGACCTGGTTCGTATTCTGATAGCTCGTGCATGTTCTCGTTGGAAGAACTGGTTACCAGGTGCCCTGGGTTACACTGGCGACTGCCGATTGCAACCATGGCAGAAAATATTATAACCAGCCCAGACCCGACAACACCCAAGGCAAACGACCACGATAAACTGGCCGTCGCAGCACTGGGTTGTGTCAGACTTGAGTTACCTGCAATTCCCAAGGTAGCAAAAATTGCTTCTCCAACAAGGCCAATCATTCCTGCAAGTAAAATAGAACTACTGAAAGGGACTGTTCTGAGATTGTAGCCAGTGTAAGATGTATTCATCTAACATTTTTTTTTTTTTTGCGGCTACAATTACATATTCAATACACTTTCTTGTTTAAAGGAACATTCCTGAGTTCGCAGCAATGTTTAAGATGTTATCGACTAACAGAAAGAAAGAAAGAAGTGTTTTATTTAACGACGCACTCAACACATTTTATTTACGGTTATATGGCGTCAGGCATATGGTTAAGGACCACACAGATATTGAGAGAGGAAACCCGCTATTGCCACTTCATGGGCTACTCTTTTCGAGTAAGGTCAAGGTCAAGGTCAAAGGGTTTTACGTGCACGTTCAGAGCAAGCTGTTGTAGCGCACGCCTGTCGTGGGCACAGGTGCCGGCTTTGGCCGGCCTCTCTGTCCAAGACAGGAGTAGCAGCAAGGGATCTTTTATATGCACCATCCCATAGACAGGATAGCACATGCCACGGCCTTTGATGTACCAGTCGTGGTGCACTGGCTGGAGCGAGAAATAGCCCAGTGGGCCTACCGGCGGGGATCGATCCTAAACCGACCGCGCATCGAGCGGGCACTTTACCACTGGGCTACGTCCCGCCCCTCGACTAACAGATACGTTTTAACGATTGTAATTACATATCAAATAAAACATTTTGAATAAATTATTAGTAACTGTATATTAAACGTATTTCTGATCGTTTTAATATTTGTACTAGGTTAAATTTCATTCTATTTCATAAAACAAAACAAAAATGGGCTTCTTACAAATATTAAGACGACCAGAAACACGTTGAATATACAGACACTGATATTCTAAATAAGAAAATATATGTATCATTTAAGTTTGATCGTAGAAATATTTTATTAGTCGGAAATATCTTTCAATGCAGCAAACACAGGAATGTCCCTTTAAGAGTATCACAGTCTGTGTATCTAATGTGTTTTCGCTCGTGTGTTAATGTCTGTAGCAGTCACTTTTTGTTTTATTTCGAACATATATTGTTTCGTGTGTAAAGCGAAATTATTGGAAAGTAAAATTTCGTCTGGGCTACTACAAACATTAAGACGATGACAGATACGTTCTTTACACAGATGCTGGTATTCTGAGGAGGAAAATATCTTTAATATGTAACTTTAGTCATCAAAAAGAGCCTGTTAGTTAAAAACATCTTACAATGGCAGCAAACGCAGGATAAAGAAAGAAAGAAAAAAATGTTTTATTTAACGACGCACTCAACACATTTTATTTACGGTTATATGGCATCAGACATATGGTTAAGGACCACACAGATTTTGAGAGGAAACCCGCTGTCGCCACTACATGGACTACTCTTTCCGATTAGCAGCAAGGGATCTTTTATTTGCGCTTCCCACAGGCAGGATAGCACAAACATCTGTTGAACCAGTTAGGGATCCAGTCGATTCTTGCACTTGTAAATTTTGCAAAGATGAAGCAAGACGTATGCGCCTGCTCTCTCGAGTTAACCCCCCCCCCCCCCCCCCCCACCTGGGGGGACACATTGCCAGTTATGGAGTGCTTCTTGAATACCGCGTCACGTACACCGGGCCACGGGCAACCGTGACCTTGGTGTACGGCGACCCGGTAAGGAAATCAACCAGGAGGAGAAGAAGGAGGAAGACGGACGCGCCAGGGGCGGACCGGGGAAGGACAAAACCGACAGCTCAACTGCCGGCAGCGGCCTCTTCCGTTGTGCACCCCCAGCACCGATCAACATCAACGAGACCAGCGGATCCAGCTCAGCCGGACCCAGCCGTCGACTCGCCAGGGGCGGACCTCAACCAAGCGGTGATGGAATCGCCCCCATCAACTCCAGAGACTTCAGCCCCCGGGACTCCTGCGATGCCACCTCCGCCTCGGAAGAGTGCCGCAGTCGAGTCCCAGGCCCGATCTGTGGTCGTTGCCAAGCGTAAGGCAATTGCGTCTCCAGGCGACCAACCAGCCAAGCCAGATCCGCCGACACAACCGCCGAATCCTGCTACGGAAACTGAGGAGCAGTGGTCACTCAAGGCCGGCAAACTACCAACGCGCTACTTCCAGTTAATCAAGACCAACATCGAGGACGTCCGGAACCTATTCACGCAACCTAAGCACGAGGCTTTTAGACCGTTACCAGCAAGCCCGTCAGAGGGAGACTTCTGTGTCCACAGCGTCACAATGCGGGATGGCCGTGGACTTTGTTTCACCGTACGCCGGAAAGGGATCTACAACCAAGCACTGCTACTCCCAGAAATGGATAACCCGACCCTCCATCGAGCCATCAAAATCATAGCCGGGAAATTGTATCGATCACTAGCCAAGTCGATAGCAGGATCCACATACCGGCCAGCCATCCCGCATTTCGACGTAACTAACTTCATCGGCTCGCCGTGAACTCCTCCCCTTTGCCAACCTCCTTTACCTCCGTGAGTATGGACTTTACTGACTTTAATTTTTTAGGCCGTCACTCAAAAACTTTGTTTATTTTTTGGTAAACAGTCGGTAAACCTTTATTTTCGGCAGTCCGTCTAAATTGCTCAAAATCACCTTAAAACCTTTTCGGCCGAGCAGTCATAAACCTTTTGGTTTTAATTTAGAGTCCAGACATGTTTTTGGATGCAGTTACTCTTTGTAGACTTAGGTAAATTACAGGCTTCACCGAGGAATCGAAATTCAGCCAATCAGAGCACGGCTCCCACTCGGTGTTACTTCAAGTTTGCAAAGTGTCTGCTATTCGGTCCGCGCTCGCGTTGACTTCACTAAATGGCTTTTTTCCAAATTCTGCCCACTTCAAACTCACCTCCCCCCCCCCCCCCCCTGCTCCGGAGTTAGTCACTGGCGAAGTCAGAGGCTAAATCCGTAGTGGGCGTGCCTGAACCTCTGTGGATAGGGGCACGTTAATATAATTCCCAGTCCCAGTTAGGGATCACTGGTCGGTGCAAGTGGTTTACACCTACCCAATGAGCCTTGTGGAGCACTCACTCAGGGTTTGGAGTCGGTATCTGGATAAAAAAAAAAATCCCATGGCTCGACTGGGATCCGAACCCAGTACCTACCAGCCTGTAGACCGATGGCCTAACCACGACGCCACCGAGGCCGGTCAAACGCAGGATAGACACTTTAATGAACGGTTGAGATTTAGGGAAGGAAACAAAGGAAAGGAAATGTTTTTATTTAACGACGCGCTCAACACATTTTATTTACGGTTGTATGGCGTCGGACATATGGTTAAGGACCACACAGATATTGAGAGAGGAAACCTGCTGTCGCCACTTCATGGGCTACTCTTTTCAGTTAGCAGCAAGGGATATTTTATAACTCACAGACAGGATAACACACCCCATGGCCTTTGATATACCAGTCGTGGTGCACTGGCTGGAGCGAGAAATAGCTCAATGAGCCTACCGACTAGGATCGATCCCAGACCGACCGCGCATTAAGCGAACGCTTTACCACTGGACACCCCAGCACATGTTTGAACTACAACTACAAATTGATAAAGACACCCCAGCACATGTTTGTACTACAACTATACATTGATCAAGACAACCAAGCACATGTTTGAACTACAACTATAAATTGATAAAGACACCCCAGCACATGTTTGAAATACAACTATACATTGATCAAGACACCCCAGCACGTGTTTGAACTACAACTATAAATTGATAACGACACCCCAGCACATGTTTGAACTACAACTATAAATTGATAAATTGATAAAGACACCCCCAGCACATGTTTGAAATACAACTATACATTGATCAAGACAACCCAGCACATGTTTGAACTACACTATAAATTGATAAAGATACCCCCAGCACATGTTTGAACTACATCTATAAATTGATAAAGACACACCAGCACATGTTTGAACTACAACTATAAATTGATAAAGATACCCCCAGCACATGTTTGAACTACATCTATAAATTGATAAAGACATACCAGCACGTGTTTGAAGCACAACAATTGATATCTAACATATAGCATGGCTGATTCAACACATCGTCTAAAGTGTGTGCGGCTACTGTTAACAAGACACGAGTTGGATACGCTTTTTTCAAAGACAGGATATCCCACACTAGGGCGTTTAATACACCAATCAAAGCAAAAACTACAGCAGGCCCTAATCTGGAATTGGAGCAGTGACGTCTCCCTTCCTTGAAGAAAGGAGAGAAATAGGCGAATTGAGCAATTATCGGTACATTTCGACACGTTTCCGAATTATATATTCAGTTCCAGTCGTAATAGTTCGATATAAAATACTAATTTCGGTAATGAAATTTAAAAAAAACCCAGTTGTATGTTTCATTAAAAACATGATAGTATTAAGTAGTTGATAATGTGTCGTAAAAGTGAAAGGAATAATTAATATTTTCTGGCATTACTAAAATGAGTGCGAGTGCGAATAATTTTTACTGAGTTGAAAATGGGCAGAATTTTGAAAAAGTTACAAGTCAAAAATAAAAAGAATTGACTGCTCGGTCGAATATTTATATAATTTGGAGCATTTTAGAAGGACAGTCCAAAATTAAATAAGAGAAAGAAGAGAGGATCGGACTATTTAATAATATTAAAAAAAGAAAGTAATTTCGACATAAACTTTTGAACGAAGGTCTAAAAGTTTAAAGTCCGATCTACATGTCCACATGAGTGGCCTCGTTAAGGCCGTTAGGGTGCACAGCTTGGAGGGACGAGATGGGTTGCATCTCGTCAAGAAAACCCCTAGATTGACAGTCAATAGACGTTGAAGGTGTAGTGCTGTGCTGAAATACAGATCTTGAGAAGGCTGATCCGTCTGAATGAGAGAGAGAATCAAACTGGGTATAGTCCAGTCGTCATGGGTTGGTATTGTGGTGCGGACGGGCCCGACTTCGGAGGATACGAGATGGTATCATTATAAAACAAAGTAAAGTCTAGAAAAGAGTAGTAGGGGCCGACCCCGCTTCCTAATTCTTCTTAGAGTGGGGCGGTCAATCTTCCAGTGCTGCTAGGACAGGCTCGGACATGTAGAGACTAAACGCGAACAACCGTGGCGTTCTGCAAAATGGCCGTCATACGAGTCACGAAAAAAACCAAGTCGACATAGTCAGCCGGAGAAATGATGTGGAGGCAAGGAATCTCGCTAAAAAAGAATCCAACCTGGTGGTGCAGGCTGTAGAAACGAGAAGCGTTCCAGCGTTCAATCAGTTCCAGTGGCCGCATACATCCCAGTAGAAAACTACATTTCGTTGAAAAACAAAACAAAATGTAGGATTCCCAAGTCGAGCACACAAAAGCACGTGCAGTGTACACGAGCGAAAGAAACACGTCTTATCGCAGCGAGCTCCAGACTGGGAATGTACTGAAATGAAGGTGGCCGAGAATTAACAACGCTTGACTGGTCACCGCAAGCGGCGCGACATGCGTCGATGTACAGTCTGGCGCCAAAGTGAAAAAGAGAGATCGGCATAAGGCAACAAGGTGCCAATTGAGCTATGACACTAAACAAGTCGGGGTCTTGATGTCTGTTGTTTGATTTCTTTTCTAAAATCGGATTAGGTCCAAAATAATACGGCGACTAGGAATTCTCACTACTGCTGATAACTCGGCGACTGGAGCCGACATTCGGCGAAGAAAACGTTGAAACGTTTGATCCTCAATCTATCTATCTATAACTTTTTTCACATGCTCCTATACCATGAAGGTTTCGAGCATGTTTGTCCCGGGTCCGGCCTCTGGAAAGCCAGACACCCGGTCCTGGACAGATGATCCGCAATAATAAACGTAACGTGCATTAACGACGAGTCTATTGACTATCAAAATACAACTAATGCTTGCAATTTTGTATATTTTACTTGCGTTAATAATACAGTTTCAAATTACCGTATTTTAGACAAAGTGGAGGTCACAATAACTATGGATATGGAAAATTCTACGATCAGGCCTAATCGACCATTTCTTGCAGAAAACAAATTTCATTGTAATCTCATTAATAGACAACCCCCTTCCAAGACGTCAGTAACGATTGGGACAACCAGTTGACAACCCTCAGCATTCTGCTCATTCCACCCACCCCCACCCCCAAGTGAATAGTTTGATACTACCATGGGGTAACTGCTGCCACTTGCGATGCAATGCAGATTAAGGTCCAAAACACACACCGAAGCTGGGTCAGGCATGGTGTTTATAAAACTTTTAGAGTCTAGACTCGAGACTCTAATAGAGTCTGAGACACTAATGTCATGACAACGCCATACAAATTGTATGTGTGTGACGTCATTTGAGATTGAGTCTGGGCTCTAAAGGTTTTATAAGCATGGGCCCTGATCTGTCGAGTCTAGCACTGTCAAAATATAGTACATGTTCTATGTCTTCTGCTGCCAGATTTATAGTTCGCGGTACATTTTGTCACATTCGATTCAGTGAGTTTCTTTTTCAATTCAGGGGACAATATTTTAAAATCTTAGGTAACCGGAAATCAGTTCACGTGAGTTCTACTTAGGTAAAAGATTGTTCGGTTACGTGAATATAGTTCTTGTAACCAATTAGTTAGGCCTACCTAATGCTACAGCCACATATCCACCGGGCCCCGTACGGTTTTTTTCCACCTACGGCGGATTTGTAAGTTTTCGGGAAATCGGGGGTATCGCAGGGGTCTGCGGCATCTGTGTGTAGCAGTCACATATTCGGCAGGGCCCGCGCGTAGCCCTTTGAAGTTTTTTTTACTCCAATCGCAAGGCGCTTGTGTGTATGCTGCAAGGGTATCGCAGGATAATTCTACGGACGCCGCACGGCGCCCATGCGCCTCCCGTACGGTTAAACATCAATCGCACGGCGCCCGTGCAGACAATCTTAGCCTCCCTGCGGCGTTCGCGCGGGAAGTATATAAAGAGGGGCCTTCCAAAAGGTTGTACACAGACCGACACCAAATTTCAAATTTAATCTCAACTACCCCCAATCTCAACTAGTTCCCTTCCTTCACAGATCGACAGAGAATATTGGACGCCGCGCGGCAGTCGGACGGGAGTCTGACAGGAGCCGTGAGATACCCGTACGATTTCATACATTGTATGGGGCTCGTCAGGAACTCACACAGACATCGTCAGATAATCGTACAATGATCTTGGAAATCGTACGGGTGCCGTACGATTTGAGTGGACCGAAATTCCGTCCCAAAATCATACAGCATCCGTACGAATGTTTTTCGTGCTGGGATGTCGTTAAATATACATTCATTCATTCCGTACGAATGTTTTTCGTGCTGGGATGTCGTTAAATATACATTCATTCATTCCGTACGAATGTGTTTCGTGCTGGGATGTCGTTAAATATACATTCATTCATTCATTCCGTACGAATGTTTTTCGTGCTGGGATGTCGTTAAATATACATTCATTCATTCATTCCGTACGAATGTTGCGCGGGCCGCACTGGGCCCGTGCGGTGCCCGTGCGATGCTGTCTGCGACATGTCTACGGGCTTACTGGCTTGTGGTCAGCAAATATTTCTACGACACATCGGGAACTTTTAACTCCGCGCTAAAAGCTTCCGGTGCGCCCTAGGGCGAGGAAAGAACGCCAAGGCGCCAACAGGATAACCACGGCACCCTTGCGGCTGCCGTGAGATTTTGCAATTTTCCCCCGAAATTTGAGCCCGTACGGGCGCCTTATCCCCAATCGGTGGATATGTGACTCACTCATAATCCCCAAACACTTGAACTACAGTTCTGTGCTACATTGGTGGTTCAAATGTATTTAGAAACATAAACTGATTTTCACTTTCATTACTGACATATGACACTTTTAATTTTAGAATGTAATTGTTCACCACGTAACCGATTGGCGGTTCTCGTGATTTTAAAGTTGCGTATCCGACACACGAACAGAAAAGCGGTTCTTGTGAAATATTGTTCCCTGCATACTCGCCAGATCCAGACCAAGACCCATATAACACGCACGCACGGACAGTAGGGTGCTTATTTGGAAAAGAAAGTGAACTCAGTGACTATCGCTGTCACATATTTAACCACTTGTTCACAGAAATATAAAATGTCTCACCTGCTATAATTCCAAGGACAACGATTCCAGTAGGTCCAGAGTCGGAGCAACGTTGTATAAGCAAAGCAAAGAGTGTTGAGGCCAGGTGAAACAGGCAGGCTACGATTTCAATGATACAAATATAATCAAAGGGAACCACTGAAATGAAACCATAACATAAACTATAGTCTGTCCCACAGAGATCGCCTTTTTTACTATTAAATTTACTTCAAGTTATTTATTTCTGAGCCGACTGATTTGTAAATTGAACACGAAAATAGTATTATTTCGGTATTTCCAAAACGTTTCTTTTTACGTCAAATCAAACTGAAATTATTTATAAAAAGCTTTATAGAATGATGGGATTGACTATAGATGAACTAAAACATAGTTTTTAAAGTTTAGCAATTTCATCCATTACAGCCATACTTCATTATTTCTGATTTTTCCTCCGTTTTGAAAAATAAATATGTTGTCACAAGTCAAGGGTAATCAGAGCAGAATGTGATTTGAAAGTAATTATTTGTAGATTTACTATACTATGTTTATTAGTACACATGTGGTATTTTTAGTTGTACATATGAAGTTTATAGTATAATACTTATTATCAATTATACGGTAATACAGGTTGTACAGTTGAGACAAATGGAATAGATTAGTCATAGCTTGGATCGTGAAACTAAAGGTTTCTTGGTATGGGATTAATTAGGCAAGGTAGGAATTTGTATTGTTATAGCTTGTAGCAGGAGTGAGTGGAAAGGTAACTGAAAAGCTGACTGTGTGAATAAAAGAGATGACTTAGTTATTGTTTGGGGCAGTGTGATTTATTTTTTAGAGATAATAGTGAACAAGAGTTGTGCAAGTTGGACAGAAGTTTGTGAAAGACTTTGGTGTTTATAGTTCGGGTTAATGCTTAACCGTAAGTAATTAAATACTTGATATTTAGTATGTATTGTTATTTTGTGATGGTTATAAAACATAATTGTATTATGTTAAAGTGTAGTAGTATGGTAATGACATATTAATTTTATAAAGATGTGGATAATGAATATTTAGTATAACTTGTATAATGTGGACATTGAGTATAGGGATGAAGTTGATTGGTATATAACGTGTATGGAATAATAAGGTGTTACATCATAGTAATTAAGTGTATCTTGGTTACAGCACTGTAAGAGGTATCTGTTCTAGATGTTACAGAAGTAGTGTCTACTGAGAGATGTAGAGATGGCTTGCTTGTGTGGAGATGTATCCAGAGTTATAGAGATGGCTTGCCTGAATGAAGATGTGGCTGAGAGTTGAGCTTGTGGAGGTGTGGTGATTCGTGGAGGAGTGGTACACGAGAGAGTGTAGTGTGGTGGTAATGTGGAAATGAAGTTCCATGTGTGGGCTATTTATTAGCCATGTTCGGGTAACATAAAAACAACGGATTATTGTTTTGTAATTTTATTATTATACTGTGCAAGTATAATAATGGAGGTGTGGTGAATGCGGAAGGTGAAGAGAAGGATGAGTTGTGCAATTAGTTCATAATTGTATTAGTTAACAACTTGCTCATGTATGTGTTGAAACATTAGCAGTGATAGTTTATAATGGAAGAAAGTAGTATGTGCAATACTGCTTAATTAGTTAATATAACTAAGTGACTTTGGGTGTTATAAAAGAACTGTTTTAATGAAGATATATGAAGTCATAAGTGGACACTGATATTTTATTTTGAATACGTAATATTTTAAATATTACGTGGTGCTATATGTGTGATGTGATATATACTTAATACATTGAGTAGTATTAGTGTGTAATTAATATTGAGTAGTGTGGTGATCATCTGTACTAAGATGGTGACTGGTGAAATTTGTTAAATGTGTGATGGAGAGAAAGGTTTGGGTGTGAGGAGTTGTGTTAGTGTGCACTGATGTATGACGAATAGGCCTATGGTTTGAGTAATGATTGAAATGTGTGAGTGTATATGATTATTATTTGCTGATGTAAATAAATGTAGCAAACTTATATTGGTTTTATGTGTTGTTTCTTTTAGTTATCTAATCACTTGTGACATATGTCTTATCTGTATTTACAGTTAAACCCGTTTTAAGGTATAACTTCAATAATTTGACAAAAATAAGTAGGCATTTTTAATATTTAATTTTCTTTATGACCCATCGGGCGTTTCTGCTAGAAGTACCATACTAACATGTAGTAATAAAAATGTTTTGCATCTGTATTTGAATATGTGGACAGTTAGCACACAAGAAGTGTATTTTGCAGTCATTAACGTAGATAGAAAAAGGTATCGGTGGTAAAACGTCACCTTGGAACAAGCCGTTCCTACACATGAAACAAATCTGAAAGTGCTGCTCCCCATTACCAAAATATACGATAGTCTCCGGATTATTATTACTACTACTACTACTACTACTACTATTACTATTACTATTACTACTACTACTATTATAACTATTACTACTACTACTACTATTACTACTACTACTACTACTACTATTACTATTACTATTACTATTACTATTACTACTACTACTATTACTATTACTACTATTATTATTATTACTACTACTACTACTACTACTACTACTACTATTACTACTACTTACTATTACTACTACTACTACTATTACTATTACTACTAGTATTACTACTACTATTATTATTATTATTGTTTCTACTACTACTACTACTACTACTACCACTACCACTACCACTACCACTACCACTACCACTACCACTACCACTACCACTACCACTACTACTACTACTACTACTACTACCACTACTACCACTATTATTATTATTATTATTATTATTATATGTAAGAAATAGAATAATACAGTCGTGTCTGTTAGATACCATTGTTGTTTAAAAACGTATCAAAACCGCTTTCGTTCGTTAGATATATTTAAAAACAACTCGTTGTGATATAAATGGTATCTAACGGCCACTCATTATTATTATTATTATTATTATTATTATTATTACATTGTTTTATTGATAACATTTGCTTAATTTTTTTTAATTCATTACATTTTTTTCGAAAAATACCAGCATGTTGACCGATAACCTAATACATTAAGTTTTTTTCAACTTTTAAACATGCGATAGCTAGAGGAAGTGTTGCGTTATACTCGAAGAGTATAATTATAACCATCCAAATGTCAGTCTAGCTATTGCAGGGCAGCGTACTCCGGCTAAATGTACTGATGCGGTCATTAAACACAAGTTTTATATTATATAAATCACCATATTTCACAAAAATAACATGATGTAAAACTCACCAATACATTGTGTGTATGATTCTGTTCGTATACAAAATTGCCACAGTCCGTACGTAAACTGAAAATCACCCCCATAAGCCACAAGATACCACGCTGGTGTCCCGAACCCAACGACGAAGACGACAAAACTTAAGACGATTCCAACAATTCCCACTTTGTACACGGTCGTAGTTTCCGACCACAGCGCCATGATGGGGGATGGTTTGAAGACTGACAAACGTAACGAGGTGTACCGCAGATTAATGACAGAGTAATAGCTTTGTAACAGCGGCTATTTATTTCAATACCATATAGATTTCTATGATCATTATACGACTGATCTGCCTATCCCTGACTGATCGGCCCAGCATTGTCTTACCTTGCCTTTTCCACCTGTATTTTCCATGGCGTAGTAGCTTTTACCATTGTGTTTTATGCGCATATTCCGTATTTCCGTACGCCTGATCCGTATGCGTTTACGTATAGTTACTCCGTAATACGCAATCCGTAAAAATAACTATTTATGCAAATTGGATGGATTATAGATTACGTATACTATACAAATATAGAATATGTACCTTAGATTTGGATTTTTGCACCTTGACTTGGCTGCATTACATAATCATACAAAACACTGTATTATCAAAGCGTTCAGCGTTTTCTTTAGTGTGTTTTTTATTCTGTTATAGAAAATATGACTATCTGAATGAAGGAAAATTGTATATGTGTTGTATGAAAATATGTTTTTGTTTTTATTAAACTTATTAAATGATGATTAAAGATTTCTGTGTTTGAGTAGTCTGATGGGCGTAAAGTAGTTTAATAAAATGTCGACTAAAGATAAAGTTGTAATTCAGCCATCATTTTATGCTGAAATCTATCACAAAAGCTCTGCCTGTATGCTATCGGGGGGGGGGGGGGGGGGGGGGGGGGGGGGGGGGGGGGGGGGGGGGGGGGGGGGGGGGTCACCAGCGCTTTTTTAAAACAAGATCTAAGAGTTCCTCTTATTTGAGGCCACTTGATCGTTACACGCATAAGATGTTTTTTTACAGCTACTATATACTCTTTGGTTTTTGTTTAGGTAGGTGGGTTTTGGAGTGTTTTGTTTTGTTTTGTTTTGTTGGTTTTTGTTTGTATTGGGGTTTTTGGTTTTTTTTAGATAAGGTATAATACTTAAGTACCAATCATCTGAGGCGAAATAAATAAATCCTAAGATCCCCCAAATATTTGTTTGATTAGATTATCAGCAATAATTGAATAAAACGACGAACCCGAATTCAAATTAAGCAAAATAAGCAATATATGTAATACATGACACAAAATTTAACATAACTGTACAAACGCAAACGAATCCGGTTTTTTAAATAATGTTTTCGTCGTTAAATTGGATTTGCACTGGCCACGAAAATCATTGCTGTGATATTTTACAGCCTTAGTTCCGACTATTTATTATCATCGGTGTAATTAATTGTTCCATTGGCAATACGGATTTAATGGAATGCGATTCTTTATGGTATGGTGTGTTGATAAATATTTAATGGTGATATTTATGTATTGTTAGCACTGGTCAGAAATAGATTAATCATCATTTGTGACACTTCCATTTACAAATTAAAGTCTGCGTCAAACGAGAACCAATGAACTAGCATGTAACTCTTTTATCAACAACCTTAAAGGGACAGTCTTGAGTTTGTTGCAATTTTTAAGATGTTATCGACTAATAGAGACTTTTTGATGACTGTAATTACATACCAAATATATTTTTATGCATAAAAATTAGTGGTGGTATATTAAACGTGTTTCTGATCTTTTTAATATTTGTACTATTTTCTAAAAACGATTTTTTCGTACGTATGAAATTATTTGAAGACAAACTCCAGTTTGGACTTCTTACACATATTAAAACGACCAGAAACACATTGAATATAAAGACACTGATATTCTAAACAAGAAAATATATTTAATATGTATGCTTCGTCGTAGAAATATTTTATTAGTCGGAAACATCTTACAATGCAGTAAACTCGGGAATGTCCCTTTAATACTCAAATAAAAATATTGTTTTAAACCCATACCAATTCGCATAATGGTTTTGATTTTTATAAAACAATAAAATAAGATTTTTTTTAACTCCAATAACATGTCTTTCTTTACAAATTTCCATCAATTGTGGTAGCTTAAATCTCGTTTTTATTTTTGTTTACTTTTTTATTTTGTTATATTATTGAAATAAGCCATAATTAGTAATTGCAAACTGTCTGATCACTATTACTTGGGGGGGGGGGGGGGGGGGGGTGTATTGTTTGTAGAACGTATACCATTTAATACCATCCACAAATTAAAATAAATTATTATTTTTTAAAAATCTATAAATGAAGAAATAAAGAACGAAAGAAAAGAACAAACAAGTAAATAAATAATTAAATTGATATCTGCATACATATACATGTGCACAGGTTGCTCATTGCATTTAATTGTTGACGTTCTAAAAATGACTGTTATTAATGAATCGATTTGCAGTCATGCTTGCTTTGTGCCATATTATAAGGATCCAATTGTATCGGTGAAAATTATAAGTATCTTTGTCTGTGTGTGTTTATTTTGGTATCATTAGAAGTGCCACGTTTCGTAGAACATCAATTAAAATCAGCTTTCGGGAATTTTTATCAGACGTATTAATATTTTAAGCTATTTTAAAGGAAAATAAACCAAGGTTTAGACAGCTATACGAATCAAATGTATGAAACACACAGTAAAGCATAGTAACATTAACATGGTTGTGTGTGTGTGTGTGTGTGTATGCGTGTTTGTGTGTGTTTGTGTGTGCGTGTGTGTGTGTGCGTGCGTACGTACGTGAGAAAGTGGGCTTCGGGCTGCAGTTTATAAGAAATTTCATTCACACAGCGGGCTTCGTAAACCAGTAGCATTTGGGCGACAGTAACTTTAACACGTCTACAAAATGCATTTCTTACAGAGTTTTGACAGTGTGGTTTGAAAAGCATCTTCTTCATTTACTAATGTTAATGCCAATTATTTTCAGTCGCTTCCGAACAAGTAGTTATTTTAGACCTGTCAAAACCGGGAGGTGTAAAATGCTGAACGACTATATCCTGTATGTAATACCAATCTAGGTAATGAATTTCATTATCTTTTTCGGTGTCCATATTTTAACAACAAAGGAAATTATACAGACGCAAATACCAACACGCTGAGATGGAAACAACTCTTTACTTCTCCAAAAGTGTCTATATATAGAGGTTATTACCCTCGTGTTTTTCGGTATCGTCAATATCATATACTAGGAATAAAAACATTACTTTTATTCCTAATATATGATATTGACGATACCGAAAAACACGAGGGTAATAAACTCTTTATCATATAATCTCAAGCTTAATATAACGTCTTTTTGTAAACTGTACATGTAACTTTAATTACAGTCAGCCATTACGCGCTATTCAAATGACGTAAAATATGTGGCGCGGTGTATTTTTGAATGGAAATAACGTCAAAGTCGAATGACGTCATTTTGTATGTCCTTACATCAAAATAAACTAGGGCCTAGCGTGTTTGTTTTCTGAACGCTGGACAGCTTTCAGTGTAAAATTGATATTGAAATGTTTTTATTTGATGACAATGAATGCATGCGTCAATTATGGAGTGTCACCCATGTGCGTTTGCTTAAATGTCAATAAACCTAGTGCCGTGACCTCCATTAATTTACATCTAATTTGCAAAGTTATCAAATTGTTAAAGTATGTGATCTGAAAAATATCTCATACTTTGATTGCACTGAAAATGTAAGATATTATAGGATATATAGTAGATATTTCGACTTATTTTATATGTACTACACTATGAAATAATAGTACAACAGAACTTAACATATTATGTTAAGTTCTACTGTACTATAGTAGCCAGTGTATTATAGTATTTCTACATTTAAAAAACGATTTATTTTTATAGATAATATTAACTCCTGGGGGGGGGGGGGGGGGGGGGGGGGTGGGGGGGGGGCAGTTTCCCCCTGAGAATCTCACTTATTTAAAATTTGAATAGTGTTTCATTTGTTTATAAAAAGTAGTGCCCCCCCCCCCCCCCCCCCCACCTCAGGATTTTGATCAGGATACGGCCCTGTTATTTAAAGACATGTTTGAAACGTAGATATTTCGAATTATTCTATATATACTACACTATATAATGTGCTCTGTTCTACTGTGCTATAGTTGCCAGATTATTGTATTATTTTTGCTTTACTGTAGTTACACAAATTTTTTGGAAATCACCTCCATGTATCGCCGTATTATGTGATCCGAGTGTTGATAAACTACAGGGGCCCATTTCACTAAACATCGTAATTTTAAGTCTGCTACTAGCAGTTATACCGGTCGTGCGTTTACACGTGTTTGGCATCAATTTCACGCAGAAAATTACATCATAACGAAAGCTGGAGTATTTTAATGACAAAAGAAAACTGAAATATGTGTTCTCCTGACTATATTTGTTGAAATATAATAGTAATAAGAATTGTGCTTTAGTCGTAGGTTTACGTTTACGTGCAAAACTAGGCTTACGATGTTTTGTGAAATTGGACCCTGTTCTGCAACCTAAAATAGTTTACAAACGTTTACCAAAAACCCCGGTAGCTTCAACGTGGGCCTGTAATCTCGCATTACCATATTATAACATCGTTTACTAATAAACACAACTAAAGTTCGTATAAACGCAAGGGCGAATTCAGGCAATATCCCTCCCCCCCCCCCCCCCCCCCCCCGATCCGCCTCTGTTTTATGGTCAACCGCCCTCATACAACAGACAGTAAGGCACAGTTTTAAAAAGTTTGTTTTGTTTCAACGACACCACTAGAGCACAATGATTTATTAAACATTGATGTCAAACATCTGGTAATTTTGGTAACATATATAGTCTTAAGGTGTATCCTAACCGGACGCGAGCGATGCGAGAGATGCGAGCGATTATTTTAGAAATCATCGATTTCAACTGCCGTATCCTAACTGGACGCGTGCGAGGCAATACATTTATCCGTCGCGCGGTCCACGTGCTGTTATGATACGGCGATTGAAATCTATGGTTTCTAAACTAATCGCTCGCGTCCGGTTAGGATACAGATTTAGATAGGAAACCCGCTACATTTTCCATTAGTAGCAAGGAATATCTTATATGCACCATCCCACAGACAGGATAGCACACACCACGGCCTTTGATATATCAGTCGTGGTGCAATGGCTGGAACGAGAAACAGGCCAATGGGCCCACCGACGGGGATCGATTCCAAACCGACCGCGCATCAAGTGAGTGCTTTACGACTGAGCAACGTCCCGTCCTCAGTACAGTCAAAATGCCTAAATTAAAATAAATGTTATGTTCATGTTTAATGGTCAGAGGCGGATCCAGGAGGGAAGGGACCCGTCTCCCCCATATACATTCAAGTGGTGTCCTCCCATAAGACAGACGTCCCATAACGCAGACGCGTTAAAACAACACAAGACCCATTACTAATTACCTGCCGTTTACCTTGAATAATACATGTAGTAAATAATGGAATAGTCGGATACAATTAAATACAAAACACATAACAAAATTATATAAAATTAGATTTATTTATACACATACATATACCCGGGATACACATTTTAACATGTCTCACGATTCAATTTTCTGTCTGTTCCACAATTTATACTAATTTTAACAGATGTCCAACGGCATCCAAGAACTGAATGGGCGTTTTCTGTTCAAGGGTTAGTTGCGCCTTCAATCTCACGATTCTATTTTCATTCTGCTTATACACTCTCTTTCTTGGTGGTGGGGCAGCTCCAAAGTTTATCTGTCTCAATTTAGCACGTTCGGAGGTCTCTATTCCTTTGATTAATTCTACAAATCGGTATATGTTTGGATGATGAACTTGGATTGAACGATTCATTCTGGAATGAAATCCCTCCAGATTATTATTTGTTCTTGGGCCAGTGGCCAGATGATGGTTCCATACAATCAAAGGGAATCTGGAGTCATCGTCTACCCATGTTAAAACAACATAATCATTAAATGCCTCCGCCTGTGGAACATCAGGTCCGTCATTCATGGCTTCTAACCTGCATCCTGTACTTGTGCAATGGGCAAAAGTGGTAGTCCAGCAGCCCTCCGAATCTATGTCTGTACAGCTGGATCTTCTTTGTACAAAACAGCAAGACCCAGTTCTTGAGTTTTCCTCCAAATGGCCTGTGTAAAGTGAAAAAAGCACCCTTTTACTTCAGCTTGCGGAAACTCCCGTCTCAACTGCCTGGATTGCAGCCATCTCAAAATCAGTCTGAACTTTACTTGGAGCAAGGGGTTGGTTTAATAATTGTTGAACTTCATTTTTCAACAAACTGAACAGTCTAATGTATGTTATCCTCTGTTTATCGGGAAGAAGAGCAAACACAAGGGGATACATAGTGGTTTCGTCCATAGCATGGATGATGTATAATTGGTTCCACAATGCTGGACAAGAAGAGAAAGTTCCGTCCATAAAAATGGATTCTGCAGCCTGTAGAGCTACGATTTGCTCATCTGTAGAGAACACAAGCATGTTATCTTCATTTCCATCGTTAAATAACAGGTAGCGTCTTCCGTCATTTGTCTGTGTCCATGGTTCTTCTAGGATGACATCGGCTCTAGTCTGTGGTAGGGCAGGTATCAGAACTCGTCTCTGTCTGTACAGTGCACTGCTCATACTGGGAAAGGAAGGCAAATGAGGAACAGTTTCTAATGCTTGCTTTGCAACCTCATCATTGTATATTTGCTGCATAGGTGTTTCTTCTCTTGCTCGCTTCCGTAGTATGCTGATAAACCGAGCAACATTCGGATCACTTGGAAGATGGTTGTGTTCCGATGTGTTCCGTACAAATTCGCCGACAGTGGTGCATTTCCCGGTACACGTTTTTGTCACGCATCTCCAGTGAACACTTTCCCCTCTGGTGCGATTCTTTGCAAATAAAAATCCATCCAATATTACTTGTGGTGAACCTTTTTGTGATTGAACAAATTCTATCCTTCTAAGACCAGCCATGACTAAAAAATTGAATGACTGTTTTTGGTAGCTACATGCAGTTAATATATAAGAACTTTTATGTTATCTCTGTGCTTAGCTATGGTTTAAATGTATGGTCAATGAAATACAAGACATTGGTCGTCAGAGACATAATACTCATTGATATACAAACAATGTCTATCTGAAGTGAAATGAATTGTATACGGATGTTGCTAAACTCTAAAAACACAGACATCATAAAACACAGTATCTTTACATTTGTTAATTCTGTTTAGCAGATTACAATTAACTTCTCCTAGTTGCCTGTGTGGAATTGGTAGATATAACAATTTTTTTAAATATGTACTGTCATAACTGTGCGGTAATCATTGATATAAAAACAAAACATTGTCAATCTGAAGTGAAATGAATTGAATGGAGATATTGCAGTGGAAAATCCACCAAGCACTGTATCTTTACATTTATTAATTGCATTTACCAGATTACAATTAAGCTCTCGCTGTTGTTTGCATGAAATCAGCTCATTAATTAAGACTGCTGTTGCACTGCAGCATAGCTTGCTGAGCAGATTGGAGCAATACCATTAACGCAGTCAGGGGTGTACAGGATACATTACATAACCCAATAAAGAGTTTTGTCTATCAAATGGCATGTCTGCCTTATGGGACGTCTGTCTTATGGGAGTGAACCATTCAAGTGCCTCTTTTTATGACTTTAAAAGATCATGGAGTTGCCTCTTTCACGAATTGGTGCACGTACCCTTTTGCAGTGGCGTAGCATGTATGTGCGGTTGCCCTGAGCGCAAAATTCTGGACTGGTGGAAGGGACTCGGGGAGTACTAACGGTCCACTGGTTAGGGCAGTGGCGTAGCCGGGGGAGGGGGGCAGGGGGATCATGCCCCCCCCCCCATCCCCCAATCCCGGGAAATTTAGGTGTGATCAGTGGCGTACTCGATATCATTGTTTACTTGGCTGCCAGGTGCCCCCCCCCCCCCCCATCCCCAATACAAAAGCCTGCCTACGCCACTGGTTTAGGGGGCTCAATACTTGCCTTGTCCCGGGCGCTGGCAACCCACGATACGCCACTGCCGTTTTGCTTTTAGGCCGCATACCCAAAATTTCCTGCATCCGCCCTTGTGATAATAAAAAGTAGAAAAATAATTTTTATATACCTTTTTCTTGTATGTTTGTTGTTTGCTTTTATTTGTTTGTTTGTTTTTTATTGTTTGTTTGTTTGTTTGTTTTTGTGGGGGTTTTTTAGTTTTCGGTCCGACTATTCGAATATTCGTTCGCTAATTTTTGGGGGGTCTTCTTTTCTTTGTTGTTGTTTTTATTTGTTTGTTTGTTTTTGATTGTTTGTTTGTTTTTGTTTTGTTTTCGTTTGTTGTTGGGTTTTTTTTATAGTTTCAGTCCGACTATTCGAATATTCATTCGCTAATTTGCTATTCGAAGTATTCGATTTGTATTTTCAAGTATTCAAATATGTGGAATGTTTAGATCGTATGGGAAAGATTACTCTAAATGAGATGATGTATAATGCGTTTTCTTTGAATTATGATATCGGTCCTGCATGCCGCTTGCCTCAGCATTCAATCGAGAACATAAAGCGTGTCTCTTGTTCCAGAATAGAGTATTACTAGTGACGTCATGCGGGTGGCTGAAATTCATTAAAAACATATTTTCAATAACACGGAAAAGGGTTTCAACTACTCTAATCTATATTCTAATCTCACATCCTATAAATAAGAATTAACACAAATATCTGCGATCAGTTCATACAACAGTAGTTTGTCGGATATTATAAACTTTTTGACGGGCCAACTTTATACATTATTTAAAGAAAACGTTTACTTCGAAACCAATCTAATTAAAATTAGCTCCACTATTACATGTGGATCTAAAGACAGCCAGTTGGAGCTCATGTCCACCAATCAAAACCTTACTTGCAGAATCCTGCCAGTGATTTAAAAATAATTTGAAAACATTCCGAATTATCCTGAGGGTATACGACATGTTTCGTTTGAATTACGAATGCCTTAAAACATGTTTTATTTTATAAAATAAATAATTTGTAATGTAAAACTGAAGACTGATTTAGTTTTTTTTAATTTTATAAATAAATAAATAATTTTTAATGTAAAATTGAAGACTGATAACCCACCCCGTACGTATTGGTATGGTTCGCTGTACTGCGGCCACTAAAATAGACTCGCCCGATATTTTTAGAATTTGTATGCTCCCAAATAACGTTATAAAAGGCGAAGTGTGATTGGTCAATATTTAAATTATTATTTATAGACGAAATGTTACCTGGACATTGGGCACTACGCAGTGTTGTTAGTTTTAAATCACTGGCAGGATTCTGCAAGTAAGGTTTTGATTGGTGGACATGAGCTCCAACTGGCTGTTTTTAGATCCACATGTAATAGTGGAGCTAATTTTAATTAGATTGCTTCGAAACGGTATTTGACGAGATTATTTTACCAAAATACGGTATAACTAAATTGCTTACGTTAAGTTTAAGATTACTAATAAAAATAGGTACCTCAGGCCCCTATTTAGGGTGGGGGGTCTGGGGATGCGTCCGAACCCTCCTGCCAAAATTGAATATTTCAGTGCTAAAACAATATTTTCTTGTCTTCGTCATTTAGCACTCCCCTTACCAAAGCTGCAGTGTACATGATTCAGAATTTGTAACTAATCTGGCAAAATAAAAATAAAGGAATCTACATGTAGCAAACATGTTTAATTGTACTTTCTGCTAGTTCGTCAATATTACTGATGACCTCGTAGCATTCGATAATTACATGACAATGACAACAGTTCAGCTTCCAATGATTTATCAACCAAAGTTAGAAATAAAAGGTTAACAACAGAAAATAATACTGTTCATTCCTTGATATTTATATAGAAATTCAAATCAACACTGGCTTCCATATTATATTAGGCAATATTCTTCTGTCATTTTGACATAGAAGTTGCTTTATCATGCCGGTTATTTCCAAATATTTCAAAACATTTTCCGGCCAACATGAAGACGTCATTTTGATGATTTGACGCATCAGTGACAAAAATGAAAGAAAGAAAAAGAAAAAAATGTTTTATTTAACGACTCACTCAACACATTTTATTTACGGTTATATGGCGTCAGACATATGGTTATGGACCACAGAGATTTTTGAGAGGAAACCCGCTGTCGCCACTTCATGGGCTACTCTTTCCGATTAGCAGCAATAGCACAAACCATGGCCTTTATTGAACCAGTTATGGATCACTGGTCGGTGCAAGTGGTTTACACCTACCCATTGAGCCTTGCGGAGCACTCACTCAGGGTTTGGAGTCGCTATCTGGATTAAAAATCTCATACCTCGACTGGGATCCGAACCCAGTACCTACCAGCCTGTTGACCGATGGCCTAACCACGACGTCACCGAGGCCGGTATGTGACAAAAATGAAATGACTAAAGATTGTTTTGTTTAACGAAACCACTGGAGCACATTAATTTATTAATCATCGGCTATTTTTTTATTTTGACATATAGTCTTCAAGAGGTGCATCCCAATAGACCCACTGACGGGGATCGATCTCAGACTGACCGCATATCAAGCGAGCGCTTTACCAGTGGGCTACGTACCGGCTCCAAAATGAAATGGAATGCAATACTTTATGCAATACATTCCGCTGAAAATGTTTGAGGTATTCGCCTGTATTATAAACAGGGGCTGCATGTGTTGGTGGTGATTCGTGATGATACAATTTCAAGGGCGGATTATGCTTTAGGTAAGGGGGTTTCCGAAATAATATGTAAATGTTTATAATTTGAAATTTAGATCTACGTGGTGGGGTGGGGGTTTTAGTGGGGGGTCCGTGCACCTGGGAAATCCCCCCCCCCCCCCATAATCCGCCCCTGAATTTTTAACTATTTAAATATTTCTACGATTAAACTCATATTAAATATATTTTCTGGTTTAGAATATCAGTGTCTGTATATTCAATGTGTTTCTGGTCGTCTTAAGAGTTTGAAGAGTTTGTCTTCAAATAATTTCGAATGTACAAAAAACAAAATTGGAAAATAAAATGAAATTTAACCTAGTACAAATATTAGAATGATCAGAAACATGTTTAATATATAGCCACTAATATTTTATGCAGAAAAATATATTTAATATGTAATTGCAATCGTTAAACAGTCTTTGTTCGTCGATAACATCTCAAAAAGTGCAGCAAATTCAGGAATGTCCCTTTAAGTAATAACTTGACATGTATTTTTACAGGTTCTACAAGTTAGTACAACACGACAACCATTTTCGTTCGGCTGCGGGTGTTCAATTTTGTTTTCCCGATACGATTACAACATAACAATAAAGTTTAAAACTCGCAAAATAATAAGGCGCTAAGAGTTGTTTCCCTTTGCGAAACACAGGGTTTGAAATGATTTCAGTTGCACGGACCCCAACCCCCCCCCCCCCCCCCCCCCCCCCCCCCGCGCTAAAAACCCCAACCCCACCGACATAAATATTGGAGAGGTGGCCTATTAAAAAAAAAAAAATAATAATAATAATAATAAAGTAGTGTCGGAAATAGAATAAAACTGATTTTCGTCGATTCTGTCTTTCATATTAAACTTACAAGTAAATATTTTGTAAATATCTATTTAATGGTAGTCTACCTAATTTAGCATTTACTTGTTTGGGTTCTCATTGATGTACAAGGTTGTGTTTACTCTTGAAATTAAAAGAAAGATATCAGTAAACAGGTGATTTGTCTATAAAAATTAAAAAAATCCTCTTTTTTTTAGTCACGACCAATGTTATTTGTTTGCTTTTACTTTTAAAGATTTGTACACAGGCCAGCACGCATCTAGGCTACTCGAGTTAAGTGTTTGGAGTGGTTATTAAACAATAGTCAGCATAATATATATATATACGAAAATCACTGAAGAATCTACGCTGTTGGTTAAAAGGAAAATCATATTTGTTATTTCATTATTTGATACGAAAAACTACGTTTTGATTATTATTATTATTATTAATATTATTATTATATTTGTTCGCTGAAAATTGTATTATTTGATGTAGAATCGTCATAAAATAATAAAATGCTTTTATTTGTGTTTGGAGGCGAGATTTAGCTCAGTCGGTAGAACGCTTGCCTGGGTCGCAGGATCGATCCTCCTCTGTGAACCATTGGATTTTTTCCCGTTACAAGTAGTGCCCCCATGGCTGGTATATCAAAAGGCCGTGGTGTGTACTGTCCTGTCTATTGGAAAGTGCATATAAAAGATCCCTTCATACCTTTTCGGTAGGACTTGCGCATGGAAGGAAGGAAATGTTTTATTTAATGACGCACTCAACACATTTTATTTACGGTTATATGGTGTCGGACATATGGTTAAGGACCACACAGATATTGAGAGAGGAAACGCGCTGTCGCCTCTTCATGGGCTACTTTTTTCAATTAGCAGCAAGGGAACTTTTATATACACTTGCAGTTCGGTACCCACAATTGTTCTCTGTGGGGTTTTTTTTTTAATCTGTGGAAGGTGCCGATTGAGGATTCGAGGGATGCAAACGTATTGTGTAAAAACGTATTTCACTCGCTTTCGCTCTCCTGAGTGTGCAATAGATCGTACGATCGATTTTCCACTGTGTACATAGATGTTTTACCATGTTCCAACTATCTTCACACAACAGCTATATCAAAAACAGTGATATGGTCTGTCGTCTCGATCCTTTGCCTATTTCTTAGGAAGTAGTATCATGTATGGCGGCAGTGGTTATTCCCCCCTCTCTCCTCTGTCTCTCTCTGTCTGTCTGTCTGTCTGTCTGTCTCTCTCTCTCTCTCTCTCTCTCTCTCTCTCTCTCTCTCTCTCTCTCTCTCTCTCTCTCTCTCTCTCTCTGACCCCTCCCTCTCCTCCCCTCTCTCTCCCCATATCTTTCTTTCTCCGTCTGTCGTTTTCTCTTTCTCTCTTCCTCTCTTTCTCTCTGTCTCCATCTTTCCGCGGTTGGTGTGGGATCGATCCCCGTCGGTGGGCCCATTGGGTTATTTCTCGTTCCAGCCAGTGCACCACGACTGGTATATTAAAGGCCGTGGTATGTACTACCCTGTATGTGGGATAGTGCATATAAAAGATCCCTTGCTGCTAATCGAAAAGAGTAGCCCATGAAGTGGCGACAGCGAGTTTCCTCTCAGTATCTGTCAATATCTGTGTGGTCCTTAACCATATCTGACGCCATATAACCGTAGATAAAATGTGTTGAGTGCGTTGTTAAATAAAATATTTCTTTCTTTCTTTCTTCTCTCTCTCTCTCTCTCTCTCTCTCTCTCTCTCTCTCTCTCTCCTCTCTCTCTCTCTCTCTCTCTCTCTCTCTCTCTCTCTCTCTCTCTCTCTCTCTCTCTAACGGCGGATCAATGAGAAAGGCTGTTTTAAGACGTGACGATTTTCAGTTTTACCTCTTAGAGTATACAACTGTAGTGTGTACGAAACGTCCAGGGACGAAATAAATCGGAGACGAAACGTCCCACAACCTCATGACTAACGTGTTGACCAGTCGTACATGCGACAAAAGAGTAAATTATTTTATTTGTGATTCCAGGTAATCATATTTCATTCTCACGCACCTTATGCGGCTGTGTACAGTTTAAAGTTTTACTAATAACACACACGTGTTCCGTCCAGTGTAGCTGTATCAAAAAGGTGAGAAAGCCTGGTCACTTAATAATGGCCTGACGCCAGTTTAGTTCAGTGACCCTGGGCAGGTCCACTATATATATTGTTTTATGCTTGGACAATCACAACATTTTGCTTCCATGGGCCGCTGGACTGGTATGTAGGAAGGTCACAACTTACCCACTTGTAGCAGTAAACAGCGTGATCGGACTCAAGGGGAGGGTCAGGGGTGATTATATCGCCTTTAAAATTAGGTTTTGAATGCTTGAAGTGCAAACTTTGAAGACATTTGTCTTAATTTGAAGTAGGTTTTCACTGCCATTACAAAATAACGTCTTGGAAATCATGTTAGAATGATACACGTAACAAACAAAAAACAATAACGCCGGAACCCTCTGGACCCAAATGGGTTGCACTCTGAAATTTGAGTCCTCTCTTTACAATGTTCGACCAGCTTAAAGTACTGAGAAGACTGCTCGGGAAAAGAGGCCAGAAATATTGATATTCGTAAGAGAGAAGTACTAGGTTTTTAAAACATTCTGTCACCATGCCGTTGTGGGCAGATAGCACCGCCGTTTACAAGGCTGGGATTATAGGAATTATCATCAGTTTCGTCATGTTCGTTGTTGGGTTCGGGACACCAGCGTGGTATCAAGTTGGTTCTATGGGAAGCGTCTTCTTTGAACAGGGTCTGTGGCAGTGGTGCTATGGCGATATGTCTATGTCCAACTGCCACTACTTCGATTTCAGTCAGAGTAAGTAATGGTAATGTATGTATTGTTTTTATTGTTAGCACTATGCGGTGATGATGATGATGCTGTTGTTGCTGGTGGTGGTAGATGTAGTGATGATGATGATGATTAATTTATTATTATTATTATTATTATTATTATTATTATTGTGGTGATCGTCTTGATGATAATGTTGCTTGGTGTGAGAGAGAGAGAGAGAGAGAGAGAGAGATGTCAGCGTGCACATGTATTCATTACACCTGTTATTTATATATCGGGTGGCAAAAAAAAAAAAAAAAAAAAAATGAAATGATATTCCTACTGAATATGGAATTACATGTATATAAAAAAGGCCCATAGGTCAAATGTTGTTCAAAATTGTAAGTAAATCAAATACAACTCTCAATGTCCTTACTACCCTCGTGTCTGGCGTCACATTTGTTTACTTACAATTTTCAATCGGTTGCTATTTTTAACAATATTTGACCTATGGGCCTAATATTTTCAATGAAACTGGCAAACATCCATAAAATAATGGGTGTGAAATATCAGTTACAGTCCCCATACGTTTTTGTGGCCACCCGCTATATTTGTATTATTTGAGATGTTTGATGATACTCTCTATGGAGTACAAATATTGCGACGTTTGTCAGGTCAGGTCAGGTCATAGGGCTAAACGTGCACATCCAGAGCAAGCTGTTTTCGTTCACGCGTCTCAACCGGCTCTGTCGTTCAGAACAGGAAAGTTTAAGGGTGGGGGTGGGTGGGAGAAGGGACCGCCTGCACTGGCAGGTGCAAGAGAGCACCAGCAGCCCAATCGGAGTCGGCAACAGGCGGTGTGTGTGTGTGTGTGTGTGTGTGTGTGTGTGTGTGTGTGCACGGGTGTGCGTGCGTGCGTGCGTGCGTGCGTGTGTTGGTGCTATGGAATTTGGAATGTCCCGTAGGATTAATGCCAAAGGGGGAAAGGTGCGCAATTTGATTGAAAGAAATTTGGCGCATTTTTGACCGGTTCGCCGAATTGGAAAAGGGGAGCTATATATGTTTTTTGAACTTAGTATTCCGAGAGTAGCTCGTTGCGACGTTTGTTCATTTCACTTGTTATTTATAACTATGTATATATGTGTATTATTTCAAATGTTGCCTACCTTTGTGCGGGGTATAGAGATCTCGATGTCCTCGATGTATTGCACTCAGGGCCGGATTTAGACCTTGAGGGGACCGGGGCACTTCAGGTTCGGGGGCCCCTCAACATAGAAACTAAATTATATAGAGGGGTATAGAGATCGCGACGTCTGTGTATTTCACTTGTTATTTATACATGTGTATTATTTCAGTAATTGCCTACACTGTTGTGGGGGTTTTGAGATCGCGATGTCTGTGTATTTCACTTGTTATTTATACATGTGTATTATTTTAGATATTGCCTACACTTTTGTGGGAGGTATAGAGATCGCGATGTCTGTGTAGTTCACTTGTTATTTATACATGTGTGTTATTTCAGATATTGCCTACACTGTTCTGCGGGGTATAGAGATCGCGATGTCTGTGTAGTTCACTCGTTATTTATACGTGTTTTTTTAGATATTGCCTACACTGTTCTGTGGGGTATAGAGATCGCTATGTCTGTGTATTTTACTTGTTATTTATACATGTGTGTTATTTCAGATAGTGCCTACACTGTTCTGCAGGGTATAGAGATAGCGATGTCTGTATATTTCACTTGTTATTTATACATGTGTGTTATTTCACATATTGCCTACACTGTTGTGCGAGATATAGAGATCGCGATGTCTGTGTATTTCACTTGTTATTTATACATGTGTGTTATTTCAGATAGTGCCTACACTGTTCTGCGGAGTATAGAGATCGCGATGTCTGTGTATTTCACTTGTTATTTATACATGTGTGTTATTTCAGATATTGCCTACACTGTTGTGCGGGGTATAGAGATCGCAGCATGTGCCTTACACCTGTCCACTGTGATCCAGGTGGCGTTCAAACAGAAGTGTCCTGAGAAACCAGTCACGTCCATTGTAGTGCTGGGGGTGCTCTCAGGTAATCGCAGTGCTACATTGACAACGATGATGGTGTTCATGGTGATGATGATGATGATTAGTAGTAGTAGTGATGATGGTGACGATGATGACGATGATGATGATAGCTAAGCCGATGATGATAATGATTAACATGATCATGGCAGTGATGATTGAGTATGTTTGTAATTAGATGTGTTGATGATGATGATGATGATGATGATGATGATTATATTTGTCATTATTCGTGATGGTGATGAGATGGTGGTGACGATGATGATGATGATGATGATGATGACGAGGATCAGCATAATTAATGGTCATAATGATTATGACACAGACGTCGACGATAATGAGAATGGATGTGGTCATGATGATGATGATTATGATGATGATGAAAATAACGATGATGATGATCGTCATTATTGTTATCAAATCTTATAAATTTCGTTCAGCAACGGTCCAAATACGCTCTCCTGGGCACGTCGTTTGAAGTACGCTCTCCTGGGCACAAAGTTTGAAGTATGCTCTCCTGGGCACGTCATTTGAAGTACGCTTTCCTGGGCACGTCGTTTGAAGTACGCTCTCCGGAGCACGTAGTTCTAAGTACGCTTTCCTGGGCACGTTCTATGAAGTACGCTCTCCTGGGCACGTCGTTTAAAGTACGCTCTCCTGGGCACGTCGTTCGAAGTTTGCTCTCCTGGGCACGTCGTTCGAAGTTCGCTCTCCTGGGCACGTCGTTTGAAGTATGCTCTCCTGGGCACCGTCATTTTAAGTACGCTCTCCTGGGCACGTCATTTTAAGTACGCTCTCCTGGGTATGACGTTTGAAGTACGCTCTCGCAGGAACGTCGTTTGAAGTACGCTCTCCTGTGCACGTCGTTTTAAATACGCTCTCCTGGGTATATCGTTTGAAGTACGCTCTCCTGGGCACGTCGTTTGAAGTACGCTCTCGCAGGACGAACACCACTTGTCAATCGGCCATTCTCGTTGAGGTACTCGTATCGTGCGACGTCGCCTTTAGTGTGTGATTTTTTGTTTTTAATGTACAATAAAATGACTAAATATCAATGCTTAATTTGGTGATATCCTAAATAGTTTCCCAATAATCTATGGGAGTAATTAATCACTCCCCTCATTTTGTTTTACAGGGACGTCTGTTGTTTCATATTGATAGAGATTATGTTATAACGATAACCAGTTGCAGTGTTATATAACACTAGCAGCTCAAATCACTATTGATTAACTATAAATATATTTATTGTGAACCAAAAGGAAGGAAATGTTTTATTTAACGACGCACTCAACACATTTTATTTAGTTATATGGCGTCGAACATATGGTTAAGTACCACACAGATATTGAGAGAGGAAACCCGCTTCCCCCACTTCATGGGCTACTCTTTCCCAAAGACAGGGTAGTACATACCACGGTCTTTGATATACCAGTCGTGGTGCATAATAGTTCAATGGGCCACAGACGGGGATCGATCCCAGACCGACCACCACGCATCGAGCGAGCGCTTTACCACCGAGCTAAGTCCCGCCCTTATTGTGAACCGTTCCTACTGCAAACCAAGATGGGTCATGTTTGTTAGTAGTATTTCGGGAGTTATCTCCCTTTGGGTGCTTTTTTTTTCCTACAGATATGGTTTCTCCACCCAACCAGAGTCGAAGCTGGGATCTTTCTTTCTTTTTTCTTTTCTTTTTTGGCGGGGGTGGGGGTGGGGGGATGGGGGCAGATGAATTCGTAGATCGAACAATCATATTCTGGAAGGCGCGAGACACTAGGGGACCCGGGAGCATGCCCCCAGGATGTTTTTTAGTCTAGTGGTTCTGAAATACCATTTCAAGGAGGTTACATACTTAAAAAGTCAATCTCAGTAACCAGTAATATCAATAACCAGTAAGTTTCTATTATTTTTACCGGATTTTGTTTTGGGAGTGCAACGTACCCCCTTTCCTACCCCCACCCCCATGTCATAGATGTTGGATATCTGGCCGCCATATATCAATTTTATGTATGTTGTTATACTAGGTGGCAGGTATTAGCCCCCACATTTCATGATTCAGAGATAATTGTCATATTGGCTGAACAGTTTGATGGTATATTTGATTAGTACATTTTCCTGTCGTTTTCAGTTCATTCCGGTGTGTGTGTGTGTGCGTGCGTGTGCGATAATGCAGCCTTCTTCAAAGATATGGCTTCAACCAGTGTTCCATAACTAGTGTATCAAACGTTGTGTTATCTGCTGTCCTGTCTGTTAGTTGTTTGTTTGGTTTTTCTTGGGGCTTTTTTGTTGCTGTTGTTGTTTGGGGGTGCGTGTGGGTTTGTTTTGGGGGTGTTTTTTTCGGGGGGGGGTGTGGGGGGGGGGGTGTTATTGTTGTTGCTGCTGCTATTGAGTTTTCAAAATTTAATTGTTTTTGTTTTATTTGCAGGAATTATCGGACTGATTGGAGAAGCAATATATGGAACCTGGGGTATCGCCGGTCAGATACTCAGCTCTCGATCCGGCGGGGTCCTCAGCCATTTGTCCTGGTCGTTCTCATTGGCTGTCATCGGGTCGGGTCTCGTTATCATATTTTCCATCCTGGTCGCCGTGGGAAGTCGGGCCACCGGCTCTCAAGGCCACGTGGTTGTCGCCGCCCAAAACCCGTACACGCACGAGCTGTCGGGACACCAGGTGACGCCTTATCAACCGCAGTACATGCCGAATCAACAGCAACCACCGCAACCACAGTTCTACTATGGAGGAAGCCAGCCTATGCAAGAGATGCCACTGCATCAACCACCCCAACAAGCACAGAGCAAACAAGATCATAAACAACGGAACGGCCAAAACTGAGATATTAAATTGCCAAGATATCGCCAACAAAATAAAATATGAATAATATATAATGGACGTTCTAACACACCCTTTGGTGAGAACAGCCTTCGTTATTTATGCTAACACACATACACACACACGCACACACCAATAGCACACGTGTGATGCAGATTTCATGACGTAGTTGGCTGCTTATAAATGATCACACGGTCGCCACAACCAATAAAATAATCACTATCGAAATTCATTGCTCTGTGAGGTATAAGTTAATCCGATACCGATTGCCAAGACATACGTACGGACGGACAGATACGACATACGTACGGACGGACAGACACGCACAGAGAGAGAGAGAGAGAGAGAGAGAGAGAGAGAGAGAGAGAGAGAGACGGACACGGACAGACAGAAATACAGACTAGTGAAAAACACAGAGACAGAGGACTAACTAAGTAAAGTTTGTTTTGTTTAACGACACCAATGGATCACATTGATTACTTGATTAATCATCGGCTGTTGGATATAAAACATCTGATAATTTTAACCGAGTCTTCAAAGGGAACCCACTACAATTTTTCCATTAGCACCACTGGGATCGATCCTTGTCGGTGGGCCCATTGGGCTATTTCTCACTCCAGCCAGTGCACCACGACTGGTATATCAAAGGCCATGGTATGTTTTATCCTGTCTGTGGAATGGTGCATATAAAAGATCCCTTGCTGCTAATCGAAAAAGAGTAGCCCATAAAGTGGCGACAGCGACTTTCCTCTCTCAATATCTGTGTGGCTCTTAACCATATGTCCGACGCCATATAACCGTAAATAAAATGTGTTGAGTGCGTCGTTAAATAAAACATTCTCTTCTTCCATTAGCAGCAACGGATCTTTTGTATGCACTTTCCCAAACACAGGATAGTACATGCCACAGTGAGATACAGAGACGTGGATGAAGGCATTTGAATGCTGTTGCTGCTGCTGTTGTTTTAACTTCATTATAAGTGCGTTAATACATTTGTTCGTGCCCAAGTTTCATGTGCTTGTATACATGGTCCCATTCTTACTAGTACACGTACGTACGTGCGTGCATCATGTATGTGTGGAAAAAAACTCCACCTACTGACGTTTATCGGAGTTTTGTATGAGAAAATTTATATATAATATATATATATGTGTGTGTGTGTGTGTGTGTGTGTGTGTGTGTGTGTGTGTGTGTCTAAATTTGTGTTTTGGTGACGGTGTTGTATATGTCAAAAGGAAATTGTTACCGTTCTAAATTAAGAATAAACTTATTTCTTTAACATTTTGTTGTTTCGTATATAATTACATTATGGCTGGTTTTCATAAATCTGATACATCACTCACGTTAATCGTAGATAGTGTTACCTGAAAAGGAACAGTCATGGCGTATATTTAAAGGGGCAATTCCCAGTTTACTGCCATTGCTAAGATTTGTCCGACTAACTGAACCTTTTAACGACTAAAATAACAATTAAATTTAATCATACACTTTCGTCTTTAGAAAGAAAGAAAGGTTTTATTTAACGACGCACTCAACACATTTTATTTACGGTTATATGGCGTTAGACATATGGTTATGGACCACACATATTTTGAGAAGAAACCTGCTGTCGCCACTTCATGGGCTACTCTTTCCAATCAGCAGCAAGGGATCTTTTATTTGCGCTTCCCACAGGCAGGATAGCACAAACCATGGCCTTTGTTGAACCAGTTATGGATCACTGGTCGGTGCAAGTGGTTTACTCACTCAGGGTTTGGAGTCGGTACCCACCAGCCTGTTGACCGATGGCCTAACCGCGACGCCACCGAGGCCGGTTTTCGTCTTAAGAATATCGGTGTCTGCATATTCAGTGTGGTTTCTGGTCATCCTAACTAATGTTTATTGTCTCAAACTGGATTTTGCCTCCTAATAATTTCGTACGTACCAAAAAATATATATATATTAAAAAATAAAGTTTGTTTTGTTTAACGACACTACTAGAGCACATTGATTAATTAATCATCGGCCACTGTATGTCAAACATTTGGTGATTTTTACACGTAGTCATGAGAGGAACCCCGCTACATTTTTTTCCATTAGCAGCAAAGGATCTTTTATATGCATTTGGCCATGGGCGTACGACCCGGGAGGGCGGGGGGGGGGGGGGGGGGGGGGGGGGGGGGCACACAAAACAGTGGGGAAAATTCGGGAAAATTTTATCTGGGTAAAATTTCGGGCAAATCAACCCCTCCAGCCCCCCTAAATCAAAGAGTCCCCATACGCCCATGCATTTGGCGACAGACAGGAAAGCACACACCACAGCCTTTGATCAGTTGTGGTACACTGGTTGCATATATATTAGGAATTGTAAACTGATGATGAGTTTAATTTGTAATGTGATCATATCATTTTGTGGGCATCAAACAAACAAAACAATATCCGCATCTAATGACGTCACTAGAAGGGGATGTTATTAGAAAATGGGACAACTAGTGCTAGCTTCAGACTACCAAATGTCACGACAGGCTTGGCAAACTCACTGATCTCTCGACTTATACGACCGTCCAGTTGCTAGTCTGAGCGCTCTTACAACTCTTAACTTCTCGTCGTATACAACTCCTACGATCGATTAGTTGTACATCTGAGCGCTCTTACAACTCTTAACTTCTCGTCGTATACATGCAGCTCCTACGATCGATTAGTTGTACATCCGAGCGCTCTTACAACTCTTAACTTCTCGTCGTATACATGCAGCTCCTACGATCGATTAGTTGTACATCCGAGCGCTCTTACAACTCTTAACTTCTCGTCGTATACATGCAGCTCCTACGATCGATTAGTTGTACATCCGAGCGCTCTTACAACTCTTAACTTCTCGTCGTATACATACAACTCCTACGATCGATTAGTTGTACATCCGAGAGCTCTTACAACTCTTAACTTCTCGTCGTATACATGCAGCTCCTACGATCGATTAGTTGTACATCCGAACACTCTTACAACTCTTAACTTCTCGTCGCATACATGCAGCTCCTACGATCGATTAGTTGTACATCTGAGCGCTCTTACAACTCTAACTTCTCGTCGTATACATGCAGCTCCTACGATCATAAGTCAGGGGCGGGATTTAGCTCAGTTGGTTGAGCGCTCGCTTGAGGTGTTTGCATCGCAGGATCGAACCACCTCAGTGGATCCGTTCAAATGATTGGGGGTTTTCTCGTTCCAACCAGTGCACCACAACTGGCCAAAGGCCGTGGTATGTGTTTTCCTGTCTGTGGTAAAGTGCATATAAAAAGATCCCTTGCTGCATTAAGAAAATGTTGCATGTTTTCTCCATTGACTACGAGTAAGAATTAACAAAAGTTTGACATCCAATAGCCGATGATTAATAATCAATGTGCTCTAGAGGTGTCGTCAAACAAAACAAACCATCATAAGTCACAAGTTGAGAAAATTACAACGCAACCATCGATTTGGTCAATTGTGTCGTAAACGTTGATAGTCTGAGGCTGGCATAAGTTTAGGTTGTAGCCAGGTCAGGTTGTTGTAGCCAGGTCAGGCTATAGCCAGGTCAGGTTGTCGTAGGCAGGTCAGGTTGTTGTAGCCAGGTCAGGATGCAGCCAGGTCAGGATGTAGCCAGGTTAGGTTGTTGTAGCCAGGTCAGGTTGTTGTAGCCAGGTCAGGTTGTTGTAGCCAGGTCAGGTTGTTGTAGCCAGGGGTACATTTGTATATCTATCAAGTAATACGAGATATTCCGTGGGGAAAAACGCTTTAGTTTACAACATAGATAATCATACTGTGTTTTAGATTTGGGCATCAAATAAGACAGTAACTCGCATGTATCAAAACTCTTTGTGGTTATCTCCTAAGTACAACTAAGTTCATGCTACTATAAACATTAAGAAAACCACAAACATAATGGATATTCAAACACTGACAGAAGAAAAATGATTTAATATATAATTACAGTCGTTGAAAAGTTTTGTTTTTTTAACAAACAAAAACATTCAATAACGGCAAACTTAGAAGAGTCCCTTTGAAGAGATAGACCCATGTTTTTAAACACTACGACGTATTTTTCACTATTAAAGTCGTTTGTTTTTTTGTGGGTTTTTTCCAGCCAGTGCACCACGACTGGTATATCAAAGGCTGTGGTATGTGCTATGCTGTCCGTTCCAGTTGGCTTAAATTTGTTACAATTTTTTGCTATGTATCATGTATTATAAATACATTGGTACGACTGAAAACGGTTTCTTGTGGCTCTGTGACCAGGCCATTTTACATGCATACCACTACTTAATGCAACTTGTTAACGTATATTTCGCAACAAAAGTTAAGTGTATTATTCTCGAGTGTTCCATATATAATCTAGCCAGTGCGCCACGACTGGTACGTGTATATCAAAGGCTAAGATATTTACTACCCTGTCTGTAGGATGGTGCATATAAAAGATCCCTTGCTGCTAATCGAAAAGAGTAGCCCAACAAGTGGCGATAGTGGGTTTCCTATCTCAATATCTGTGTGGTCCATAACCATATGTCCGACGTCATATAACCGTAAATGAAATGTGTTGAGTGCGTCGTTAAATAAAACATTTTCTTCCTTCCTTCCTTCGCTTTTGGTAGTAGAAATAAGACATTACTTACATTTTAATATTTAAATTATAGTGGGATCATATTTGGCTGTCCCGTGACAATTTTTGGACAAATCTCTTGGACCTTTAGAAAACATTTAGCCCCCATGTACCACGCGAAAGGTCCGGCTAACTCCACCATGGGGACGAATCCATGATGGCCGCTGGCGGCCATTTCGAAATTCGCCGTATTTCACTTAATATGTGAGTTAGAATGACAAATATAGTGACTAGTGTCATTACACAGAGGGTGCTTAATCTTCTGGTGGGGTTATTTTTAAATTCAAGATGGCTGTTGTCCACAACATTGATAATAAGAAAACGTCAAAGCTCTTGAAACATTTGGGTTATGGCAATATGTCATAAGTGAATAGTATTTTAACACTTAAAAAATGTATGCACAATCTATTGGTGAGGTTATTTTTGCAATTCAAATAATAAATTAGGCATCTTTTTCACTATACAGAACATTTACAATCGTTTTACGAGTCATTTTTTTTTTCACAATCTGATGCCATTTTGAACTTTGAAATCTAATATGGATGCCGTGGCAGCTATATTGAAACAATGGAAAGCGCAAAATATTTCGAAATACTTTTGTCCACTGGAACTGTAAATTAAATGAACAAAGGTAATATACGATAGGTTATAACTGAAACCTGGTCTATCTGACGAAACTGAACAGATCAGATACTGAACTGTCAGCATCTGTTACCGTCTGAGGGGCGAGATTTAGCCCAGTGATCATCAAAAAAAAAGTGTTTTGTTTAACACCACCACTAGAGCACATTGATTTATTAATCATCGGCTATTGGATGTCAAGCATGTGATAATTTTGTCAGTCTTAGAGAGGATATCCGCTACATTTATTCCACAGTTGCCACCACAATGGCAGAGGGCTGTACATTTCAGAACTGCTTTAACACACTTGCTTTACCTTCTACACTCCTTGCAATCACATCGTAGCAACTCAATAATATCAAATTTGTAATGTGCTGGCAGTGTGGCACTCAGCGTAAACTGACTTCCTCAAGAATCCATGGTAAAAATAAAGAGAACATAGAAAAATCTGCTCCAAAGTATTCACCAAATCAGCAGCCAATTCTTTGGCTTCAAAGATTTATTGGTAAAACAATTGGCACAAAATATGTACCCAAAAACTGAAGTGAGCTGTTGGTCAACCTCAAAAGATTTTCGAATAAACTTAATACCTTTTACCAGTAAATTATTTTATTGTATTGTTTTATGTAGCGTAAGATATAATTTTCATATTTTAAAACAATTAATTCATACAAAATTTGGTGGGTAGCCGCCATTAACAGCAACTTTGATAAAGCCGTGCTATGAATTTATATAAATTTTTAGTTATAACCCTGAAATGACCTCCAAATGTCATCTGAGGTCAATGTTCTAATTACCGGGTATGTCTAATTCTAGAGGTTCATTCATAAAAATAGTTAAATATAAAATGACAATAAAATATTATTTTGGGTTATTTTGACCATGCTGTTATATAAGGAAATAGCCACCATTGCCAACACAGATTATACTGAGAATGTCTCCAATCCTAAAATTAATCTCTATGAAATGCAGTATGTTTGTGCCAAGTTTTATGCTTTTATCAAAAAGTGCATGATTTATTCACATATCCTCTGGACTACAACAACAAAAACTAAATTATATAACAACAAACAAATAACAAAAGCCAGTCTAACAAACGATAATGATTTAATGTATTTTGCATTGGATTCCTTGGAAAGAAAGAAATAACGACGCACTCACTACATTTTATTTATGGTTATATGGCGTCAGACATATGGTTAAGGAACACAGATATTGAGAGGAAACCTGCTGTCGCCATTTCATGAGTAACTCTTTTCGATTAGCAGCAAGGTATCTTTTATATGCACCATCCCAAAGACAGGAGAGTACATACCATGGCCTTTGATATACCAGTTGTGGTGCACTGGCTGGGATGAAAAATAGCCCAATGGGCCCACCAACGGGGATAAATCCCAGACCGACCATGCATCGATTGAGCGCTTTACCGCTGGGCTACATCCCACCCATGGATTCCTTGGATGTGAAAACCCAGTAAAAGACATTTCATTCATGTTTTCACGTCATATTATGACACAGGTATTATGCGTGGTGGCCATCTGGGATTTTTCCCATTTGTGGGCACCAGAGGAAATATTCAGCTTGGGCACTATATCTCAAATCATTAAGAACATGTTAAAAATATGCCAATTTTGGTGCTTTTACCACAAAAGCCACAATTGTTTCACATATTCTGCCCACTATACACATGCCCAGCAGGCATACGACTCGGGGTTACAACATGGAAGAAAACACTACTATATTCACCTTTTCTCCAGGTGAAAAATTATTTGATCTACGAATGGTATGCCTGCTTGGTGTGTTGGTAGTGTGGTTGATACTGTGGTTCATGCTGCAGTTGGAACACTGGTCGACTGTGGCTAATATTGAAGTTGTGTGGTTGATATTGTGATCAATTAGTGGTTGATTATGTAGTTAATTCTGCAGTTGGTACTGTGGTCGACTGTGTGGCTGATATTGTAGTTGATTCTTTAGCTGGTCTTGTGGTTAATATAGTGGTTGATACTGTGGTTGACATTTGTTGGGTTGATTCTGTGGTTAACTTTGAGATTGATCCTGTGGTAGATACTTGACTGTAGTTAATATTGTGGTTGATTTTGTGGCTGGTACTGTGGTTAGGTCTGTGTTTGATGTTGAAGTTAACTTTGGATGATGATGTGTTTAACTGTGAGGTTGAATCTGTGGTTGGTACTGTGGTTTATATACGGCTGTACCTGAGTAGCAGGCCGAAGTCTTGGCTGCATAGTGACCTGGTTAGTAACCTGCTAGCTCATGCATGTTCTGATTGGAAGCATCGGTCGACATGTGGCTTAGGACAGACATGCGACTGCCCATGCCAACCAGAATGGAAAATATTATAACCAGTCCAGACCCGACAACAGCCAAGGCAAACGACCACGATAAATTGACTGTCGAATTATCGTGCCGTATTAGACTTGTAGGAGCTTCGGAACCCGCAACAGCAAAAATTGTTTCTCCAATAAGGCCAGTAACTCCTGAAAGTAAAATAGAATATGTTAATGAACGGTTGAGAATTAGGGAAGTAAAGAAGGACAGGCATGTCTGTTTAAAGACACCCCAGCACATGTTTGAACTATAAACTGACAGAAACCTCAGCACATGTTTGAACTACAACAGGTACGATAAATCAATAAAGATACCCCAGCACATGTTTGAACTACAACTATAAATTTATAAATAAAAGACACCCCAGCCCATGTTTGAACTACAACTATAACTTGATAAAGACACCCCAGCACATGTTTGAACTACAACTATAACTTGACAAAGACACCCCAGTACGTTTGACCTACAACTATAAACTGATAAAGAGACCCTAGCACATATCTGAACCACAACTATAAATTGATAAAGACACCCCAGCAGAGTCATGTTTGAACTACAACTATAAATTGATAAAAACACCCCAGCACATGTTTCACCTACAACTATAAATTGATAAAGACACCCTAGCACATATTTGAACTACATGTACAACTATAAATTGATAAAAACACCCCAGCACGTGTTTGAACTTCAACTATACATTGATATCTAACATATATTATGGTTGTTTCCACACTCCGTCTAAAGTGTGTGAGGCTACTCATGTTGATCAATAGCAGCAGATGAGCGGTATGCTCCGTTTATTCAATGACAGAGCATCCCATACCACAGTTTTTAATATATGAGTCATAGTGCCTTGAATCGATGCCTATACCTCATGGCACCTCACTATAGTGTTGTTCACTGAGCTAAAGACAAAGTTAAAGTTTGTTTTGTTTAACGATACCATTAGAGCACATTAATTAATTAATCATTGGCTATTGGATGTCAAACATTTGGTAATTCTGACTCGTAGTAATTAGAGGAAACCTGCTACATTTGGCCTATTTTATGCAGCAAGGGATCTTTTATATACACTTGCATGCATATATATATATATATATTGCAGGATAAATGTGTTTTCACTAGTAGCAGGGATGTCAATAGGAAATTGAAAAAAGTCTGAAGTCGAGCGAAGCGAGAAAAATAATTCGAGTGTAGCGAGAGAAGAAATCTGTAATATTTTTCAAATAAGTTCTCCTAGTGTGATACTGAGCCACCTTCTGTGGTATATAACAATACTTAAGAAGCTAAATTACTTACCCATTTTTGTAATTCATACCAACTGTTTATATTTTATTAAAATTATCTGTTTAGAAAATAAGGAATTCTGGAATTAATGCTTTTAAGTTATAATGGGAGAGAGATATGACATAGAGTGAGAGGGAGAGATAAGATGAATACACTGGTGCAATAATTTGTTCTTAACACGTATACATAAAACAACTCTGAATTGCAGTGTCAGAGTGAACAAAACATTTTGTCAATTTAAGTTTTACTCTATGTTTATGTTTTTTAGTTCGGCAATGTTCCTCGATGCTCTTGACACCCCTGGAGGCATAGTTAATGAGTTCCGAACAATATATATCGGTACACAGATCTTTGCCACACACATCAACTTTTCGAATACAATCAAACAAACTCACCTGCACTGGATCTTTCACTCTGTCAATAACCAGATTCAATGTTCTGTCCATCCATGACCACTTAAATTTGTTTTTCGCTCCACTGACAATTACTTTTACTTTATCTTCACTCTCACGGTTCACTACCTTTGCCATTCTGTATTTAGGAAAATCTACATGTAAAGTAACAACACACAAAAAAGATAAATTTCGATTCACAAATAATTTGTGTTTGGAGTTTTAGTTTGAAGCACGCGGGATCCAGGATGTCATAAATGCGCATGCGCAATGAAAACTTCCTGTAAAACTGTAGTCTTCAACCCAGACTTAAAAGACTTCGGACGATTCCGACAACCGACATCCATCTAAACAACTCGTTAGCAATTTCTGTACCAGCTAATCTTCTGGTTCCAATTGTTGTCAAATGAAGAGTATGGTTCGAGATTGGTGTTTCCATTTTACACCAGTTGCCAAAAACTCTGAAGGTTTATTTAAAAACACATCGCAATCACGTTATTCAGAATTGTGGAATCTATCAGGCCCGTATGGGGCTTTGGGGCTTCGCGCCTGCAGCGCTCATGGTTTCGCACAACACATTTTATACAACCATAAAAATTAGCCCCCCCCCCCCCCCAAACTTTGAAAATCCGTCCTACTGGTCTGTCTATACAGCAGTACCGATAGAAAGAGTCTCCACACACACACACAAATGAGTCAAATGACCATTAAAAATAAAATGTAATGCTCTTAAAATAGCTTATAAAAATGTATGTCTGATAATTGGTGTACTTGTACAACTTGTGAAAAGTATCGTGAATAAATCGAACCGAACATTACAAAACGAACCGTCCCATCAGACAGACACACACACAAATACACACCCACCCACATACACAGACAGACACACATACACATTCATACATACATACACGCTCAGAGCGCATCGTGGTTAGTCTTGCAATTTGCGGGCGAATCAGTGCCACAGGTTCGAGTCCCAGCAACGGCATGGGACAATTTGTGAGGCCAGAAAGGATTTAATTATCCCCTGCGCCAGTGCGTTAATATCTATGTATGTAACGGTCAACCTCAACATACATACAATATATAGATATTCATACATCAATACATACTAGCCAGTGCCAGGTCTGCCCACTGTTTCATGCACGTAAGCAGGATTGACTGCGTAGATTGTAGGCCCCGTGCATATGGTTGAGTTAAAGAACTTCCTTTTTATGGAAGCTTCGATAGCTCAGAGCGTATCGTGGTTAGTCTTGCAATTTGCGGGTGAATCGGTGCCACAGGTTCGAGTTCCAGCAACGGCATGGGACAATTTGTGAGGCCAGAAAGGATTTAATTATCCCCTGCGCCAGTGCGTTAATATCTATGTATGTAACAGTCAACCTCGACATACATACAATATATAGATATTCATACATCAATACATACATATGATACATACATACATACACACACAGGGACACACATGCACAGGAACACACACACACTGTAATGACAGACACAAACACACACACTGTACTGACAGACACAAACACACACGCACACATACATACCAGGACTCGACCTTAGCAGTAGTAGATGTCTAAACCTGGTAGTCCACCGGGCTACTATATATTTGTTTTACACATCTAGTTACTCTGCAATCAACATGTACAAGTGTGTATTTCACGGTATATTTCTCACGATTTAAAAAAAAACTAAAACATGTTTAAATAAAAAATAAATGATTTTAATATTTTGTAATTTTTTTAAAATATTAAAATTATGGGGCTACCCATTTTTACTGGGGGCTACCAGATTTTATAACCTGGTAAGCCGGTTGGCTACTGCTGAAAAAGGTTAATATCAAGGCCTGCATACATACATACATACAGATACATACATACATACATACAGACACACACACAAACACAAAATACACACACAGACAAAATACACACACAAACACTGACACATTCATATACACACTCGGACATATTCTTAAATATATACCCATACAGACACATATAAACACACATACTCATAAATACATTCTTAAATGCACTCTCTCACACATTCTGTCACATTCATACTCTCTCTCTCTCTCCTCTCTCCTCTCTCTCTCTCTCTCTCTCTCTATCTATATCTCCTCTCTCTCTCTCTCTCTCTCTCTCTCATCTCTCTCTCTCTCTCTCTCTCTCTCTCTGATTTGAAAAACGAACACCAAACAACACAGTGATCTCACTTCTCTCTCTTATCTCTCTCTCTCTCTACTCACTCTCTCTCTCACTCTCACATCCATCTCACTCTCTCTCTCCCTCTCACTCTCACTCTCTCTCTCTCTCCATCTCTCTCTCTCTCTCTCTCTCTCTCTCTCTCTGATTTGAAAAACGAACACAAACACAGTGACTATTGCTGTAACCTGTATTATCCATTGGTTTACACAGAATTTAAACTTCCTCACCTGCTATAGTTCCTAGGACTGCAATCCCAGTCGGTCGATACTTGGAGCATCTTTGTTTAAACAAAGCACAGAGACACGAAGCCAGATGAAACACGCAGGCTACAACTTCAATGCCACGGATAAAATCGAAGAAAACCACTAGAAATGAAAATATATTAAAAATTAGATATTGTTTTTCAAAATAGAGACATTTTTTCAATGACAGCCATTCAGCATTATAAAAAGATGATAAAACGATAATGCCCCTTTTTGTAAAATCGTGGCATGCATGCATATATATATATATATATATATATATATATATATATATGTCACGGGGATCCTATAATACCCGTAACTGAATAAAACACGATTATCTAAATATCTCTCCTAACTGTATATCTATTAGATCTCTCTGTATCAGGCAGTCTAATACCCGAGTAGCTCGTCTCTAGGTATAATCAGAGATAAGATCTTATATAAATATATATATGTATAGCACGTTTAGTTCACTAGAAAACACAACAAAACACAATACACTTTGGAATCTGTATTAACACTACACT